>NC_081840.1:161877295-162207448 GCF_963259705.1 Myotis daubentonii
CAGCCAAGAGGTGATGTGCTGAGCTCTCGAAACCAGGCAGTCTGGCTCCAGACCCTGTGCTCATGGCATTGTACCATCCTAGGGAGGAAATGTGGACTCAGCAACAGCCTCATTTCCCAACTCTGCATTGGAGTGGGCAGGTTTCTTTGAGGTGAGAAGTCATCTGGGTAGGGAACATCTAACCCAGGTTTCCAGAGCATGCCTTACAGCTCTCCTGTGCCAACACTGGACGCTCTATTCAGAGGTGAGGCGCACTCTTCATCTCCAGAAAAGACAGCCTCTGAGGCCCTTGAAATGGAGTTTCTCCTGTGTCCCTTTAGCACATTTAGGCTGCAGATGTGAATTAAATCTGAGTTGCCATCCAATGTAAGAGGAGGGTAACAGTAGTAACGAACACCTACCCTGCCCTCTCTATGTACCAGGCACTGTGTGATTTTGTTCAATTACTATGGTAGCCTTCTGAGATGGATCAGCATGGTTCTCAATGTAGGGGTGAATAAACTCAGGCTCAGAGAGACCCAGCGACCTGTCCAAGGTCAACCAGCCATTAAGCAGCACAACTAGGCCCCAACTCCAAAGCCTGAACCATCACGCCCCTGGGCCTGCCAGTTAGAGAGGGCAATGACCGTCAAAGTGGGCCTGGCAGCCTCCAGATATGACAGGGACCTCATAGGAAAATTACCAGTAAAGAGGGTGTGTGGCGACAGGTGAGCAGAGATTGACTTTACAGTGGGGACTAAGGAAAAACTAGACATAAAGAATGTCATTTATTTGCAGCATGAGGTGTTTGGCACAACACTGTTATAGGCCTTCAGTAAGAAAAGTGCTGGGTTCACAGCATGAAGTCTGGGGGAGGGGGGGCGGGTGTTCATGGGGGAGGCACACAGCACCCCAGATCTATCAAATTCAAAACTGTGGGGGTATCACTATCATCTCCATTTCTTACCAGCTCCCAGGTAAGCCATAGGTACAGTGAAGTTTAAGACTTACTGGCTGTTATGGGTTGAATTGCCTTTCCCCAAAATTCATACATTGGAATCCTAACTCCCACAACCTCAGAATAGGACCTTATTTGGAGGTAGGGTTTTTAAATGAGGTCATTGGAGTGAGTTCTAATCCAACTGGTGTCCTTTTTAAAAAAAAAAAAATATATATATATATATATATATATATATATATATATATATATATATATATAAATTGATTTCAGAGAGGAAGGGAGATGGGGAGAGAGATGGAAACATCAACAATGAGAAGGAACCATTGATCGATCGGCTGCCTCTTGCACAGCCCCTACTGGGGATTGAGCCCACAACACAGGCATGTGCCCTGATTGGGAATCGAACCATGACCTCCTGGTTCATAGGTCGATGCTCAACCACTGAGCCACATTGGTTGGGCACGATAAGTGTCCTTATAAGAAGAAATTTGGACACAAAGATGTGCACTGAGAGAAAATGATATGAAGAAACACAAGAAGATGGCTGTCTGCAAGCCAAGGAGAGAAGCCTGGGACAGACCCTGCCCTCAGCAGGAACCTACCCTGCTGACACCCTGATCATGGACTTGCAGCCTCCAGAACTGAGACAACCAATAAAGCCACCCGGTTTGTGGTACTTTGTTACAGAGGCCCTGGCAAGCGAATGCAATGTCTGCACAGAGAGACAGACCTTTGCAATGCATACATCTACTGTGGTGTGAGAGTGGGGTTGCTCAGAATATTCTGAACTCAAAGATTGGAATAGTATTCCGTTTTCCTTGGAGCAGGGGGAGCTTCTCACTCCACATTGTCTGAGTGAAGTAATCTGAGAGCAGCAGAAAAACAGTGTCTGTTTTCTGGGGCAGGGAGGGAGAGACAGAACAAAAGGATCTGTCCCAGGGAGCTGAAAAAGTGGGAGGAAGAGCGAGAGAAACAGGGATCCTGGGAGACAGCAGCTTTTATTCATTATTTGTTCTTAATTTCCAGGCTGATGCCACAGGGGGAAGGAGGGGTCTTTTCTCAACCTGCAAGAGTTTGAAAAATTGGACTCTGCTGGCGTTTTGCAAACATGTTCCTTTATAAAATAAATGACCCACTAAAAGTCTCCCATGTCAGGGCATTCACTGGGTTCTCCTGGATTCCAGGCCGCTATTCCCACTCCAGGGTCTCTGTGTTCCCAGAATGGGGGCAGGGCTGGCAGGAAGGGATTCCAGCCAATTACCAGGCAGCCTCTGTTCTGTCCAATGTCCATCAGCCATTTGTCCCCACTAGAGCCCTTTAGGCTTCATGTCCCTGGAAATTGTGTCTTTGCAAGAAGAGAGCAAACGGGGTGAAGGCAGGGGAACCCCAGATCTCTCTGGGGACTCAGGGCAGGGCCTGTAACCCCCATGGCAGCTGGTCAATACATGCATGTTGAGGAGAGGCCCCAGGGAGTACACAGCTTCTGACTGAGGCCCCTCAGGCTTTAGGATGACCGCCTCTCTGCCTTGTTCTATTTCATCCTCCTCGGCACTGAATTCTTTCCCTTCCAGCCTAAAAATTCCCGTTTGTAATGAGCTTGACTTCCCTTCTCTCTCGATCCTAAGACATTGAGATGCATGCATAGCATGCTGTGGCTGGAGGGGGACCTTCAGAATCATGGTGTCTGCCCTAATTCTATTGATAAGAAAAAATGAGACTCAAAGAAGTTAAGGGCATTATAACTGAGACTGTGGCAGAAGACCAAAGAAATGCCAAGCACGCTTCCTAGAGAAAGGGAGGGACCCCATTTATTAACACTAGTGGACTCCAGGAATAATTTCCAAATCAGAGTGAAGAAACACGCAGAGGGCTTCACTTTTTATAACCTTCTGTGGTCTTTGTCTTGCAGATATGGTTCCGCCCCCTTTCGTGGGCTTACAGGAAGGCCCCCAGGTGTTGAGGTCCCCAGGCCATATCCGATGACCTGTCCTGGGGCCAGCGATAACAACCTGCCCGCTCCCCCCCAGGGCAGTGCATTGTTCACAGTTTTTATGGCCTGACACGCCTGCAAGACCAGTTTCTTCCTCAAGACCAGTAATGACAGCATGGCTAGCACAGCCCAGTATCCCAAACCTCTCCCAGGGGTTTGCTGTTGTTGTTAATCCTCACCAAAGGATATTTTCCCATTGATCTTTAGAGAGAGTGGAAGGGAGGAGGAGAGACAGAGAGACATCTATGGGCCAGGGATCGAGCCTTCAACCCAGGTACAGGCCCTTCAGTCCACGGGCCAATGCTCTATCCACTGAGCCAAACTAGCAAGGGCTCCCAGGGGGCTTTTTATAACACAAATTCCAGTCCCATGAGGCACTGGAGGGTGGGAAGGGTGTGGAGGAGGAGTTCCCTGATCAGGTTTGTTTTCAAAACACTGTAGAGACGCCCAACCCTTTCCTGCTCAGGACTTGAGCATAGACTGTCCTCCTGCCTAAAATGCTCTATACCCGCTCCTTGTCACCTAATCCACATCTTTTCCTTCTTCAGATCTTATCTTCAATTTCATTTCCCCCAAAAAGCCATTCCTGATTCCACAGATCCTTTAGGGCCTGAGGCAAATGTTCTCCCCACAGCCCTTTCTCCCACAGCACTCACTTGTCATTACTATTGCATTCCTAGTGGGCAGTCTGCTGTGTAAGGTCTGTCTTCTTCTAGCATCTAAACTTCCCAAGGACAAGAGCCACATCTTTCTCCTCCGGTGTCCCCAGCACCTCAAACAATACCATACCACAATAGGCAGTTTATAGATGTATGTCGATTTGATGGCTGAGAAATCCTGCAATAAAGCAGCCTACATTATTTTGTTTTCATTTAGCATTTCCCAGACCTATTGGAGCATGGAACAATAACAACCTGAGGAACTAGACCTATCCAGGTGACAAGGATACACTTTGGGGACACTGTGCCACACTGCACACAGACTGCCCCAAATGAAAGCCTTCTGATGCTCCCTGTAGTGCTGTCCCAGGAAGAAAATGTCTGACAAAGGTTACAGCATGGGTGGCTCTTGAGGACATTTTGCTCAGTGAAATCAATCAGTCACAAAAAGGCAAGTACTATATGATTCCAGTTGCATGAAATATCTACAGCCGTGTCAACTTCATAGAGACAGAAAGTAGAATGGTGGTTGCCAGGGGCTGGACAGAGGCCCAAAGGTGAGCTTTTATTTAATAGGTACAGAGTTCTACTTTTGCAAGATGAAAATAGCCTAGAGATCTGTTTCACAATAATGTGAAAATACTTAACATTATTGAAATGTACATGTAAAAATGGTTAAGATGATCAATTTTATATTATGTGTCTTTCACCACAACGAGGACATGCATAAAGAAACATGCCCAGCTGGTGTGGCTCAGTGGCTGAGCATCAACGGATGAACCAGGAGGTCACAGTTTCGATTCCTGGTCAGGGCACATGCCCGGGTTGTGGGCTCAATCCCCAGTGTGGAGTGTGCAGAGGCAGCCGATCAATGATTCTCTCCCATCATTGATGTCTCTATCTCCCTCTCCTTTCTTCTCTGAAATCAATAAAAATATATTTTAAAAAAGATTGGTTGAACTTAAAGTGTTTTGCACACTGTAAAGCAAACTATACACATGTAAGGCTTTATGACAGGCCTTTTCTCCAGTCTGAGAACAATGCCTGCTATAGCAGGTGCTCAGTAATACTCACTGATTGAGTGAGGAAGCTTTATTATCATTCTTCTTTTCCTCATATGGGGAGAAGAAAGGGCATTCCGGGGAGTGGGGGGAAGGGCAGCGGGACCTCACCCGATGAACAGGTACAGGACTTTCAGAAATAGGACTCCTGGATCACCCAAGTCTGTGCCACCTGAAAGAAACGTTCCCCGTGTAACAGGGTGTTAGAAGTAAAGCTGGTTCCTAACAGAGGCCCTTTTGAATTCTGCAGTCAGACCCTCTCCCCACCACCTTTTCTGCAGAATAAGTAGGAGGGATCCTGAGACCCCGAGAAAGAAAGGCAGGTGCTGGCCGAGGGGGCTGCTTAGCAGACGGTTGCCAGTTCTGCGTGGCTGGGCTGCATCAACATGCTGTGCCTGGACAGACCTCGGGAACACCAGAGGACGATCTCAGAACATAACTAGAACCCAGAGTCCCCGTCTTCTTTGATCCAGACCCCTTCTTTGCAGCCGGTCAAGTTCCGGGCACCAGCACAGCCCAAGCAGAATAACCAGCACACCAGGCTCCCCCCTCGAAGGGAAGCACTTACTTAGTTGGCACGTCCAGGCCCTCCCTCGGCCGCTCCTCACTTTCTGTCCCCCACCCCCACCTTGGCATCGTCTCAAGGATGTATGGGTATATTTTTCCATTTACATGGAGCATCTCTGGCATCAAGATATTACAAATAGCACCTTATGTTTCCTTTCCTGATAAAAATCACAAAATCCTTGCTATATGTGTTTACTGTGAGAACGGTCTGTTATGTCGGGCACCCAGCTGTTCTGGTTCCCCCCAGCAGCACCTCTGAGAAGTGTGCTGCGTGAAGGTGTCTGCGTTTCCAGAATTCAAGGTGCAACGGCCGGATTATGCACCGCACTTGTATGAAATCACCCCCAGCAGGCGTGGAATTCGCATGAAGTCTACGCCAGGAGGGAAGTCGTTGGAACGCCCACCCCTCTGAGTGTGCAAACACTAGCGAAGGAAAGCCTGGGTGGGTATGGCAATCCGGATAACAGCTGCCCACGCATTTACACTTTTCTAACAATTTACGAATCAACATCCATACCCTTGCTGCAAAGTATCTGTCAGGCTACAACCAGGCCTGAGGAAAGGCAGCCGGCAGTTGCACGGGGAGGATGATAACCGGGGTTCACGTGGACTAAGGCTTGGACTAAGGGACCCCACGTCTGTCCCTTAACCTTCCTGGACCTTCTCTGCCATCACTCGGAACGTTCCTAAGAGTCACAGAGCGCATTACACACCTGCTACTGGAGGCGGCGGAGCAGGAAGTCATGGATGTCTTTGAAAGACTTTAAGAGCCTGGTTGGGAAAAATCCCTGCCAGGTTTCGAGGGGGCAGCTTAAGCGGGAGGAGGCAAAAGTGATGCTACAACAGGGGCCTGTGTCTCAGTATCTGAATGGTACGTGCCGATATTTTCCTCTGACATGACATGTGACCTAACCACAGGAAGTCCGGGAAACCTTCTTGGGTGTCCCACACAGAGGCTACAAGCCTGGCCCTAGACCGACACCAGCTCCAGGCCCTGAGGAGGAATCAAGAGCAAAATCTCATCAGAAACCTGGGCTCCGTCCCCCACCTTCTGTGCAAAGTTGCCTTAAAAGTCACTCGAACCCACAGGGTGATGCCTTTGCATCACAGACAAGCCCCAGACCAAGAAACAGCTCTGAGGACGGTGGAGTGGCAGCTGAATTTGGCCCCAGATAAAAAACTGTCCTTTCATAAAGGGAGCGGGCTGGCAGGGAGTGAGAGGGTCGAGGCCCAGTGGGCGCAGGGAACAAGGGGGGACTGCTCTGGTGCAGGTGCCACCAGCAAGCCGTCTGAGGGGCTGCCTTTGTGTCAGGCCTCCCCATGGGGCCCCATCCCACCCCAGCCAAAGCAGGGCTGACCACATGCCAGAGACCAGTGGGAGCCAAAACAAAAACCCCAAAACAAAAAAGATCACGACTGTCCAGGACTTTGACCCGACCACCCTCACAGCAGAATGCCCGTTCCATCTTGCCATGAAAGATGAGTCAGGGCCTCTGCCTGGCAAGGGGAGGGAGAGAGAGAGAGAGAGAGAGAGAGAGAGAGAGAGAGAGAGAGAGAGAGAGAGAGAGAGAGAAGGCAGGAAGGAATAGACAGATGAGGGAAATGGTGACTGGAAAGAGAAGTGGGTGTCACCCAGCTTTAAAAAAGGGGAATTGCTGATATCTGAGCCAAAAAAGGACGAGCTGAAACCAAGAGGTGGATTAGCTGCAGAGGAAACAGTCTGAAGGTCCCATCACAGGTGAGAGAAGTCCAGGAGGAGCCAAGTGGAGAGGGTGGAGGGTCAAAGCCACAATCAAGTGTGGGCAGCAGAGCTGAGCTGACCTGGGGCCCAGCAAGGGCTTGGGGAGGAGGCAAGTCCGCAGGGTTCAGGATGGGGGCCTAGCTCTCTCAGCAGCGTGCCTGTGCCCCACCCCACAAAAGTAGAAGGAAAGTGGCCATTGGAGGAGCCAGCGGGGCGCAGGAGGTGGGAGGGTTGGGGGGCGGGGCTAAACTGTTGCCGGGGAGGGGGGGAACCTTGTGGCAGACACTGGAATTCACCTCCCAGCAAGATTTTCCTTGCTTAAAAAAAGTCACCCTACACACCCAGCGCGAACAGTGCAAAGCTAATTACTGCGCATCTCCTGTTCTTGCAGATGCTGATGCTATGAGATAACCTGAACAGGATGTTGCTCACTGGAAGTCGACTTTTCGGTTTGGTGGTATAAAACGCGTGTATGGGGTCACTCGTGTTGTGGCAAATGGCAGGATTTCCTTCATTAAAGCTGACCAGCATGCTAAGTGAAATAAACCAGACACTGAAGGACAAATACCACACGATACCCCTTATATGTGGAATCTAAGAGTCCAGCTCAGAGGCAGAGAGTGGGCTGGCAGTTGGCAGGGGCCGGGGAGGGGAAATGAGGAGACGTTGGTCGGAGGGCACAGATTTTCAGTTATGCCAGAGAGTGAGTCCTGGAGAGGACTCATGATTGCCATGAGGGTAGACCTTTTAAGTGCCCCTCACGATGCCCTGTTCAGGGCACCCACAGCAGAGTCTCACTCTAGTCTCTGCTGTTTAGATGTCATTTTTATGTCCTTTTTTTTTTTTTAATGGGAAACACTATTCTCACATCGTTGTGATTCTTCCCAACTTTTGTTCATTTGCCAGAGCTTCCTGATGTTTGGCAGCAGCCAGAACGGGTGGGATAAGATGTTGATCCCTTAGGTGGACAGGTGAGGCCTGCGGTGGAGTCACCCTGGGTGGGTGGCCAGTGGCATTGCCCAGTAGGCTCCACAAATATAGTACCCATCACTGTTTACTGTGTGTGCCACAAAGGTCGGGAAGCCCTGCCTAATGGTATAACCTTTGCTGTCCTCTTTGGGTTTTGCCTCTCAGCATTCAAAGTTAACTCTGAAACGCTTTGTCTTTCAAAAACACTCAGCTCTTGCACGTGAAATGGGCCCGGGGTTTTACGTCATGACCGATAACCGTGAGTTTAAATATGATTCGAGACTCAGGCAACTGCTTGGTTTTCTCTGGGT
Organism: Myotis daubentonii; assembly: GCF_963259705.1. NCBI lineage: Eukaryota > Metazoa > Chordata > Mammalia > Chiroptera > Vespertilionidae > Myotis > Myotis daubentonii. The sequence continues at coordinate 161,885,534 of NC_081840.1, forward strand.
AACTCTGTGATGCCCTTTTTTAAAATATATTTTATTGATTTTCCACAGAGAGGAAGTGAGAGGGATAGGAGTCAGAAACATCGATTCAGCTGCCTCTTGCACACTCCCCACTGGGGATGTGCCCGCAACCAAGGTACATGCCCTTGACTGGAATTGAACCCGGGACCCTTCAGTCCGCAGGCTGACACTCTATCCACTGAGCCAAACCGGTCAGGGCTGTGATGCCCTTTTGCTGCAGCACAAGTAGGTCCCCAAGAAAACAGACGCAGCCTCTAAGAGCAGGCAACAAGGGCAGTCCTCTCTGGCTCCTCCTTTGCTCGGGCCCCACAGGAAAGGTGTCGTCACCCTCCCAGAGCACTTTTGACTCTGAGCCCCACCCTTCCAAGTCCAGAGGCTGCCTCCTTGGGCACTGCAGCCAATCTCCATGGGCTGGTTTCCCAGAAGAAAATAAAAAGAGAGAAGCACTCCCAGTGTCATCAAGATCAGAAAAGAGAAATCCGTCCCTCGGCTCTCCACAGCAGAGCAGCACTCAGCAGGGAGGGAGCTGTTTTCAGGAAGCTGCAGTCCTGATTCACTCCCCGGACAGACAACGTGTGCTATTTGAGGTCAGTTGCGCATCCTTTCTGTGTCCCAGTTTCCTCTTGTGCAGAACAGGCACTAATCATACTACAGCATGTGTTGTGGAAACGGATGAATAACCCGGCCTCCCACCGAGGATGGATGCTGTGAAATGTGAACTCAGGAGCAGCGATGAATACTTATCACTGGGAAGGGGGAGACGCGCTCAAATGCCGAGTTTCAGCGTTGGCTGTGGAAATCCGCTTAAAAGAAGGGTCTGTCCTCAAAGGACATGTTTCTCACAAAAGGAACGGGCAGACAGAGGGCAGCAAGTTTCTGTGATTCATGGGAAGCCTCTTTGCCACTCATGTCAAGTTCCCTGGGGTGTCTGTTAGGAAGAAAATTAAGCCCTTCGCTTGGTTTAGGCCAGTGGTTCTCAACCTTGGCTGCACATTAGAATCACCTGGGAATCTTTTTAAAATCCTGATTTCTGGGCCTCATCCTCCGGAAATGCTGTTTCTTTGTTACTAATGTTGTGGCCCCACCCCATAACAAAGAAACAGAGTTTCCGGAGGATGAGGACCAGAAATCAGGATTTTAAAAGGATTCCCAGGTGATTCTAATGTGCAGCCAAGGTTGAGAACCACTGCTTTAGGCTGACTCAGAATCCTAATGTGGTGTACTTGGAAGGGTCTTCACACATATTCTGGTTTCATGGTCTTCAAAGTTTGAAGAAAAGGTTCTACTGATTTAAACCAAACAAATGAGTTTGGGTAAGACCCCATACATCACACAGACGCGCTCAGATAAGAGTGGAGCTGTTCAGGCTGACACTGAGGCTGGGACTGCACTTGGCCCCTCAGCACCACCCTCCTGCAGCCCACAGTCCAAGGGACCCTCCTCAGAGCCCCCAGGGTTGATGACCCAGTTTGAGGACATCCTGACAAAGACTCTCTCCTTGACCAAACCCTACACAGCCCCTCTTAACTCTTTTTCAACCAGGCCTCAATTTTTGGACTTCCGTGTTAATCTCTGCATTGTCCAATTTTAGCAAGAATCCTGCTAAGTTGGGTTAGCTACAGTCTCCATCTTCCATATTTGATCACCCTCCGTATCTCATCAGCCTCAATATCTGATCGGGTACCTTAACCTCCACCATCTCCCAGGTGATGTCTGATCACCTGGCCGGCCTTTAGTAAGAATCCTGTTAAGAGAGTTTAGCCCAAATCCCCCCACCCCTGGTGTTTCTTCTTAGTCATCCTCCATTCACCAGCCCCGACCTGCTGCTGGACTATACATTCCCACTTGCCCATGCTGTATTTGGAGTTGAGCCCAGTTCTATACTGAGGTCTCTCTTCTCCTATTGCAATAGTCCGGAATAAAAGGTGTATTTACCACTTTGACTACAGTCCAGCTCTGATTTTTCTTTAATAGTCCCAATTAGCTTAACTCTCTCATTTGATAGATGAGCAGACAAGTTTTGAGAGGTGAAGTTACTAGAACCTGGATGTCTTGATTCCAGGCCCAGGTCATGTCCCCCTTCACCACACTGAGAATGGCGGAAGCCATGGATAAGGGTGTAATGGAAGTGGTAATGGCAGGGAGGCAGGCAGAAGACAGACGGAAAGCAAAAATATGGATATAAGCAACATTTTCAAAAAACCAAGGGGGCATATCTGACTGAAGGAGGTCAGTTCCTTCGTGTATAAAAGAGAGTGCAGACAAAAGGAAAGAAACCCCTTCCCGATGTTAAGAGGAGATGATGCCAGGATCCGTTTCGGTCCTGTGAGCGAGAAGACACATCTCCATGTTACAAAGGCAGAGATTACTGAGATTGCTTACATACTGAACTAGGCATTTTGTAAAATGCTATTTCTTAAGTTCATGATAGGCTAACCTCAAAATTATAATATCTGGGTCCTTCTCTTGAGTTTTTACTAATCAATCTGTGAACTATCTGGGATGGTGAACCAATAAAGGTGTAATGATTCTCGATTTTCCTGTTCCTGCTCTGCTCACCCCCATTTCTGCCATGTGTCCCCTAGTTGGTATGAATGCAGAAGAAGTCTGTAACATACCCCCAAAACTGTCAATTTTACAAAGCTGTATGTACATGTACAGTATAAGGCATTCAGTGAGAATTTCAATCTTTGGGGAACAAATTCAATCATATCAATAGGTATTTTCTAAATTTGATCCAAGTCCAAACCCTTTCTCTTTAAAACACATGAAAGGAGAAAAAAAATGTTACTGGAGGACAGTTTGGCAACAGGTATCAGAGGCCACCAACTATGTTCACATCCTTTGATCCAGCAACTCTGCTTCCAGGAGGTCATCCTAGAGAAATATCAGACTTGTACAGAGAGATCTATGAAAAAGGCTGTTCATTGTGGCATTATTTACTAGTATAATGTAAAAATTAGAAACAATTTAAATGTCTGTCAAGAGAGATTGATTAAATAAATTATGGTAGAGCTATATGATACAATAACATGCTACTATTAAAATCATTTGTAGGAGAATATTTAGTGTCATGGAAGTATTTGTAATTTACTAGAGGCCCAGTGCATGAATTCATGCATGGGTGGGGTCTGGCTGGCCCACTCCAAACGGGCAATTGGTTGGGTCAGCTGGGGGCAGGGGCCTTAGGTGGTTGGCCGGCAGGCCCTGCCCCCAATTGGGGGTGGGGAGGAGGAGGAGGGGGATAATGGGGGGGGGGGGCAGGCCAGGGAGAGGGGCTGTGGGCAGCTGGCCGGCCGGCCCCACCCCCTGGTCAAAATCTTGGTTGAACTCCCAGTAGAACTCCTGGTCGAGGGGACAATTTGCATATTAGCCTTTTATTATATAGGATTAACAAGAAAAAGCAGGTTGTAAAACATTACACTGTCTTATTCCAAGTTTATATTGTATGTTATAAAATATATACATTAAGAAAATATATAACTTAGATGTAAACTGAGATCTCTCTACTTCTCAAGCTCTAATGATAATTGGTTCCGTTCCCTTTCACCAATTCCATGGATTGTGGAAGTTCAAAGCCTCCCCTGAGATTCCTGCCATTTCTAAGTAGCAGGGTGAGAGGAAGACACCTATGTTATCATGGCTACACCATGTTGACCCAGTTGTGAAACTCAGACCCATCTGTAATTTATATAGAATACGATTATGCACAGACACCCACACATACTGATACACACACACGATAACACAAAGCACCTGAGAGGGTGGAGGGAAGGGTGGAGAGGTGGAGGATGAGAAAGGAGGAGTTTCTATTTCAGCTTATAAACCACTTTAAATTGCACCTTCAAATTCTGCCAGTGTATTCAGCTTATTCAAATTCAGTTTATCCAAATAAATAAACATGTAAAATTTTTAAAATGAAAAAAATAAAAGTGCTGGATAATGACAAGGATCAGGAAAGCAATGGTTTGACACATGTAAATCCAGGTATTCAAGTGCCCAGGTAGCAATGCATGTGGCTATTATTGTGGAGACATTCCCGGGTTGATTCTAATGAATGCTTTGTACATTTAGACCAATAGTGAAAAAAATCAATTTATCCCACATGACAGAGTTCTCAGAGCTTATTTCCCATGTAAGGTCCTGACATTTAAAATGGAAAGGAATTCATTCCAAAATAGAAATAGGATTCTGATCCAAACAAACTAATAGAAGAGATTTGCCACCAACTTGTTATAAAAGAAGAGAATAGTGATGCTTTTTCAGTACATGGAAGGTAGGTCTTCAAAGCACCACATACACTTTAAGAAAGCAAAATCAGAGGATTTGACAGGGGATTGAAATCCCATTGTCTGCTCCCAGCTTATGTTTCAACATTTGGTTATCTAAATATCAATTTCCCCGTGAAAGGGCAAAGAGCTTGAAAGTCAGCCCAGCCCTGCACACAGCCTGCCCTAGTCTGCTTGGGCTGCCATAACAACGTACCACAGAGTGGGGGGGCTCACACAACAAAGGTGTATTTCCTCATGGTTCTGGAAGCTGCATGTTGGAGATCAGGGTGCTGGATGGTCCAGTTCTTGATGAGAACCCTGTCCCAGGTTTGCAGATAGCTGCCTTCTCACTGCATCCTCACATGACAGAGAGGGAGAGAGAAAGCTCTGTTCTCTCTCTTTATATAAGGACACGAATCCCACCATGGAGTCCCCTCTCTCATGAGTTCATCTAAACCTAATTACCTCCTGAAGCCCCCATCTCCAAATGCCATCATACTGTGGGTTCGGGATTCAACATAGGAATTTCGATGGGTTACAGCTCAGTCCATAGCCCAACTCCCAGCCCATGATATCCAGGCTACATCTATAGTCTGCAATCATAGATAGGGCCCCTCATGCAGAGAAAGCAGGTGTGGTGCCTTGCCTGGTCTCTCTGGCCAGGTGTAATCTTTGAATTTGATTTAATAACTCTCTTACTTTGCCCACTTACTTGTCCCTTACATTTCTCTTCTGTCATCCACAGATGGCCAATATGACCAGTGAGACAGAATTCAAAAGGAGCCCCATCATCTTTAAAATAGTTTAGAAATAATTCAAGTAGTACAGGCTCTATACTTTTGCTTGGTTAGGGCACCCTCACGTGTTTGTAAAGGGAACTACCATTTAAGTTATTTGAAAAATAACCATTTGGGATCAATCATCCATAACGTTTGCCTTCACTGAGCACCTGCTGTAGCTGAAGCATCGTGGTGACAGATATAAAGATGATTAGAATGTAAATCTTGCCCTCAAGAAACTCACAGTTTAACAAAGAAGATAAGACATGCAGAAAGAAATTTAAAGAGAGAGGCAGAAAGCAACAAATACTTTTTAAAAAAATGTATTTTTATTGATTTCAGACAGGAAGGGAGAGGGAGAGAGAGATAGAAACATCAATGATGAGAGAGAGTCATTGATCGGCTGCCTCCTGCATGTCCCACACTGGGGATTGAGCCCACAACCTGGGCATGTGCCCTGACCGGGAATCCAAATGTGACCTCCTGGTTCATGAGTCCATGCTCAACCACTGAGTCACACCGGCCAGGTGCAACACATACTTTTAATTGCTCCAGAGAAAATGCCATGGAAGGCTGGAAGAAGGCAAAATGAATTCCATGGTAGATACTGTATTTTGATATGAACTTTATACACTGAGTCTAATGGAGGGACGGTCATTAATTGATTCACTCATGAATTCTTTTAACTAACGGTAAAATGAAGGCACTCAAGCAGAAAAATGAAGGAATTATGAAGATAACAGCAAGGAACTTTCTGTTATGGGAGCATTAATTTGTGAAGGGTAATGATTTAAATTAAGATCAAACAAACTTGATGTCAACTGTTATTGAAAAATAAAATAGAATAAAATTTAAGGAAGAACCAAAATGGCGGCATAGGTTAACGCTGGAGTTTGCTGCTTTGAACAACTACTTCAAAAGTTAAACCAAAAAACAGAAGGGACACCACCCAGAACCACAGGAACGCTGGCTGAGTGGAAGTCCTACAACTAGGAGGAAAGAGAAACGCACACGGACACTCAGAGGAGGCTCGGTGCTGAGGTCAAGTTCTGAGGTGCGGAGTGCGCGGAGCGGGCTGGCGGCGGAGGGCGCGGTTGTTGTTTTCAATCGGGAGGGAGTCGCAGACTCTGAGCTCCAGATCCGGGCGAGTCTTTAGGGACCCAGACTCAGGCGGGATAGGCGGGACTGTCTGGCTTCGGTCAGAGCGAATGCAGCTTTCTCTCCGAGCTTTGCAGCGGGTGCTGGGACTCAGAGAGGCAGAGCCCCTGGGGACAGGACTGAGAGCCGCCATAACTGCTCTCTCCGGCCCACCCTGTTGATCCTGTGCGACCCGCCCCGCCCAAGCCCTGCACAGAGGCATTTGCCGGATAGCCTCAGGCAAAGGCTAGATTAGCACCTCCCTAGAGGACAGAAGTTCTCTCACTGCTGACACAGCTGATTCTCATAGCCACTTGGCCTGGAGGTCAAACCCTCCCTGGAATTAGCTACAACAATCAAGATTTAACTATAAGACTGCGAACAAAGACCACTAGGGGGTGCACCAAGGAAGCATAACAAAATGCGGAGACAAAGAAACAGGACAAAATTGTCAATGGAAGATATAGAGTTCAGAACCACACTTTTAAGGTCTCTCAAGAACTGTTTAGAAGCCGCCGATAAACTTAATGAGATCTACACGAAAACTAATGAGACCCTCGATCTTATATTGGGGAACCAACTAGAAATTAAGCATACACGGACTGAAATAACGAATATTGTGCAGACGCCCGACAGCAGATCAGAGGAGCGCAAGAATCAAGTCAATGATTTGAAATGCGAGGAAGCAAAAAACATCCAACCGGAAAAGCAAAATGAAAAAAGAATCCAAAAATGCGAGGATAGTGTAAGGAGCCTCTGGGACAGCTTCAAGCGTACCAACATCAGAATTGTAGGGGTGCCAGAAGATGAGAGAGAGCAAGATATTGAAAACCTATTTGAAGAAATAATGACAGAAAACTTCCCCCACCTGGTGAAAGAAATGGACTTACAGGTCCAGGAAGCGCAGAGAACCCCAAACGGAAGGAATCCAAAGAGGACCACACCAAGACACATCATAATTAAAATGCCGAGAGCAAAAGATAAAGAGAGAATCTTAAAAACAGCGGGAGAAGGAAACTCAGTTACCTACAAGGGAATACCCATACGACTGTCAGCTGATTTCTCAACAGAAACTTTGCAGGCCAGAAGGGAGTGGCAAGAAATATTCAAAGTGATGAATAGCAAGAACCTACAACCAAGATTACTTTATCCAGCAAAGTTATCATTCAGAACGGAAGGTCAGATAAAGAGCTTCGCAGATAAGGAAAAGCTAAAGGAGTTCATCACCACCAAACCAGGATTATATGAAATGCTGAAAGGTACCCTTTAGGAAGAGGAGGAGGAAGAAAGGGGTAGGGATACAGATTGTGAACGGCAAGTGTGCATCTATCAACAGGTGGGTCTGGGAGTCGAGTGAATAAATAATCTGATGAACAGAATGAACTGTTGATTATGATGGAGTCAGGGACGTGGAGGGGGAGTGGACTGACTACTCTTGGGGGGGGGGGGAGATGCGGGAAGAGACTGGACAAGAATCGTGCACCTGTGGATGAGGACAGTGGGTGGGGAGTGGGGGCGGAGGGTGGGGCGGGAACTGGAAGGAGGGGAGTTATGGGGGGGGGGGGGAAGGAGAGGAACAAGTGTGATGGTCTGAACAATAAAGATTTAATTAAAAAAAATTTAAAATATAAAATAAGTTTTAAAAATTTTTTAAAAATGATCAAACAAACTTGGACTTCTCTGGGTGACAAAGTGGGAACCAGGGAAGGCATTTGAGCAGAAGAGAGAAGCTCACTTACTCTTTGATTTATTCAGCGAATATTATTGTGCCTACCAGTGGGAGGCACAAGGTGTTGGGTACCGGGTGCTGAGAAAAACACACATGGGCCCTGCTATCACAGAGCTTATAGCAGGGAGAGATGATAAAGAAGTATTCATACAAATAAATACCTGATTGAAGATTATGCTAAGGCAGATAATGAAGATCAAGATCCTGTAAGAGAATACTGAGGGGTTGGAAACTTACTTGAAATGGAGAGTCAGGGAAGTCTTCTTTGAGAAAATGACATCCTGAAGGACCCACAATGGCCAGGTAGAGACTTGGGAAATGAACCTTTAACACTTGCATACAGGCCTGAAGGAGAAAGGAGTTTCCTGGCCTTGAGAGACTGGAAAAAATGGTGATGTGAGTGGAGGGCAGGAACAAGAGAGGGGGTGGTAAGAGGTGGCATGGAGGGAAATGGCACTAGTTCATGCTGACCTTATATGTCCTGGCAATGGGCCTGGGTTTTAAGTGCCACAGGAAACTGGGGAGCAACTTGACTGTGTTTACAATGTGTAAACATCTCTCTGGCATAGTGTGAAGAAGGGGACATGGGCAGCTCTGGGACACCAGTAATGAGGCCTCTGTGGTTGCCAGGTGAGACAGTGGTGGCTGCACCAAGGCCGCTGTCAATGGGGATGGAGAGAAGGGCTCCAAGGAGGCTAATCTGGCCACAGTATGAATTACAAGGGAAAGGCTAGAGGTGAGGGGGCTATATTCAGAGGCCATTGCAATTGTCGCAAATGGGGCATGGGAGTGAGACACAAGAGGCTCCTGGGGAGGTCAGTATGTAATTTGAAACAGCCTCATCCAAACTCTAAAGGCGGGGAACCCCCAAGCTCCCAGTCTAGAGAGAAAGAAAGTGTAGGAAAGGCATTCAAGGAGACATGAAAGCTTTGAGCCTATGTAGGAATAAAACGAAGATGTGTGATCAAGTGAGGGCAGAGGACAGGTTTGGATTGGGACCTCTTAGCTTTGGGGAATGAGGACAATACCTGATTAGGTATCCAGATAGGAGTGAGAAATAAGGCCAGAAACAGTGGTTTAATTAGATTGTGATTCTCTAACTTCTGCCCAAGCTAACTTTCACTTGGGGAATGGGAAAGAAGATATGCCTAAGGGAATGAGGCTGGAGGTGGGGTGCAGTGGAAGGAATATGAGGGTATCACTGTGGAGAGCGGGGAGGGGGATTGGAAGAGAAAGACAACATAAAGGCACCTAGAGCTCAAGGTAGCTCCAAGCAATTCAGAAGGAAGTTACCAAAACTAACTCCCACCTATTGTGAAATTGTATTACATTATGTCATGTAAAAATAAGAGCAGCTCAAAAAGAATAAAAATGTGAACATTAGACCTAAAACCATAAGAAGAAAACATAGGTGGTAAACTCCTTGACATTGGTCTTGGCAACAATTTTTTGGAGTTGGCATCAAAAGCAAAAGCAAAATAAATAAATAGGGCTACATGAAACTAAAAAGTTTCTGTACAGCAAGGGAAACCGTCAACAAAATGAAAAGGAAACCTACCAGTGATCTCACTTATATGTGGAATCTAATGAACAGAATAAACTAACTAAGTGGAAGCAGACTTCGGATTTAGAAAACAAATTGATAGCTGTCAGAGGGGAGAGGGTTGGAAGCTGGGTGAGAAGGATGAAGGGATTAAGCAAAGAAGAAGAAAAAAAGAAAGACTCTTGGACACAGACAACAGTCTGGTTTTTGCCAGAGGAAGAGGGTAAAGGGGGGATAAGTGGTGATGAAAGGAGATTTGACTTGGGGTGGTAGACACACAATACAATATTCAATGATGTATTGTAGAACTATATACCTGAAACCTATATAATTTTATTAACCAGTGTCACCCAATAAGTTCAATTAAAAAAAGAGAGTTCCTCAAAATTAAAAACAGAACTACCATATAATCCGGAAATTCCATGTCTGGGTATTCATCAGAGGGAAACAAAAACACTAACTCAAAAAGACATCGACACCCCTCTGTTCATCGCAGCATTATTTACAATAGCCAAGACATGAAAACAGCCTATGTGTTCATCAGTGGAGGAATAGATAACATGGTGTGTATATACAGCCATAAAAAAGGAGGTAATCCTGCCATTTTCAACAACATGGATGGGCCTTGAGGGCATAATGCTACATGAAATAAGTCAGACAAACACACAAAGACAATATGCTGTCACAAGTAGAATCTAAAAAACAAACAAACCAAAATACACAACTGAAATTATAAATACAGAGAACAGATTGGTGGTTGCCAGAGGCAGGGGTGAGAGGTCGGCAAAATTGGTGAAGGTGGTCAAAAGGCACAAACTTCCAGCTATAAAATAAGTTCTGGGGATGTAATGTACAGCATAGTGGCTATAGTTAATCACATTTACCTTTAACTGAAAGTTATTAAGAGAGTAAAGTTACTAAGAAAAATAATTTGAAACTATGTATGGCAATGGATGCTAATGAGACTTACTGTGGTGATCATTTCACAATATAGACAATTATCAAATTATGTTGTACACCTGAAATGAATATGTTTTATGTCAATTATACCTAAAAACAACACAAAACCTTGAACTTTAGAGCTATTCATCTCTGCACAGGGTTAACAGACTTAGAAGGCTGACACACCATGGGGAATTGGTTCGCACCTACTCTCTTAATGTTTTTCACTCTGTAAAGTGCCCAAGCTCTCCTCAAGAATCACAGAGAGGTCAGCTCTAGCTTTTGTAAGCTCTGGAGTCCTTAGCACAGGCTCAGAGGTAACTTGCTAAGGTCATTAAACTAGTAATCTACTAACTACCAAGAACTAAACTTCCTCCCGATCCCTCCCTCCTAGAAGCTAAGTAGAAAATTGTCCCCCTTCCAGTCAAACAAACTGCCCCCTTCTCTCCACACCCACCCCCAGTCCCCATCATCACCACGACCACCACCCACACCCACCACCACACCAACACCACACCACCAGCACCCCCACACACCACCACCACCCACACACACCACCAGCACCCCCACACACCACCACCACCCACACACACCACCACCACCCACACACACCACCCACCACCACACCACCACCCACACACACCACCACCACCCCCACACACCACCACCACCCACACACACCACCACCACCCATACACACCACCACCACCACACCACCACCCACACCCACCCACCACCACCACCACTACCCGCTCTCCACCGAGGTTCTCTGGGATATTGGGGCAATAGATCACTCCACATTCAGAAAGGAATGTTCCATTTGGCTGAAGGTTAACCTGTTTGATGGTAGGACTCCTACTATTTTCCTTTCCTCTTACAGTTATTGAAACATAATTGAACCTTCTCTTCGAGTGCTGGGACTGTAACTTCTGGGAGGTGTGGTGCAGATGGGGGAGGGGTGGTACAGACAGGGGAGGTGTGGAAGACTGGAACCAGCAGGTTCCCGCCCCTGCCCAGGCCCTGGCACTAACTAGTTCTTCCCAGGCTAGCAGGCTCTGCGGTCTGTTGTCCCTTCCTCATCAGGGGATTGTGAATGTTGAGCTGCATCGCTCTGTGGCCTCCCCATGGCTGTCTTTTTCTACACCATTTAATGGGTCAAACATTCAACATTTATCTCCCAAATGACTCCTTGCCTTCCAGAAAGTTTCCATCAATGCCATTATTAGGATCCTTTAACTTCTCAAGCTCAAAGCATTACCTATAGCCAAGATGCATGAAGCACACACCTCTTCATCAGTTTATATCACTTTTCCATATCCTTTACCTAAAATTACTGGGTTTGTCTGGTTTAAGGCATCTGAGCAAACTCAAGAATATTCACTAAGTGGGGATAAAAGGAAGTTAATTTCAATCATACACACACCCTTCCTCCCTGTTTAGTTTGTAAATGTTCAACCAACTTAAAGCATGGGTCTTTGGGAAGAAATTTTAGGTTTGCAAAAGGCGTTTGGAAAATGACTGGTGGATTATAAATATAAAGTAAAACCGGGGCACTAAAAAGCACCCCAGTTGTGTGAAACAATGAAAGATCTAAGCATTTCTGGTTTATGGGTGATTGACTCTCCTATGACTTTTTTGGGAGGGAAGGGAGGGGGGCAGATATGAGGAGAATGAGGGTGAAAGCTAGACTGGCAAGCCAGCTGGAGCAAGAGGGATCTCAGCTGAAACTAAGCTCCCACAGGGCACCTCTGAACCGTGTCATTACATGTCTGTCTTAGAAGGGCCTGAAATTAATAAAAAAAAGAAAGTTCAAAAACCACTCCATGTGCAGCTGAAAATCTGCCCTTTACTGTTCTTTCTCTGCACCCGGAAGAATTCTGATACTTCCTTCAGTCCTACAGCAACCCGAGACACCAGGTTCCCCAGAACGGCCGTTTATTCTGCATTCTGTCTGCAACGTTCTGCCAAGCATCTGTGGGTCTTTAAAGGAAATGTGAAACATAGCAAAGACACGTCTGTATGGCTAAGACGTGTGGCACCGGGAAGGAGCACATAAATCAAAGGCAGAGAAAAGCCTGCTGGCAACCTGGAACTCAAATTGTGTCAGGGAGAAGGCCCAATGGAAGAAATAGATTCGAAGGGCACTGAGCAAGAGAGAAGAAAGACAAGCAGCCCCTACCAAAATTAATGAGAGGCAGAGGGGGCCGGGAGAAACAGCCTGCATGAAAAGACTCTCGCACTGCTGAAGGATGGACAAGCATTTCAGCAAGTGACATGGATAGTGCTGTGGCTGTCGGTCTCCATTTCATCACTCTCAAACCAGAGCTGCGGGCTCTGGAAGAGATGAAGGGAGGAAGGAGACAGGAAAGGGATGGAATTTAGGTGAGCGTGGAAACCTGCATCCCAGCCCCATCTTTTAAGTCACCTCCAGAGCCCAGTCCCACCGTCGTAACCTCTCTCAACTGGGATAATGACACCTGCCTCACAAGTTATCCTCAGACGGCACCAGGAAAGCACCACATGCAGGCGATGGCACAGAGGGGGGTTTCTTAAAGAGCAGCTGTTTCTATTATTACATAACATTTAAAAGCAGGTGGATGCTGTCTCTGAAACAGTTCTGCCAAGCATCTGTGGGTCTTTAAAGGAAATGTGAAACTCAAAACCCAATATTCCTGTTAGGTCCTCTACTCCAGTCCTATGATAGGATGAAGCAGTCTCTTCATCTCCCCACCTCCCATAATTTTTTTCAATTTAATACTTATCCAGTACTAATTTAACAAAGGCAAACACAAATAAGCAAAAATTAATGTCAGAAAACTCCATGAACATCCAGCCCCTACCCTTCCAACAGTAACAATATCTAACATGCAAGTTTGAGCCTATCCAGACCAGAATCCCAGAAAAGCAGGTGACTTTGATGAATGACTTCAGTCATGTGATTCTGGGTCATCCTGAATGCTTCCACTCGAAATAAATGAGCACTCCAACAGCAGCTGCCCAAACAATAAAATGAGCACTCCAACAGCAGCTGCCCTCTACAGACTGCCATGAGCACCAGAGGTTGAAGGATCAACTGGATATATCAAAAACCTTATTAAAATCAGGAGTGTTCAATGTTCATTTACTATTATAGATTGTTCCCTGCACTGTCACAGACAATTGCACTCATCAAAAGAGAAAACCCCACGGTGTGTCTTTTTAAAGCACAAATGTTAGTCTCCGAGAACTCTAAATAGCCTTTGCTTGTCAGATCTGCAACAGAGCCCATGCCCAAGCCACCCCCTGGGCAACATCCCTGTTTGGACTCCCCTGCTCTCCATTGTTCTCATGGGGAAACGAGCATGGCCCACTGAGCTCACAGGACAGTACTATCAGTACTTTGTACTAACCTTAGGACGAAGGTGAGAAATGTACTCTGTTGGTGGACTCTGGACCATGATGGTGATCATTCTGATCAGACGTTTTGATCCCGCACGCCCTGCAGCCTCAGGTAGTATGCTCTGCCTCTTCTGCAGCACCTGACATGACTAAAAGGACAGATGCAAATCTCAGGTGTTCTAGAAATTTAACTTCATTTTACTTATGAGCTGAACTTCTATTTCAAACTCTCATTCTGCCTTCTGGCAGAAACTTCATCGAAGCCGATGTGGAGTTCTATCCCCGACCCCTGAATAACAAGTGTGGGTTAGTTTAGGACACCAAGGCTCTGTGCTTGGGCGGTTGTGCTAGTCATTAGGTAGTCACTACTAAAAAAGATTCCAGCTCTCTTCTTCCAAATATATAGGAAGCTTGTAATTCCCCACACACCTGAAGTGTGGCCACATGACTTGCTTTGGTAAATGAGATGTGAGAGCAAGTGACATTTCCAGAAGGAAGTTTTAAGTGCCAGTTCGTGCTCCTCCCCGTCCTTTTTAAAATTTATTTATTTACTTTTATTCCTCTGCCAACTTTCCAGACAGAGGTTACTCCAACAGGTCCCTGAGTGAGGACAGCACTGACCTAGCTCAGAGCTTTCCGCTCATCTGCAGTAGACCTGTAGTGTGAATGAGAAATGAGGCTTTGTTATTGAGCCACTTAGGCTGGTTTTGTTGTTGTTTTTTGTTACCTCACCATGTTCTGGTCTACCTACAGGTGATGGCATCCATCCAAAATGTCCTCATTCCCACCTTGTCTTCAACTTGTCAATCTGTGGGGGGCATTGAGAAAGGCACCCAGTGTAAGACTAGTGGGGTGAGACCTGACCTGGGTTCAGCAACCTTTGGTACTTGAGCTCTGGCTAGGAAAGAATTCAGAGCCAAGACTCAAACTATAAGAGAACATTTATTTAGAGAATCAAAGAGGTAAAAGAAGTAATTTGTAGAAGAAATGGGCTGAGGAAACAAGTTATGGAGGCAAAGGAAGGTCAAGGTGATGCACTTGATGGGATGGGGAGGAGAATGGGGAAGGGCAAGGTGCAGCCTTGCTCCTGGGAGAGCCGCTAGGTCTTCCCTCCTAAGGGTTTTAAGGGTGTCGTCTTTAGGGACAGTCCCAGGAGAAAAGCTCCGTAGACTATTAAGCAACTTTCCAGGTGTGTCCTTTCAGGGTTGGGGTCTCCACTGATTGATTGGTTGGAACCAGGGCAGGGGGTCATTATTCAATGCAGCTGGTTCTGAAGTCAGCTGCCTGTCTGATGTTGCTGCTTCTCTGGGCCTGGAGCTGAAAAACAACTGAGGCTTAGATGTTATCTCTAGGGAAGAAAAGTCCAAACGGCTTGACCATCAGTATGCTAAAGGAGGAAAGGTCACCCTGGGGATGAGGTCTCACCCTATAATTGTCCACTGCTAGGCGTCCAGGGCTGTCCACCTGGTGACCTCCTGTACCTGGCCCATCGTCCTTGCTCTGCTCATGTCTGTGTAACTGCCTATACCACAAATCCACACTGGCTGAGTCATCTTCCATTCCCCACCTCAAAGCCTCCTCAGATCCAGACCTCTCCCAGCTGTCTCTGAGCCCAGTGGAATGCCCGGTTGTCACAGCATCACACTGGGCCATGTCAAATTCTGGGAGGTGTTCAGGCTTATCGCCCAGGCATTCCGTGCCACCTGGAGTCTCATGACTCCCCTGGGATACCAACAAGGAAAATGAGCAAGCCTGCCTCCTCTCTAGCTGGGGCTTCCTACCATTTCCAGTCCCCATCCCTTTTCCCAAATCCTACAACAGTTGCCCTCTTCTAGCTTTTCCTACAAGCCCTACTTCCCCTACCTATCCTTGCCCCCCAAACCTGGAACCTTAATCTGGTCTCAGGCAAAAAGCCTTATTGATTTATCAGTAGCTCCCCCCCCCCCCAATCTCTTATGCCTGTTTGGTGTTTCCCAACCCCCATCTGCTGGACTTTTACAACTCAAAAGTCAAGAATTGCCCCCTGTTTGTCTCTGAATTCTGTCAGAGCCCTTCGTCCTTGAAGGCAATGAATGAGAATACCCCAGGTTGTCTGCATGGAGTGGAGACCAAGGAAATAACCAAGGTGCTGGTGATCTCAATTGATATTTCAAAATATCCTTCTGGATACAAAATTAACCCCAAGAAATCTGAGGCATTTCTATACACCAATAGTGAACTTTCAGAAAGAGAGATTATAAAAACAATCCCGTTTACCATTGCACCGAAAAAATTAAGCTACCTAGGAATAAACTTAACTAAAGAGGTAAAAGACCTCTACTCAGAAAACTACAGGACGTTGAAAAAAGACATAGAGGAAGACATAAACAGATGGAAGAACATACCGTGTTCATGGATTGGTAGAATCAACATCATTAAAATGTCCATACTACCCAAAGCAATCTATAGATTCAACGCACTTCCCATTAAAGTACCAACAGCATACTTCAGAGATCTAGAACGAACTTTCCAAAAATTCATCTGGAATAAAAAAAGACCCCGAATAGCTGCAGCAATCCTGAAAAAGAACAAAGTAGGTGGGATCTCAATACCAGATATCAAGTTGTATTACAAAGCCACTGTTCTCAAAACTGCCTGGTACTGGCACAAGAATAGGCATATAGATCAATGGAATAGAATAGAGAGCCCAGAAATCGGCCCGAACCAATATGCTCAATTAACATCTGACAAAGGAGGCAAGAACATACAATGGAGCCAAGATAGTCTCTTCAATAAATGGTGTTGGGAAAATTGGACAGATATATGCAAGAAAATGAAACTAGACCACCAACTTACACCATACACAAAAATAAACTCAAAATGGATAAAGGACTTAAATGTACGACAGGAAACCATAAAAATTCTAGAAGAATCCAAAGGCAACAAAATCTCAGACATATGCCGAAGCAATTTCTTCACTGATACAGCTCCTAGGGCACTTGAAACGAAAGAGAAAATGAACAAATGGGACTACATCAAAATAAAAAGCTTCTGCACAGCAAAAGAAACCATCAACAAAACAACGAGAAAACCCACTGTGTGGGAAAACATATTTGCCAATGACATATCTGATAAGGGCCTAATCTCCAAAATTTATAGGGAACTCATACAACTTAACAAAAGGAAGATAAACAATCCAATCAAAAAATGGGCAAAGGACCTAAATAGACACCTTTCAAAAGAGGACATTCAGAAAGCCAAGAGACATATGAAAACATGCTCAAAGTCACTAATCATCCGAGAGATGCAAATCAAAACAGCAATGAGGTACCATCTCACACCTGTCAGACTGGCTATCATCAACAAATCAACAAACGACAAGTGCTGGAGAGGATGTGGAGAAAAAGGAACACTTGTGCACTGCTGGTGGGAATGCAGACTGGTGCAGCCACTATGGAAGACAGTATGGAGTTTCCTTAAAAAACTGAAAATGGAACTCCCATTTGACCCTGTGATCCCACTTCTAGGAATATATCCCAAGAAACCAGAAACACCAATCAGAAAGGATATATGCACCCCTATGTTCATAGCAGCACAATTCACCATAGCTAAGATCTGGAAACAGCCTAAGTGCCCATCAGTAGATGAATGGATTAGAAAACTGTGGTACATCTACACGATGGAATACTATGCTGCTGTAAAAAGGAAGGAACTCTTACCATTTGCAACGTCATGGATGGAACTGGAGAGCATTATGCTAAGTGAAATAAGCCAGTCAATAAAGGAAAAATACCACATGATCTCACTCATTCATGGACAATAGAGACCATTCTAAACTTTTGAACAATAATAGATACAGAGGCAGAGCTGCCTCAAACAGATTGTCAAACTGCAGCGGGAAGGCCGGGGAGGGTTGGGGGGCAGGAGGTAGGGGGGTAAGAGATCAACTAAAGGACTTGTATGCATGCATATAAGCATAACCAATGGACATAAGACACTGGGTGATAGGGGAGGCTAGGGGACTGTCTAGGGCGGGGGGATAAAATGGATACATATGTAATACCCTTTGTAATACTTTAAGCAATAAAAAAAAAAAATAAAAAAATAAAAAAAAAGAGAAAGTCCTCTTCATCTGCATTCACTTTGAGTGGGGTTCAGAGTGGAAGAAATAATACAAGAAACAAAAGTTCGACTTTTAATGAGGGAGACATTTTTCAAAATTCTTCAGGGAACTCCCACTCCGGTGTATTATTAACTGTAATAAAACACATTGTGTCATAAAAAAAAAAAAAATATCCTTCTGTACATGTGTTCTGCCCAATTATGAAGCTGAGAATTAATAAGAGCCTCACTCAGAGGAACCCAGTGTGTGACTATTTTAAGCCACTGTACAATCTCAATGGCCCCATTGTCGTATGCTTTTGTACAATTGCTATTCTTGCAAAAGTCAGTGTGAAAAGTGAGGTAACAAAGTGAGGTCCATAAGCCACACCACTCACCACCTGATAACATTTATTTTTCTAATCTAGGCAAACCACCACATTCTTGGTGTTGGTGCAGCAAGGAACAGACCTACCCACGCCTCACCTCTTTATCTGGCCTTGCAAGGCAAACAAATCGTAGAGACAGATCGCGGGCAGGCTGGCCTGGCCTGATCCTTTCGGGGGCCGGGAGCCAGTGTCCGGAAGAGTGGAATGCGGGGTGGGACCAGGGAGCTGGAGGGGAAGTGCGCGGGGCGGTCAGGAGGGGAGGGGTCAGGGGCGGGGCTCCATGAGGCGGGGCGGCGAGGTGGGCGGGGCCGGGGCGGGCCCGGGGGGACCAGGCTGTGGAGTGACGGCCCGAGGGGCGGGGCGGCGGAGGGATCCGGCCTGGGGAGTCGGTCCTGCCTGGGCCTGGGACTTCCGAGCCGGACCTTCCCACGGCCGGAGCCCCGCACCTGCGCCCTCGGAGCGCGTCTCAGACCCCATGGCCGCCGCCGCGGGCCTGCGGGCCTTCAGGGCCAAGGTGCCCGACTGGCTCCGGCACGGCCGGTGCGTTCCGCTCGCCGCCGGCTTCTGCAGCCGAGGGCCGGCCGGGGCCGGGCAGCCGGAGCCGGGGTCGCGACTCACGAGCTCGCGGCAGCGGGACGGCATCAGGTCAGCGGCGGGGCGCGGGCTGCAGGCGTGCGGGGCTGTTCCCGGGTGGGCCAGGCTGGCGGGAGAGAGCTGGGCAGAAGCCGCCCGCCACCCCACGCGGGGTCCCACGCGGGCTCGATCGGTGGCGGCGCCGCCCGCCGCCCTGGACCCCCGTTACCCGTCTCCGAAGGAATCGCGGATGCGGGGCTTAAAGGAGCCCCCTGCCTGGGCGCAGGGGCGTTTGAGACCCTGCAGGACCCACAGGAGGACCTCAAGTGGGACTGCCTCGACGGCCCCGAACCCTCAGACCCGCGGGCTCGGGTGGGCAGCTCTGCCGGTGCCCCCGCCGCGCGCCCCTGAGAAAGCCCTGCCTGGAGGGTCGGGCCAGGAGCGGGGCCTGGCTCCACGGCCGGGGGAGGCCTGGCAGAGCCGCTGCTTGGCCCGCGCCCAGAAGTGCCCAGTCGGTAAACAGTGAAGGACACACCGTCCCGAGCCCTGCCCTTTGTCTCCACGGGCCCAAGCCCTTTAAAACCACCCCTGTGCACACCGTGCAAGCCCCTTAAAACCACCCCTGTGCACACAGTGCAAGCCCCTTAAAACCACCCCTGTGCACACAGTGCAAGCCCCTTAAAACCACCCCTGTGCACAGTGCAAGCCCCTTAAAACCACCCCTGTGCACACAGTGCAAGCCCCTTAAAACCACTCCTGTGCACACAGTGCAAGCCCCTTAAAAACACCCCTGTGCACAGTGCAAGCCCCTTAAAACCACCCCTGTGCACACAGTGCAAGCCCCTTAAAACCACTCCTGTGCACACAGTGCAAGCCCCTTAAAAACACCCCTGTGCACAGTGCAAACCTCACCATGAGGTCAAGGTTGCAGGGCCTCAAGCCCCATCCAGGCCTCAGCCTGACATTTGCCTGGCCAGTCAAGGACCCCGTGGGAGGCCCGTTTAGCATATCTAAGTATTTAAAAGTCACACACTAACTGCTAAATGTGCTTTCTTCTGTCCTGACAAGTAGTACTTCATAAAACCTGGAAGGTCATGTTTGAATTTACAACCCTCAGGCTCCTAGGATCCCCCACAGTGGAGAGCCAGCTGCTGACCGGCAGTTTTTCTTTTTCTTCCCAGCTTCTGCTCACCACTCCTTCCCGCTGCTCTTCCAGAGGCTTGGCCCATAAACCTGTAGACACCCCATCCACATGCCCTCTCTGTCCTCTCACTCCCCACAGACAACTCCTCTTGGTCAGTCCCAGGACCTAGGGGTGCCCACTGCACAGCCAGGGAACGCCAGGGTCTCAGGTAAGGGCAGCAAGGTTTGGAAGGGGGAGGTGATTCCAGGCGAGCACTTCCCATTATCCTAGTGGTGTCCTGCTCCCCTGGATGGGCAGAGCTGGGAGGAGGCCCAGAGCACCGCGTTCCAAAGTGCAGGACCAGGCAGGGGCCCATCCTGCCCGTCTTCAAAGGCACTTCTGCTTCTGCAAATTTGGTTCCATCTGGTCAGGAGCCTGACTTGTGGCATGGCAGCCCAGTTGTGAAAGGAGGCCTGGTTGAGTTCTCCAGAGTTAAACACGCGTCAGGAAGGGAGATAGAGAAGAACAACCTATCATAAATGCTGGGAATTGTTCAGTAGGAAGGAGGCCCCCAAATCCAGCATGGAAGCAGCACTGTGTAACTAAGTAGGTGAGCTCGAGCAGCCCAGTCAAGCTTGCAGTGTTCCTTTTCAAAGCTGTTCCTCTCAGCAATAGATGAGGGCCAGCTATGAATTGGGTACTGCTCTAGGCACGAGCAGGAGCTCTGAAGGTGGCTGGCATTTAGAGGTTAGCAGAAAGACTAGGAGCCCATGGAAGAAGTAGAGAAGGACTAAAAAGCCAGGAGAGAAGGCATGCGTTTCCAGAAGGAGAGCATGATCCAGATGGCCCCTGGGTTCGGTTCAGACGATTAGGAGCTCTTAGGTGCGAATAGTGTTAGTGGAGTGGCAGGAACAGGGGCAGGAAGCCTGGTTCATGACACTGGTTGAAAAGTGAACTCAGCAACTTAGAGCACGCTCAAAGGGTGTGTCACACGCAGGCCAAAGGATTAATGAGACCCATCTGCGCAGACACTGCCATGAAGCTCTGGCATCTTTTTACACAATTTTGTCTGAGGCCTTAGACTTTTAATTAAGCGCCTGTCATGGATAGGATGGCAGCTTTATGAGTATACTTCAGCAAGCGCATCCATTATTTTACTGGAAGGTTTATCAGCAATTCTGTCACCACCATCTCCAGGTCACTCCCCCCACCCCCAACCCTCCACCCCCAAATACAGGTTTCAAAGTCTATCAGCATATCAGCTGCAAGTCATTTTTGTACTTAGGAGACAGCATGCACATGAGAAACAATGATGAATATCACAGCCATCTAAAGGTGGCAGCAAAATGGAAACGGTATTCCAAAGAAAAGGGTATTACACTGAGATTCAGTCATCAAAGTAGTTTCCCAGAAAACAGTGGCAAAGGAGGCTATTTATGGAGAATCCAAGTTGACACATAGCAGTAGGAATATCAGATTCGAAAAAGAATGAGGAAGGCTGAAAAAATGTGGGTGGAGGCTGATGGGAAACATATAAAACATATATTAATAATCTGGTGTTTGGTTTGCTTGTTCCTTATAACAGCAAAAATAAGAGATTTCTGTGTATGGGCGGTACGATAACAATACAGGCGAAATCAGCATACTTAAAATAGTGAGCAGGCCCCTGAATGCCAGCTTCCAGTGAGATAACACATCCAAAAGAGCCCTCTTGCTGTATGGTTCTGTCCTTTTGTTCTTCACATACCATCCCATGTTCAGGCAGCATGAATTATTGTGCAGAATTATAGGATGCCACTATAAGAAATGGAAAAATGCTGTCATATGTGTGTATGGGCAGCTGCACCTTGGCTGCCTCTTCGGTGCAGTGGGTAGGAGGAGATGGGGGCAGGTTCTTGGTTCTTTTCCTAACCTAATTTATTTCTGAGGAACAATGGGAAGAAGTGGAAGGTGGCACCGTGTGTCAGATTCCTCTGCCTCCTGCCGCCGTCTTACAAACTGCGCAGCCTCTAGGTATGGGCGGCAATGATTTTGGAACGACTCTGACTTGCCCTTTTGGTGCTGACAGCAATGTTTCTGACAGCAAATCTGAAAAAGAAACAAATCGAGGGAAGAGGGAGAAAACGCAGCCTGCATTTCCGGACGTCTCCTTGTTTTTACTTAGCCTTAACTCCGGAGAGTTGACAGACCATCTCAGTTGCCTCTAAGCACCAGCAGTTCTCTTTTCTGGTGTTTTAAAAATAGCTCCCAAATTAGAAGGAAATGCAGGGGTCCTCACTTGTTTTGACTGGTGCACGACCCAGTAATTATCAAATGTTCTTCGCAGGAACATTGTCTTGAGCAATCCAAAGAGGAGGAATGCGCTGTCACTGGCAATGCTGAAATCTCTCCAAAGGGACATTCTTCATGAAGCTGAAAGCACAGATCTGAAAGTCATTATCATTTCAGGTACTTCTCTGATATCCCTCCTCAGGGTGCTGAAGACTTCTCTCAAAATTCTTTTGTTGACTGGGGCAGTCCCTCAGTTAATGGGAGAATTGTTTGGAAGCTCCTTTACAAGAACATTCATTATGAAAAACTATTGTGTATTTGGAGGGCTTGGTCCTAACACTAACTTTTTTTCGTTGTTGACACTGTTTTTCCCTAACACCGTTAACTGGAAATTATAGCAAAGATTACTGTGCAGGGAAAATATCTTTCCTTTTTGTCAGATACATAGCATTCCCATTGAAATCAGATAATTGGTTTCCTCATGGACCGGATAAGATGAGTTTAATCACTGATCCGTTGGGTAGCCTAGCAAGTCGATGGGACCAGGCTGCTCAAGCATTTGCTTGGTCTATCTGTTCCTACCAAACTTTCAACCAATATCTGCAATCTTCTTCAGTTTGCTCATTTCTTTCCTTGCTCTTCTCCAGCAAAAGTTGTTAATGAATTATCTAGTGATGATGGTGATGGTCTAAGTAATGTAAGTGTCAGCATTTTAAAGCATCCATAGAAAAATAAAATGGATGATACCCTGTGATATACTTTTGTTGCCATAGAAATTAAGGGTTAGTATTTCTAGAGGCAGATACTCAGAATGTTACCTTATCTATGGTTGAATATAAGTTTTCAACTGTTGAAAAGAAATAGGACAGATATCGTTCGTCAGCCACGGGGATGTTACCCAGATGCAGCAAAGACAGTTAACTTCCAGACAACACAATTCCCTCACTTGTTTAAAGGGAATAATATTGCTCATCAAAAGAGTCACAACGAAAGGAAAATATGAGAAAGTGTTACCAGCTTATCAGTGGAATTGCATTTTGTTGTTATTAATCTTAACATTAACAATAAAACCACATCCTTAGGTCCCATGTTAAAAATAAAGAGGTTCTCGCCCTAGCTGGTTTGGCTCAGTGGATAGAGCGTCAGCCTGCGGACTGAAGGGTCCCGGGTTCCATTCCGGTCAAGGACACATGCCAAGTTTTTATGCTCGATCCCCGGAAGGGGGTGTGCAGGAGGCAGCTGAGCAATGATTCTCTCTCATCATTGGTGTTTCTGTCTCTCTCCCTTTCCCTGTCTCTCTTTAATCAATAAAACAATATATTTTTTAAAAATAAAGAGGTTCTCTTTACCCTCTGACCTTCCTGATTGCAGCCTGCACGGATGGCCATTGTCTGTAGACTAAATGACAGGGTCGCCACAGAAGACACAGTGGATTTTGATGGACCTTCATGAGTCAAAAATTTAGGCCAGATTAAGTCCAAAAACAAAACTGTGAGACTGGAGGGACAACTCTGAAAGAAGTCGTCCATCTGCTTTGGTTACTCATGTGTAATTGCACGTGTTCATTGGTTTCCACCACGGACCTTTTAGAGTACAGATGCCTCAGGTTGAATTGTCATCACAAAATACTGGCTACAACTTTTCCAGTTAACTGGAATTATTCTTACCAAATTGGGCCATTAACTTTCTGTGTCCACAGCAGTGATACAATTGTTCATTAAAATTATTTAATTGACAAATAAATGACCTTCCCAGTTCTGCTGTTTACACCTTTTTATTTTATTTTCTCATTTGGAACCATTTGCAGCTGAGGGACCTGTATTTTCTTCCGGGCATGATTTAAAGGAACTGACGGATGAGCAAAGTCCAGAATATCACACTGAAGTATTTCAAACCTGTTCTGAGGTAAGCCAGGACGACAACTTGCATTGCAAACCTGAAAATGATAATTACACACGTTAAATATTGGACTAGGCTTCTAGTTTACAGGTAAGGTTTTATCTGTGAGACCTAACCAACTGCAGAACTACTAAAACCTCTGTGGCCATTGGTGAGTCCTTCATCCAAGCAACAATTTGGTTTAGACTTTTAAAAAGCAACCATAGTTTGATATGTGATATGCCAAAGATAGCGAAATATATGTTGGTATTGATAGCTGCCATCTCCAGCATCATGGGTATGTCTTGGTATATATGTCTTAAGAGGTAAAGGGTAGAAATGTACATCTTTATAGAGAAAGAACCTAAGATTATAATTTAATTTTTTAACTAAAACAGTTCTGTTAATGGGAAAGAGAGAGCATTCATAAATGGAATAACAGTAACCATTTTAAAATTCTGGAGACTTATGAGGGGAACTGGGTATCACATGAGCAAGTTTTTGGCTGCTCTCAACCAATAGCACTGTTTTAGGAATTTTATTTATTACTAGAGGCCCGATGCACGAAATTCGTGCAAGAGTAGGCCTTCCTTCTCCTGCCTGCCAGCACCAGCTTCCCTCTGGCACCGGGGACCCGGGCTTCCCTCTGGCCGCCAGCAGGCATCTGGGACCTGGCTTCCCTCGCAGCCCCAGCTTTGTCCAGAAGGCCGTCCCAAAGGACGTCTGGTCTAATTAGCATATTATGCTTTCATTATTATAGATTATCATTTTTAAAAATAGGTTTTTATTGCTTTCAGAGAGGAAGGGAGAGGGAGAGAGATAACATCAATGATCAGGGTGAATTATTGGCTGCCTCCTGCATGCCCCACACTGTGGATCGAGCCCACAACCCGGGCATGTGCTCTGATCGGGAATCCAACCGTGACCCCCTGGTTCATAGGTGGACACTCAACCACTGAGCCACACTGGCTGGGCTTTTATTTATTTAGATGACAGGGTGTTCCCTGCCATTTCAATAGAATTGAGAGAATATTCATAGTGGTAATTTGAGAATTACTAGAGAAATTGCCTTCCAGTCCCTTTTCCATCTTAATTTTTCAAGGAAATTCCAAATACCAGTTTCAGACCTTGAACACTAGAGCTCCGCACAGGCTCAGTGAGGACAGAACCATTCCGCAGAGAGAGAATCAGCTTTGTTCTTTTGTGGGGCTGCTGAGGAAGCAGTCGGAGAGGAGGGGGCCGCAGCCTCGAAGAGGCCAGGGGCTGGGAGTCAGACGGATGTGCGCTCAGACCCCACAGCCACCACGTGTGGATCTCGGGGCCTTCGGCCAGTTCCTTCCCCTGAGCCTGTGTCTCGGTTGTAACTAGTGTTCCTTCCTCCTGGGCTTCTCAGGAGTCGAATGGCACAGTCTGGTCCACAGTCGGTATTCAGTGCGCATTCTCCTTGTGCCTGCTTCTGTCCTCTGTCCATAGAATCTGATACACTAACGGGGATGAAAAGTGCTCTGAAAGCAGTAGAGTCATATGAAATAAACGTGAACGTTGCACCTCACTCTTGGATGGATGTGAACTGGTTATGTTTGCTCCTTCAGGTCATGATGCTGATCCAGAAGCATCCCGTCCCCGTGATCGCCATGGTGAACGGCTTGGCCACCGCTGCTGGCTGTCAGCTGGTTGCCAGCTGTGACATCGCCGTGGCCAGTGACAAGTCCTCATTTGCCACTCCAGGTGTGAACATCGGGCTCTTCTGCTCCACCCCCGGGGTGGCCTTGGGGAGAGCAGTGCCAAGAAAGGTAATCTGACCCCCTGCAGCCTCCTCTCTAGTTGTAACCCGCACGCACTGGAGGGCTGGTTCCAAATTCACTTGTTAAAGTCAATCAGGATGTTCTGCACGAAGCACGGCTGGCTGGATGTGCTGCAGTGTTCCTTCTAACGCCTCTTGTCCAGCGGGGAACACACGGCTTCTCACAGGGCACTTCACTTCGTGATTCATGCATTTCGCTGTTGCCTGCCCCTCTATGTGGCTAGCTAGGTTTTTGGATCTTTTTGTTTGTCTTCATAAAGGCACACATTTTTTGTACTCTTATTTGAAATGCAGTTGAGACAGTTTTGTTGCACTCAAAAGGTGTCCATAACATGTAATAGCATGGTGACATGCCAGTACCAAGAGGCTAGGATATGAGTGTCGCTGGCTGATTGTTTGCTGACAGCCTGTCGTATTCTAGAAAGGGCTGAAGTAGCTGCTACACTGAGTGTGTCAGCTTTACGATGGTTGTATTTCAGGAGCATGGAACATCTTGATCTCAGCATGTTGAAGCTGCCCCAGGAGCCATATGTAAACGTTGTTTTGTCCTTGCTAAATCCATTTTCTTTACAAAGCTTTCTCCCTTCCTATAAGACATAAAACAATATTTATTGAATATCTTGTGAGTAGAAACCAGTGGCTTCCTTGTTCTAAAAAAATATCTATCTTCATTCTCAATTGGAAATTTGTTTTTGAAAATGATGGGCGGGGGGAGGTGTCATATCATAGGTGTCGTATACATTGTCGTATAGCAAGTAGGAAACTAAATTGCTTTCTAGGATATCATGTCCATTTAGCATCTACAAAGTCCGAAGTTCTTCATATGCCTGAGGCACAAAAGAAACGAGACCCAGGCAAAATCAAGCCACAGGGACGGAGACATTTAGGGAAGCACTCCTTTCTTTCACGCTGCTTCCTCATTAGTTTTTACAGAGGTGTGTGCTTTTGCCGATGTTCTGAATAGAGATACCTACCAGCGCACGCGTGCGCACACACACATGAAAACTGGCTGAACGTGGGCTCCACAACTACAGTAAGTGGCCGGCCAAACACAGAGCTTGCTGAAATGTGCTCAGCCCAAGGGGGTGGTTTCATCCTGTCAGGATACACACTGACTTTAAATGTGGGGTGTGTGTGTGTGTGTGTGTGTGTGTGTGTTCCCTACTTTGTGCCAGTACATTAAATTAAAATGCGTTCATTAAAAACATTGTCAGAGCTTATTAATAAACTATCTTATAATTGTGCAAATCAACTCACAAGGCCTTTTGCATACTAAAGGGTGGTTGTCTGGTTAGCCTATCTGCAACTGTTCATCTTCAACCATGTTAAGGCATTTCAAACCTGTAAATCATGATTGCCCTGTCAGGATAAGAATCCATTCTCTCTTAAAATAAACTTTTAAAAATCAAGGCTTATCATTGAGTTCTAAAAACGTAAACATTATATCATATTTGTCAAATTTAAATTAGTTTTTGAGAAGAAAGAGAAGGAAAATGTGGCATAAACAGGACTTCAGTTCCCACAAAGCCCAATTCTCAGAACCACATTGTATAATTGTCCAGCAGGAGAGATTAAAGGGCAGGGTGTTGTAAGACCAAAGTACTTTGTCCTCCCACAGAAAGTTCTGGCATTGCCAGGCCCACTCAGAAGACGGGAGAGGATCTCCAGTATTGTCCCATTCGGATCCCTGCTCTGTGCTCCTCCTGTGATCCCAGAAGGCCTGTGAATCACTCAGGGGTAGCATTCTTGTTTTGAAGTCTTCAGAGTTTTTCCAGTTGTAACATGTCCCTGCATGTGGGGCTACTTGGAGGCATAAGGCAGAGATATGGTTTCAGGAATATTAATGAGGTGAAATCACAGTACTGATAAAGGGAATTTAGTGGGGTGAAAAGCCTGTTGGCACTCAAGGCCTTTGCCAGGTTTCGGGACTGCAGATCTTACCTGGGTGGCCCCCTTTAGGAGGAAAACTGGGGATTCATAAAGATCTAAACCTGAACAAAACACAGCTACCTGTTGTCATTGCTTGATTGCACCCACAGGAACACATTCACACACAGGCCTGTAAACTGTGTGGGTATTGGGCACGTGTCCCCATGCACATCCACCGGGAAGCAAGCAGGTGCTTTTGCAAACGGACCTAATTGGGAAACAGGGCCTTTTTCAGGCAGCTTAAGGCCACACATATGGGTCACCAGTACCCTCTGCTGGTCACCATGGAAAACTGCTTAGCTGTGCCAGAGACCAGGGCTGCAGCTGGTCCACTGGGAGCAGAAATGATGGCCTGGAGCCCTTGTGTTCAAGCCAGACTGAGCCTGGGCATGAATAATTTTCCACGATTGTAAAGTGTGAGTTAAATAATGAGTCTTCATTGCACCATATAAACAACCTGCCTGGCGCAGCTGCTCCCTTTGCCTATCTGAGCTGGCCTTGTTAGAAATGCGGAGCTCGCGCCTCAGCGGGTGGCACCCCTGTGGAGCACATGAAAGATCCGAACCCCCTCCTTCCAAGCCAGTCATTTCTCTGCAGTAGGAACACGTGCTGCCACCTGTTTACCCACGGTAACTTGTGTGTCTGTAGAATCTGATTTCTCAGTTGTCTCATTAGAACAGAGTAGAACTTCCAAGCTGGAAGGAGAGTTAAGGCATTGACCCTCAGCTGGTGTGCAGTTCACCAGAGCCTGGAGAAATGCAGGTCTCAGCCCCTCAGACCGACTGCATCAAAATCTGCACTCTGTCAGTGATTCCTGTGGCTGTCAGAGGTGCCTTAGCCTTTGAGAACATGCTTCCTAATTTACTTATTTCTCAGGTTGCCCAGCCAATTAAATTAGCCCGGTGATCCTGTCAGCTTCATTCCCTTCTGAGTCCTCTAGCATCCCAGCCCCTCCACTGCCACCAGCTGGTTCTTGTCATCGGTGTGACTAGAGGGGATCTGGAAGACTGCTCTGCTTTCTGGGGCCATGATCCCTAAAACACAGCATTAGAGATTCATACATGTTTATAGCTAGAATAAGCATGTAACTAATAGCCACTGCACTCATTAGTGCTACTGTGCCCAGCACTGTCGTATAAGCTGTATACAGTGTCTCTAATCTTGACCATTCTGCAGGAGGTGGTGTTCTTATTCCTGGTTTTCAGATAAGGAAACAGACTCAGATGGGTTGAATTGTTCCCTTAAGATCTGTGGTTAGTAAGTGGCCTCAGGGACATCCAGACACAAGCTCCACCACCCTAGGAGTGAGTGTTGGCCTCCAGTCCTTTTTATTGTTTTTAATGCAAATAGCCCAGGAGGAGGAAGTAGTAAATCACCAACTTGTTAGGGGGCCCAAAAAAATACCCCTAAAATGAACAAGAGTTTATTAAGGAAAAGGAGTTATTTTCTTCTCTCTCACCTGAAGTTTCAGGGGCCCACTGGGTAGTAAACAGTAAATAAAGATTGTTGCTTGTGCACTATAAAATAAACAGGCTTTCTATTTCTTAGGGAATGCCACTCCATCACCTAATCTGCCTGGGTAAAGTCCCCATAAATCAACACGGTGCCAAACGGTATTACCCCACTAGGCAGGCGAGGAAACTGAGGCCCAGAAAGAGGCATAAGCTAGGCGTGGGTGACTTAGGAAGCTAAAGGTAGGCCAGGAACTCTGTCCAGGCCCCTGGCCCTGACCCTATTCCAGTCAAAATGTCTTTCACGAGCAGTTTTAAACCCGTTAAGACCTCCTTGGTCTCCTGGACAGAGAAATGTCAGGATAGCAGAAGCATAATCTAGTCTTGATTTTAAAACCATCTAAATCAGTGGTTCTAAACTGGGGGCTGCCCTGGCCGGTGTGGTTCAGTTAGGGTGTCATCCTGTGCATCAGAAGGTGGCAGATTCATTCCCAGTCAGGGCACATCCCCAGGTTCGATCCCCGGTCGGGAAACAACCAATGTTTCCTTCACATCAGTGTTTCTCTCTCTCTCTCTCTCTCTCTCTCTCTCTCTCTCTCTCTCTCTCTCTCTCTCATCAATTAAAAAGTAAATAAATAAAATAAGCAATTTTGGCCCGGGGACATTTGGTAATGCCTGCCGCTATTTCTGATCATCACAAATTGGGAGTGGGGTAGACTACTGGCACCCAGTGGACAGAGGCCAGGGATGCTACCCTGCGCAGGACAAAACCACACAGCAAAACATTATCTGGTCCAAAAGATACAATGGCACTGAGACTGAGAAGCTAGATCTAAATGCTCTCTCACCGGAAGTTTCCAGGGCCCAGTACATAGAAACTTAAACAGTAAGCAGAGTGTGCTGATGCGCTGTGTCATATATATAGTATAAACTGTTCCCATTATCTCTCACTGCGTAACCACTATTCTTAGTGACTCAGAACAGCAGCAATTTGTTTAGCTCATGAATCTGCAATTCGGACAGGGCTTGAGGTCAGTGAGGAAAGCTGATCTCTGCTTCACCGTGTCTGTGGCCTCAGCTAGGAGACTTCAGGGTGGGGGAGTGACTGACAGCTGGGGACCGTCAGTGTAAGGCATGTTCACTCACGCTGGCTGCTGAGGCTGCCTCTCAGCGGGGACTCAGAGGCACTTAGTGCAGCCTCTGGGCAGTGTGGCTTGCGCTTCCTCAGAGCGGGGCAGCTGGGTTCTCAGTCTGCGTTGCCAAGGGAAAGAGCCAGATGGAAGCCGTATCCCCCTTTGACCCAGCCTTTAAAGAACTATAGTGCCACTTTGGCTGTACTGTTTGCCTTCGTCCGTTCATTCATTAAATCATCCATTGATGACTATTTAATAGGTTGTCTGCCACATGCAAGGCATTCTTCTGATGCTGGAGACACAGAAATGAACAGAACACTAAAGAGAAAACTCGTCCTGGCCAGCGTAGCTCAGTGGTTAGATGACCCATGCACAAAAGAGTCATGGGTTCGATTCCCAGTCCAGGGCATGTACCTGGGTTGCAGGTTCATTACCCAACCCCGGTCGGAGGCGACCAATGGATGTGTCTTTCTCACATCAATGTGTTGTCCTGCTGCCGCTGCCCCCCCCCCCCCCCACCTTCCACTTTAGCTAAAAGCAATGGAAAAATGGCCCTAGCCGGTTTGGCTCAGTGGATAGAGCGTCAGCCTGCAGACCAAAATATTTCAGGTTTGATTCTTGTCAAGGGCACATACCTCGGTTGCATGCACCTCCCTGGCCCAGGCCCTGGTCAGAACTCATTCAGGAAGCAACCAATCGATGTATTTCTTTCACATTTTTCTCTGTCTTTTCATCTTTCTTCCACTATCTCTCAAAATATCCTCAGGTGAGGATTTAAAACAGAACACCAACCTCAGTCAAGGTTAGCCTGAGAGCATGATAAAGTGAAACCAAGCAAGCCCCTTTCTTAAAAAAATAAATAATAAAAGCCTAATATGCTAAGTGTCCAACCGTTCATTTGATCATTCAACCAGTCGCTATGACATGCACTGACCACCAAGGGGCAGACCCTCTGACTGGTAGTTAGCTTGCTGCTGGGGTCCAGCCGATAGGGATTGGGCAAGATGGGCCAGACACTCCCTGGAGCCCTCCCACGGTCCCTCCCCGGCCCCAATTGTGCACAGGTGGAGTCCCTCAGAATGGCCTGCACCCTCTCGCAATCTGGGACCCCTTGGGAGATGTTGGAGAGCCGGTTTCAGCCTGATCCCCACTGGTGCACAGATCCGTGCACTGGGCCTCTAGTAAATAAATAAAAGCAATGGAAAATTAATCCTCAGGATAGGATTAACAACAACAATAAAATAACCTCTGCCCTAGTCAAATTTACATGCCAGCAAAGGAGATAATCTAATCTATAATAATAAAAGCATATATGCTAATTAGACCAGAGAGCTGAACAACCTTCTAGACATCCTTCCAGATGACCTTCCAGATGAAACTGGGGCTGTCAGAGCCAAGCCCCTTGCACGAATTTCGTGCACCGGACCTCTAGTAAACAAATAAACATGTACAGTATATGGTTTGTTAAATGATGAAAGTACAAAGGATTAAAATAGAGCCAGAAATGGGGTAGTGCTGAGGTTGGGTCGCAATTGTAATAGGCTGGTGTTGTCATAGAGTACTTCACTGATGAGGTGACATGTGAGCAGAGACCTGAAGGAGATGAGCGAACAGGCCGTGAGGCTATCTGGGGACACAGCATTGCAGTCCAAGGGAACAGCAAGTATAGGACTGAGGTGACAGCACACTTGGTGTGTTCAAGGAACAGCTAAGGTGCCAGCTGGGCCGCAGGAGAGGGAGCAAGGGGAGAGGGAGAAGAGAGGCACAGTGTTTCTTGTGCATCTGGGAGCCCTTTTTCTAAATCACATTTTAGTTTCAAAAAGCTCAGCTTTGTAGAATTACAGAATTGGGGCGCAGTATGGCAGGCGGACAGAACTGAGGAAACTGTAGAGTGAGAAAGGTGTACTCCCCCTTTCTGCGGGCCTCGGAAATCTGGGGGGAGAGGGTTGTGGAAAGAGGGCATTCTCTCCTTATAAGTTAACATCATGCTGGGCCCCTCCATCTGTCCCTAGAAGACGTTCCTTTCATTCCCCTCCTCCTCTGGGAGACGAGGCTGCTCTTTCAACTCAGGCTGAGGTGGTGGCTTCTCTGAACATCCCTTTCTTCTGGAAAATAACCACTCACTGCACTGGCTTGTGCAAGGCGACGGGCCTCGCTCTGCGGTGTTTTTAGTTTCATCCCATCAGATGTGGCCTCTGTCCTGTGCGTGGCCCTTGAAAGAGGCAGCTCAAATCTCCCGCCTCTGCAGGGCAGGGAGTTCAGCTTAGGGAAAGAACAGGACGACACAGAGAGTCCCTCCTTCTCCTTGCTCTTGGAAAGATCCAGTCTGTTCCTGAGAACTGGCCCAGGTTGTCAGGAAGTCAGGACACCAACCATCTCCGCAGAGTGAAATGGAGAGGGTGGGACCTAGGTGGCAGGGGTCAGGAGGAGAGTGCCTTAATAACTGCCCGTGTTTCCTCCCCCAGGTCGCCTTAGAAATGCTTTTTACCGGGGAACCCATATCTGCTCAGGAGGCCTTGCTCCATGGGATGCTCAGTAGAGTGGTGCCGGAAGAGCAGCTGGAGGAAGAGACCATGAGAATCGCAAGGAAGATCGCCTCCTTGAGCCGTCCTGTGGTGTCTTTGGGCAAGGCTGCCTTCTACAAGCAAGTGCACCAGGACCTTAGAACGGCCTACCACCTGGCCTCCCAGACCATGGTGGACAATGTGGCCCTGCACGATGGGCAGGAGGGAATCAAGGCCTTCATCCAGAAGAGAAAGCCCGTCTGGTCACACTGAGCCGGCCTGAACAGAGGGATGGAGGGAGTGTGACCCAGTGAGCAGCACTCAGGATGCTCCCCGCCCCCCAGCCACCACTGCTGCCTCATGACAGGAACAGCAGACAGACTGCTTCTGTACCATTAGTCATGATCCCACTGCATGGGGTCTATATTCAAAGCCGTGGTTCCTGGGAAAAGGATGAAACCGAGATTCAAAGGAGATGCTAATTTAAGGGTAGTGAGCACCTGTGCTGGGTCAGCTGTGGTAATAAGCCTGGATTTTGATAAACTTCTTCACGGGACCTTAAGTGTGAGACCACCCCGACATGGGAGAAGGTGACGATAAAATGAAGCATGAAAGAAGGATGCCAGCCTGCTTCTGTTATCAGAAATGTCCCGTACGGTGGAGGTAGTTCTGGTTGCCCAGACACACGAACCATTTCCAATCTCCATGAGGTAGTCTCCACATTGCACATCTTCTTGGTTCTATTGAGAAAGAATCATGCCTATGGCTTTGGAATAATCTTACGTGACTTTAAAATATTAAGTATTTAGAGAGACTGGTATTTTATCTTCTTAACCAGAATATAA
Source organism: Myotis daubentonii (assembly GCF_963259705.1). Classification (NCBI taxonomy): domain Eukaryota; kingdom Metazoa; phylum Chordata; class Mammalia; order Chiroptera; family Vespertilionidae; genus Myotis; species Myotis daubentonii. The sequence continues at coordinate 161,919,311 of NC_081840.1, forward strand.
GCTGTTTGAGGAAAAAAATAAATGAATTCATTCTTTGTATGCCTGTGCTACGGACACAGAGTAGGTGCCTGATGTTTCTGTAGTGAATGTCCTGGCCATTGGAGCTACTGTGAAACCGGGACCCTGGGCACAACCTGAGGATAAAAACATCAGGATAGGTGGGAAGGATGCAGAACACACGTCCTACCCACTAAAAATCCCCTGCTCTGGACATGCTTCCAAACTCTGCTCAGCTTCTGGTGAGAATCCACAGTAGCATCAGGCAGTTGAGTTCCCAGCTGTGCAAGGGCTTGGCTTAGGACCTAAACATGCTACTTTCCGGCTTCTGGTTCAGTCTGACCCAAGAAATGTTCTAAATCTCCTGTCCTCAAGCTTGCCCAGCTTATCTTTTTTTAAAAATATATTTTATTGATTTTTTACAGAGAGGAAGGGAGAGGAATAGAGAGGTAGAAACATCAATGAGAGAGAAACATTGATCAGCCGCCTCCTGCAACCGCCCCCCCCCCCCCCCCGGGGATGTGCCCACAACCAAGGTACATGCCCTTGACCGGAATCGAACCCGGGACCCTTCAGTCCGCAGGCCAACACTCTATCCCCTGAGCCACACCGGTTAGGGCTTGCCCAGCTTATCTTACGTAGAGTAGAAAGGGGTCCTAAATGTGGTTAGTAACCAAAGACGAGAAACATGTGGCTCTAACCAGTGGTTCTCACTCAGGGCAAGCATTTCTTGGTATGATGTCCCCTAGTGGTTTCACAGGTTTCTATTCAGATTGACATGTTTTTGTGTAGGTTTTTTTTTCTTTAACAAGTTTAGAAAGGTTAATAAAAGAGTTTTTTCTTGGAAAGGAAGAGCTTGTTCTAAGAGTGCCCCTCCAGAGCGGAAAGATCATTAGAGCTACCATCTGCTGGACACCTGGCCTGCTACATTCTCCTTCAGGCCTCGCCACACCCAGGGAGCAGGACCTACAGTGATCTCCATCTCACATGTGAGTAGCTGAGGCCCACTTGGTCCCAGATCAAACAGCTGACACTGAGTACAGTGAGGGTTCCAAACTCTATCTGCCTGGTGAAGCCATGGATGCTTTCTCCTGGCCACACTGCCTCATGGGGAGGCCAGCCCGAAGAAGTGACTTTCCTGCTCCATGGCAGCTCTCCAACCAAAATAACAGACCAGGCACTCCTTGCTACAGAACTCTGCTAGTGTGCAGGGGACATCGGATTTGAGTTCTTGGCAGACCACTAATGGAGTTTTTCTACAAAAGTAATAAAGAGCTGGCTGCAGTTCTAAAGTAGGTGGTGAAGGATGGAGCTGCCAGAACAGTGCTGTCAGTGAGGTCTCTACTGCACCCTCTCTCCAGGGGCCTGCTGTGGCAGTCACTGTTTGGCAGTGCCAGATCACACAGCATAGAGAAGGTGTTATAAACTCTCGACTTTGGAGAAAGTAACAAAGCCTTCTCACACATTTGGCAAATGAAAAGCAAAGGTTAACTTTCCAGTGTCTGTGTGAGTCACATGATTCCCTCAAACCATGAAATCCTGGGGCCTCTGGGCTGCCTTCCCAGCCTATGAACTGATGTGCCCTCAGAGACTCGCTATAAATCTTAATAGTCTCTTGTGCATAAATAATCCAGAGTGAAACTCTGCTACCTACCTTCTGATGTCATATAATTAACCCCAAGGCTAATAGAAATTTGGGGTTAATATGTATCTGCTTCCTTCCACGTGAGCATTTTCTGCTAACGTGTCATGATGCCTCTGGAAAGTCTAGTATATTCGTCTTTCCCTGTGTCATTTCACTTCTCAGGGAGCTTTGCTGAGCTCATCCCAGCAGTCATCACCCCAGCAGTACAAGGGCTGGAAGGCCAGTGAAACAGGTGTTCACTCCTGCTCACCTGGGCAAGACACCATTCCAACGGCTGGCCTGGGCTCTGGAAAATATAAACAAATGGAGCGAATGACTGATTAACTTTACGGGAGAGAACTGTCAGGCAGCCCGAAGGAGTAGCTCTTCCTGTGCCCCAGCTGTCCGGAGTGCAGAGAAGTGAAGGCATCTGCCACCATGGAGCCAGCACCTGGGCTTGGACCTGCATGGTTCTGAAGCCTGTGCTCCTGACTACCACACGGCATTCCTCCCAAAGGCCTGGAGAGAAAGCCTGCCAGTGCTCAGTGGCAGCCAGTCGGAAATGGCACGGCCAAGGCAACGGTTTTGCTTCCCAAAGAGGATTCGGAAAAGCGCAAATGGGAACACAAAGGGCGCTTAGTCCCAGGTTTGCCATCAACGAGCTGTGTCGCTGTGAGCAGGTGATGTATCCCTTTCAGCACTCTATTGTCCAGTCATAAACATGGCACCCCTGGACACTTTTCCTCTTGCTTCTGCAATACTGGTTTTGGAAACTTGTGTGAAACTTGAAATAGGAAGCTTTTGTTTGAAGAGAATGCTCTTTTATGAATGAGGAATATAGGCATGCCATTTTTACATTGAAAACACCTTATTACATTTGAGACCAAGAAGTCTGTGACAGACACAGAGGTTTTCAGGCCACACCTGAACCTCCTGATGTCATGGCTAGGAAGACCCTACACCAGACAGATCTCTATCAAAATTGGCAGCTACCCTTCCTTTGTCTAGGTGCATTACTCAGCCGCCCCCTCTCCTCTCTCCTTCCTCTGAAAACCCACTGTGCTAAGAGTATTTCCAAAGTGTGGCCCATGGGAAGTCTGAACTGTCCAAGTGCAGACTCCTGAGCTCCTCACTAGACCTGCTGAATCATAAATTCTGGTTTGGGGACCCCAAAATATGCATTTTAAAAAGAGATTTCCAAGTGATTCTGCTGCACACTAAAGTGTGAGCTCCTGCACCAGGGCGGGCGTGACATCTCTCTCTGGCAGTGTCTACACTGGCGCATCGGGCCTTTGTGGTGAATTGTGAGCAGTCGTGTGGCCTGGAGAGCACTGTGAGGAGACGACACTTCCAGGAGCCCCTTAAAGTCCTCCCCTGGGGCAGGTTTCAGGGGCTTCCTCAGCCCTCGGTGCTTAAGCCTTTGGAAGCCCCACCTCCTATCACATTAAGCACCAGAACACACCCATATTCTGCAGCAAATATAATTCTAGTTAGGGAAGGAAATGGAATTATTTTTAAGATTTTAAAAATATTTGATTAACAAACTGATTATTTCTGGGCAATCATCAAGTAGGTAAAAGTTAAATTCAACATTGAAATTGACATTTTGGACAGGAGAACCAAGATGGCGGCATAGGTTAACGCCGGAGTTTGCTGCTTTGAACAACTACTTCAAAAGTGAAACCAAAAAACGGAAGGGACATCACCCAGAACCACAGGAACGCTGGCTGAGTGGAAGTCCTACAACTAGGAGGAAAGAGAAACGCATACGGACACTCAGAGGAGGCGCAGTGCTGAAGTCAAATTCTGAGGTGCGGAGTGTGCGGAGCGGGCTGGCGGCGGAGGGCGCGGTTGTTGTTTTCAATCGGGAGGGAGTCGCAGACTCTGAGCACCAGATCCGGGCGAGTCTTTAGGGACCCAGACTCAGGCGGGAGAGGCGGGACTGTCTGGCTTCGGTCAGAGCGAGTGCAGCTTTCTCTCCCAGCTTTGCAGCGGGTGCTGGGACTCAGAGAGGCAGAGCCCCTGGGGACAGGACTGAGAGCCGCCATAACTGCTCTCTCCGGCCCACCCTGTTGATCCTGTGCGACCCGCCCCGCCCAAGCCCTGCACAGAGGCATTTGCCAGATAGCCTCAGGCAAAGGCTAGATTAGCACCTCCCTAGAGGACAGAAGTTCTCTCACTACTGACACAGCTGATTCTCATAGCCACTTGGCCTGGAGGTCAAACCCTCCCTGGAATTAGCTACAACAATCAAGATTTATCTATAAGACTGCGAACAAAGACCACTAGGGGGTGCACCAAGGAAGCATAACAAAATGCGGAGACAAAGAAACAGGACAAAATTGTCAATGGAAGAAATAGAGTTCAGAACCACACTTTTAAGGTCTCTCAAGAACTGTTTAGAAGCTGCCGATAAACTTAATGAGATCTACACGAAAACTAATAAGACCCTCGATCTTATATTGGGGAACCAACTAGAAATTAAGCACACACAGACTGAAATAATGAATATTATACAGACGCCCGACAGCAGACCAGAGGAGTGCAAGAATCAAGTCAATGATTTGAAATGCGAGGAAGCAAAAAACATCCAACTGGAAAAGCAAAATGAAAAAAGAATCCAAAAATGCGAGGATAGTGTAAGGAGCCTCTGGGACAGCTTCAAGCGTACCAACATCAGAATTGTAGGGGTGCCAGAAGATGAGAGAGAGCAAGATATTGAAAACCTATTTGAAGAAATAATGACAGAAAACTTCCCCCACCTGGTGAAAGAAATGGACTTACAGGTCCAAGAAGCGCGGAGAACCCCAAACAAAAGGAATCCAAAGAGGACCACACCAAGACACATCATAATTAAAATGCCAAGAGCAAAAGATAAAGAGAGAATCTTAAAAACAGCAAGAGAAAGTAACTCAGTTACCTACAAGGGAATACCCATACGACTGTCAGCGGATTTCTCAACAGAAACTTTGCAGGCCAGAAGGGAGTGGCAAGAAATATTCAAAGTGATGAATAGCAAGAACCTACAACCAAGATTACTTTATCCAGCAAAGCTATCATTCAGAATTGAAGGTCAGATAAAGAGCTTCACAGATAAGGAAAAGCTAAAAGAGTTCATCACCACCAAACCAGGATTATATGAAATGCTGAAAGGTATCCTTTAAGAAGAGGAAGAGGAAGAAAAAGGTAAAGATACAAATTATGAACAACAAATATGCATCTATCAACAAGTGAATCTAAGAATCAAGTGAATAAATAATCTGATGAACAGAATAAACTGTTGATTATAATAGAATCAGGGACATAGAAAGGGAATGGACTGACTATTCTTGGGGGGGAAAGGGGTGTGGGAGATGTGGGAAGAGACTGGACAAAAATCGTGCACCTATGGATGAGGACAGTGGGTGGGGAGTGAGGGCGGAGGGTGGGGCGGGAATTGGGAGGAGGGGAGTTATGGGGGGGAAAAAAAGGAACAAATGTAATCATCTGAACAATAAAGATTTAATTTAAAAAAAAAAAAGAAATTGACATTTTGCAGTTAAAATATTAAATTTCAGTCTTGCAAGGGCTTTTCATTTGTATTTTGGGCTCAAAACTTATTTTTCAGGTCCCAACTAGAGACCCATGAAAAGCTGTGCCTGCAGTATTTCTTGAATGGAACACTGGCCCACCGGGCTCACAGTCAGCGGGGTTGGCTCTTCCACAGGGAAATGGGGATGAGGAGAAGCAGTGGGTGAATCAGGTGTCCTGAGGTTTATATTCCCAGCGTGCAGCCTTCAGACATCCTTATTGGTTTTATATTGATATTTCCTTCAAATCTCCCTGCCTTACCCAGGAATGTTTAAGCACAAACCCACAAAACAATTTTCAAGTTATTTTTACACATTTAAGAAATATTTCCATTTTATTTTATACTAGAGGCCCGGTGCACGAAAATTCATGCGGGGCGGGGGGGGGGGGGGGCAGGGCTGGGGGGGGGGCAGGGCTGGCGGGGGGGGGGGGTCAATCCCTTAGCCCAGCCCGCCCTCTTTCACAGCCCAGGAGCCCTCAGGCACTGCCCCCATCACCCTGCTGCTGCTGCCCCCGCCTACTGTGACTATATTTGGAGAAAGGGCCTCTAAAGAGGTAATGAGGTTAAATGAGGATGGAACTCTAATCCAATAAGAACAGTGTCCTTATAAGAAGAGGGAAAGAGATACCTGGGATGTGTTGCACAGAAGAAAGGCCATGTGGGGACAGAGAAAGTGGCTGTCTGGGAGCCAAGGAAAAAGACCTCAGGAGAAACCAACCCTGTCACACCTTGATCTTAGACTTCCAGCTTTCAAAACTCTGAGAGAGTTAATTTCTGGTTCAGCCTCCCAGTCTGTGGTATTTTGTTTTAGCAGCTTGAGTAGCCTATGTCATTCCCTCAAGCACCTTTGTCTCTGCCTCTCTGAGGGTGATTTTTGACATCCAAGAGCTTGCTCAGCTTCCACAGGTCATCTTAGAAGTAGAGGGATATTGGGCCTCCAGGGACACTCCTCAAGCAACAACAGATATGAGTCCATGGATAAATGCCCCAGCCTTGCATCATCTGAGGGAAAAATTCTGAGATGTCTTTCCTGAGAAGGCCCAGCAGGGTTGAGCCTCATTGCTCACAGCACTGACTTGCTCATTAATGCAAACCTCCTTGGTTTTTCTCCTTCCCTGCCTGACCTTGGCCCATGCCCTCACTTGTGCTTCCTGGGGTTACTTTCCAGTACACAAAGTTCTCACAGTCCTTGGTTTGGTGTCTGCCACTGCGAGAACCCAAACTCAGTCAAGAAGTGGGTTCAGCCCAGCTAGGGTGGCTCACTGGCTGAGCGTCAACCTATGAACCAGGAGGTCACCATTCCATTCCCGGTCAGGGTACATTCCCTGGTTGTGGGCTCAATCCCCAGTGGGGAATGTGCAGGAGGCAGCCGATCAATGATTCTCTCTCATCAAAGATGTTTCTATCTCTCCCTCTCAATAAAAATATATTTTTTTAAAAAAGAAGCAGGTTCATATTAGCCGCTCAGTGAACACCACCTCCCCTAATAAAAAAGTGAAAACAAGATTTACTAACAGAAGACCTGTTACCATAAAGCAACAGAATTGGTTTCTAAATGAACACCATAGGTGGGACTCAAGAGGAACAATCAATTTGGACTCTTTGGTGAGCGAATGGGATCATCTATGTAAATCTTTGGCTCTTCCAGCCAGGCGGGATCTTGACTCTCAGTTAAGTACAAACTGTGACATCACACAGACAAGATATAAAAGATTCAAAAATATAGACCCACCCAGTATCAGAACCAAAAACAGGATCCTCTGACCAAAAGCTGGAGCAGCCTCCCTGTTGATATCCCTTCAACACCGTCAGGCTTAACCACCCCAAAGTGTTCTAAACTTCCCTGACGTGCATTTAGCAACATTGAGAAAAAAGAGCAAGTGTGTTGTCCTAAAAGCCCCCTCCAGAGGCCCCCTGAGAAGGAATTTATGAGCTGCTGCAGCTCTAGTTCCTTCTTTGACATTTATTGGCTTTTTGATGAATGTTAGAGCAATTTTTCTGTCATCAGCTTCTCATTAGGGGTCTGGTGATATTCTCGCTGACCATTATTTTAATCAATACCTTGCCTGGTCACTGTGAGAAGAGGTTCCACTCAGAAACCATCCATCTTTGAAGCAGCAAATAGCTCAGGTAATCCTACTTAAATACTGCTCCTGCACTGGCAGCCGCTAGGGCGCACACAGAGAATTTAGACAAATAGCCAGCCTTTAACGAATGGCTCATCTTCTGGCCTTGTGCCTCTCCATTCCTTTAAGGACATATTTCAGGCTTGATTTTCTCTGTTTCTTTTTAAAATAAATTACGGAGAACTGGGTGAAATAATCACTAGGACTTATTTCTTAAAGATGACAGGTTCTCACCATGATTGACAAGTGTGCTTGGAAAGTCTGGAACAACAGGCGTTAGAAGAAGAAGCCATCCACTTTTCTTAATGGACTGTTTTCTTTGCCCTTCAAATGCACCATCTTAACACACTTATGTATCTGGAGACATGTGGAGCACCTGTCATTCATTAGCATCAGTGCCAACCTTCATGTGCCCTCCTCCACCTTCCCGCCGTCAAATACACGACTCTAACCTGGAATATAATATTTTTAAAGGGTTTTTATTGTGAACAATTTCAAACATGGAGAGGTTGGGGGTATGTATGGTAAACGACCATGTTCACATTATCCAGCTTTAACAATTATCAATGAATGATTTATCAATCTTACCGGCCAATCTTGTATTATCTGCCCCCTTCCCACCCCAGACTATTTTGAAGGGAATCCCAGAGTAACCTTATTAGAACGAAAGACACTCCTATTGTTATAGGCACCTCTTACCTACACAGAGAGGTGTTACCGGACAGCCCCCTGAGTCAGTGGGAGAGGGCTGTTCCCAACGGGGATCCTAGTCTTCTCATATAAATGAATTTATAGGAGAGACCTTGACTACGTTGTGAAAGGTTAACTTATTAAAGCTATTTAAGCATGCGCCTTTATTGAAAAAGCAAAGCAAGCAAACCTACACATCTGGCTTATGAAGTGCAGCTGGGATCTCAGCTAATCTGAAGAGCAGGTTGGGTGGGGTCCGAGGCGTTATATACCCTCCTGTCTATAGGTCTCTAAATTCCTCTGCTGACTATTTTGGTGCAGATTAATTCTCAAGGTCCCTTTTTATACTTTACTGTGGCGTTGTCAGAACTCAGGGGAAGCACCTGGCACTTTATCTTGCCAGGCCTTGAGACTGCTGGCTTCTCTGTTTAAGGAGTAAAACTGCCCTTTTTTCCTTTCCCCTTTCTCGCTCCCTTTCAATATTCTCTCACTAGGGAAGTTTTTTAACCATTTGTTCTGGTATCCTCGGCTGGGGAAGATAATGGTTTGTTAGCTACAAGCTGGCTGCAAATTGCCCACACTGTTTGGCCTTGTTTGATCTTTCCTGTCTGTCTCCCTATTCCTCCTGCCCTGGAATCCTGTAACATTATCACCCAGAAAATACCAAGGGATTTAAGGGCTCTGTGTCAGAAACTGGGGTAAAAGAGCAAATATTAGAACAAGGGATGCTCCTGATGCTCTTATCACTGAGGAAACGACAAGGGTCTTGGGAGCCCTGTGCCAGGACCCGGGGGCAGAGGCCAATACAATCAGTTTCTCTTACCTCCCAACAACACACTTGCATGCCTTGCCCTCCTGTGTCTTGCTCCTACTCTTGCTCCCTGGGGTCACTTTCCAAAATAAACTACCTACAAGCCAGCTTGGGGCTCAGGTTCTACTTTCTGGGGGAACGCAGGCTATGATACCAGCTCAGGAGAGGGTCAAAGAGAGTCCCCAAAACCACAGCCCGGGCGTCAGTCGGGCAGGAGGCAGGAGAGTACCCAGCCCAGACAGGAGAATGGAGGCCTCATGAGGGATGTGTCTGAGAGATAAGCTGGAACTCAACATGGGATGTGACTGAGCTGTGGAAAATTGTCCCAAGAACTAGAAGGGACTGAAACAGTGTGTACCTATTTAGGTCGCATCAAAGGTCATCCTGCTGACAAGAGGTGGTGGGAAAGGACAGTAATGTGTTCCTGGAGCGAACAGGCAACTCTCTAGGAGGCAAATTTGGTACATGAATCAACACTCTTAAAAAATGGCCATGCCCTGTACCCTCAAAAAAGAACCAGAAATTGAGAATAAACATTATAAAAACAAAACACTGTGAACCGGCATGTTATTTATATTCGTATTTAAAAAAATAATTACTTTGAGTCCAACACAAGTGTGGTAATTCTAGAACATCTGCTGGAAGGAATATCACGAAGCCACTGAAAGTGATATGTTCAATTCAAAGTGGGGCCCCACACTGTCCAGAAAAAGGAGAGCAATGGGAAAATGGTGAGATCTGAGTTAAATTTGTAGTTTGATTCACAGTATTGTACACTGTTAATTTCTTAGTTGTGGTGAATATGGTGCTGCAAGATGTTATTAGATGAAGCTGTGTGAAGAAGAGAAGGGAACTCTGTGTTACTTTGGCAACTCTTCTGTAAATATAGAATTGTTTCAAAATTAAAAAAAAAATTAAAGTCGCCAAAACCAGTTTGGCTCAGTGGATAGAGTGTCCGCCTGCGGACTGAAGGGTCCCGGGTTCAATTCCGGTCAAGGGCATGTACCTGGGTTGCAGGCACATCCCCAGTGGGAGATGTGCAGGAGGCAGCTGATCGATGTTTCTCTCTCATTGATGTTTCTATCTCTCTCCCTTCCTCTCTGTAAAAAATCAATAAAATATATTTTTTTAAAAAAATAAAAGTGACATGTATCTGTATTAGGGTTCTCCAGAAAACCAGAACCAATGGGATAGTTGGATAGATGAGTGGATGGATGGATAAATATCTCTAGAAAGAGCTTTATTATAAGGAATTGCTCATGCAGTTATGGAGGCTGAGTCCCAGGACCTGCTGCTTGCAGGCTGGGGACCCAGGAGAGCCAGTGGTGCAATTCCCAGTCTGAGAGCCAGAGACCCAGTCGTGTTGACTCCAATCCAGATATGGAGACCTGAGAACCAGGAGCTCTGAGGGCAGATCAGTGTTCCAGTTCATACAGTCAGGCCGAGAATGGGCGGATCCTCCCTCCCTCCAGCGTTTTGTTCTAGTTGGGCCCTTAACAGACTGGATGAGGCCCACGCACATTGGGGAGGGCCACCCACTTTACTCAGTTCACTAATTCAATGCTAATCTCTTCTGGAAACACACTCCCAGGAAGTACTGTTTAACTAGCTATGCGAGCATCCTGTGATCCAGGCAAGTGGACACATAAAATTAACCACCACAGCATCCATGTTTGTATGTGTATAGCCCAGTCCTGTTAAGATACCCTCAGAATGGATAACAGCGTTTGCCTCTGGGTAGTTGGGGTCAGGATTAAAGGGAGACTTACTTTTGCACTGAAAACCCTTTTGTACAGTTCAATTTTTTAAAACATATGTACATATTACTACATTAAAAAAAATTAGAAGTCACAGGCACAGGGGGTATGCTCTGTAGGAGGCAGATGGTGAGAGGGAATTTTGTGAATTCGGGATGTATTCAGGAAGTGGCCTCCAATGAACACCACGGAAGATAAGAGGGGAAGCAGCACTGGCCAGAGGCAGTAGGCCAGCTTCAGACGAACCCCTGTGGAGCTGCAGAGCCGACAGGGCCACACAGTTCTTCCCTTTGGGCGAAGTGGCTGGGCCATCTACCTGCCTCTGCCTGTCCCTGGGTGTGGGCTGTGCTGGGAAGGCCATAAGCCTGGTCCAAGTGGCTCCCTACAGCTGAGGCAATCCCCGAGGCACAGGAGCCGAAGGCAGCAGTTGGGGCACCAAGTCCTCCCCTGGAAAGGGAGTCTGGGTGACACATCCACATGTTCCTCACAGTCACAAAAAATGCTCATACCAACATGGGAAAATGATTATGACGTTTGGAGAGAAAAACATACAGGAGACAAATTTTTATCTATAGCATGTGACAACTAGGCAAAACAAACAATAAAAACATTTTAAAAACATCTTTATGTTCCTAGAAAAGGGACTAGAAGAAAATATCCCAAAATGTAAAAAGTTGTGTGTGTTTTCTTCTGGAAGTGGGACTGCACATAGTTTTTCTTCCTCCTTTCACTTTTCGTTTTTTAAAGAATTATTTTTATTTTAAAAGTACATTTCTATTGATTTCAGAAGGGAAAGAGAGATCGAAACATCAATGGTGAGTGAGAATCATTGGTTGGCTGCCTCCTGCATGCCCCCTACTGGAGATCAAGCCCACAACCCAGGCAAGTGCCCTGACTGGGAATCCAACGGTGACCACCTGGTTCACAGGTCTATGTTCAACCACTGAGCCATGCCACCAGGCCATCCTTTTCTATATTTTTTTCCAAATTTTCTATAATTGTTAAGTAATCAAAAATTTCAAAAGAACACCCTAGGATCTGCTTCGGTTGTATCTATCATTAAGCTTTAATACTGCTTCATGAATTAATTCTGTGCTTATAGAGAAGGATGAGAAATATTTAATCATTATAAAAAATGCCTAAAATTTTATAAGAGAGAAATTTATCCCATAAATCAACATAAACCCACCCCTTGTAGGCAATCACGAGTTCAAAGAGAAGTTAGTGGCCCAGACACTTGCTAAATTAAAATGAGCCAGGGTCAATTATTGTTCTCAGTACTTAAAGCAGCAGTCATAAACTTCCCCAGCAGAGGGTAGCTTAGATGAAGATAGAAATCTTGGCTGCCTAACTTGCAGCTAGGATACTGTGTCTGGGAAAATCGCCTTTGCTTTCCGGTCCTGAGAAAAAAAGTAATTTATTCTGCAGGTTATCTACCATATACTAAAGTTAGTTAGTTCATATAAGGCAGTGGAAAGGAAGAAGCTCATAAATATAGTTGTTTGCTTTGTATTTCTTCTTTAAATTAGAGTCAGCTGAACTCATAGCACGCTCCCTCATTTTTTTTTTTTATTTCAGGGGGTGGTCATTAGAGAAAAGGCTCATATCAGGGTTTCTCAAGCTTGACACTATGGACATTTTGGGCCAGACAGTTCTTTGTTGTCAGGGCTGTCCTGAGCATTGCAGAATGTTTAGCAACACCCACAATTGCTACCTACTCAATGCCAGTAGCACACTCCCACCCGGTTGTGACAACCAAAAATATCTCCAGACAGTGACAAACATCCATTAGGGGAGAAGGCATGAAATCATCCCCAGCTGGACCCCTGCCCAAGATAATTATCTGGGCTAGTTAGTGTATTTGTTAAACACAGTATAGATGGTGCAAGTGAAGCAGAAATGAGCTTTCAATCCTGCGCTGGGCTGTTAATATTAAAAGACAGTATTTATTGGGCACTTCCAGGCACTGAACTAGGAACTTCCCCAGGTAACTCAGGCATTGCCGCTTCTGTTTTACACTCAAGCTCACCTCGGAGCAGAACTCGGCACCTTCTATTTCTCCCAAATAGATTCAACTCTCAGAATGTTTAAAGAGAAATGGAAATATTACTAAAGATAGCCTGAAGAAATGAAGAAGAGAAGCCTCTTTGTAAGATTTGCCCTTCGATATTTCTGTTCTTGACCGCCCCACCCCCAGATTCCTCTACCAGCTCCAGTGCACAATGTGTTATTGCTACCATATATCCCACCCAAAGATGGGTATCAAAGTCTCTCCCCAACCAAACAAGTTTGTTGCTAACAAGGAATATTTTCCTTCATATTGTTATACCTTCATTCATCTCATTTTTATAAGCTCTCCCCAGTCTCACAGCTAAGAGGTGATGGAAGTTGGACTTAGACCCCAGAAACAGAGAATTAACCATTCTGTCAGGGTCCAGAGGTACAGTGCCGAGGACTCATGATATTTTTTCACGGGCTCAGGAAAATGTTTTCATGTTTATTCTTTTAAAATAAGAAAAATGGGGTTCCAGTCAAGATGGCAATGTAGTTAAACATGGTACTCGCTGCCTCCCACAACCACATCAAAATTACAACTAAAATACAGAACAACCATCATTCAGAACCACCTGAAATCTAGCTGAACAGAAGTCCTACAACTAGGGAATTAAAGAAGAAGCACATTGAGACTGGTAGGAGGGGCAGAGACGTGGGGCTGAATCGTGGAACCAGCTGGTCCCACACCCATGTGTGGCAGTTTAAAATCAGGAGGTATATCTTGGATGTGAAGGTTTTCCTGAGGAGTGAGGGGTCCCAGCTCCACACCAGGCCCCCCAGCCCAGGGTTCCAGTACCAGGAAGAGAAGTCCCCACAACTTCAGGCTGTAAAAACTAACAGGAATTGTGGCTGAGTGACATAAAGGCTGCTGGAGACCCAGGTAGTTCCTCTTAAAGGGCCAGTGCGTGGAATTACTCAGGCTCCCTCTGAGCTCCAGTGCTGGGACAGCAGCTTGAAAGGAAACTGGGACATTTTGGGGAGGATCTAACTTGCTTGGAATCATGGTGAGAGCTAGAGAAGCAGCGTTCTCCCAGACAGAAGTGCTGGCAGAGGTTACTGTTCATTTGCCGAGCCCTCCCCACCACAGAGCCAGCAGGCAGGACACCATATCTGAATCTCCATTAACCTGACTTACACTTTTCGCCCTGCCATGGAGATTCGCTGCCCCTCCCTACTTGCAGGCTCATCCAAGACATTTCCAGTGGTTTTTCCATACAATGGGCCTCTTTTGCTTCATGCTTTGGACTTTCCTAAAACCTCTCAAACAAGCAGCAGCTGTCTTCAGTGTGCCCTGTACCTCTTAATAAGTGGCCCCAGGCCTGGCACTAGCAGCAGCCGCCTTGATTCATAGCTTGGTCTCTCCTAGGCACCTCCAAGTCCAACACAAGTAGCAACCACCTGCAGATTGCTTTGTAGCTCATGCTGGATGGCCCAGGGCAGAGCACAGGCAGTGGTTGACTTTGCACCTCTTGGGAGGCTCCTGAGCCAGCAGTACCCGGTGATCAGTTTCAACCATGCTGGAATATAACCCTACCACCTCCATGAATGACACACTCAGGGGCAGACTCAGTGAACACCAATGCCCCACTGAGGCAAGTCCTGCTCCATAGAGTCAGCTCCTGCACTGCAGCTCTTCCTCTGTAGTCGCAGCCAATCCTCACAATCCCTCCCAGTGATGCCAACACCAACCAAGGTTCAACTACAATAAGACACTTCCTATAGCTCACACAGAGGCGCATCTGGAGTGCCAGCTCAGATGACTGGGGAGGCTAAGCCACAGGGCCTCACACAGAGGCACACCTGGAATGCCCAGCTCAGATGACTGGGGAGGCTGAGCCACCGGACCCTACAGGACTCCTACTACATAAGGCCACTCTACCAAGTCTGGGAGACATAGCAGATTTACATAATACATAGAAACAAGTACAGGGTAACAGCCAAAAAGCAGAGACAAAGAAATGTGTCACAAATGCAAGAACAGAAGAAATCCATAGAAAAAGAACAAAATGAAATGGAAGCCAGAAAACTACCAGAAAAAGAGTTCAAAAAAATGGTTATAAGGACGCTCAAGGAACTTACTGAGAACTTCAAGGAACTTAGTGAGAACATCAAGAACATAAAAAAGGACCAGTAAGAAATGAAGCATACACTATCCTATATAATAAAAGGGTAATATGCAAACTGACCCTAATAGCAGAAAGACTGGGAATGACTGGTCACTATGACACACACTGACCACCAGGGGCAGACGCTCAATGCAGGAGCTGCCCTCTGGTGGTCAGTTGCTCTCACAGCGGGGAGCTCTGCTCAGCCACAAGCCAGGCTGATGGCTGCCAGTACAGCAGTGGTGGTGGGAGCCTCTCCTGCTTCCTCAGCAGCGCTAAGGATGTCCGACTGCAGCTTAGGCCTGCTCCCTGCTGGCAAGTGGGCATCCCCCGAGGGCTGCCAGGCTGCCAGAGGGATGTCTGATTGCCAGCTTAGGCCCAATCCCCCGGGGAGCAGGCCTAAGCCAGCAAGAGGTCACCCCCGAGGGGTCCCAGACTGCGAGAGGGCACAGGCCGAGCTGAGGGACCCCCTACCCCCAAGTGCACAAATTTTTGTGCACCGGGCCTCTAGTCTAAAATAAAGAATAATTTATAGGGAATCAACAGTAGACTAGAGGATTCCAAGAACCAAATAAAAAGTGTGGAATATAAGGAAGCAAAAAGCACCCAATCAGAACAGCAAAAAGAAAAAGGAACTCCCAAAAATGAAGATAGTTTAAGGAGCCTCTTGGACAACTTCAAGTGTACCAACATTTTAATGGTTGCCAGATGGGAGGAGAGTTGGGGGGATAGGTGAAAAAGGTGACAGGATTTAGAAGTACAAATTAGCTCATGGACACAGACAATAGACAGGTGAAGGCCTGGAATGGGGTGGAAAATGGATGGAGGAGGGCAAAAGGGTGGGGAAATGGGGGACATCCATAATATTCTCAACAGTAAAATAATTTCTTTAAATATTACATTTTAAAAATAAAATAATAAGAATGCCATTCTAAAATATATAATTTTAAATTTTTAATAGAGGAGGGGACCCATGAAGGCAGTGGTCTAGAGCCCCCTAAGTTATCCTACAGCCCTGAACTTGTTTGGGGGAGGGTGTAGCTGACACCCACCTACTAAATAGATAACCTCAATACCAGGGGAAAAAATGTAAATTATGGGGTCAGTGGTATCATTTTCATATATTCATTCATTTAGTCAATGAACATTTCAAATGGCCTGCTATAAATGTAAAAGATCTTTTAAAATATTACTAAACTTTTGGTTTAAACAATATATTAATATATTAATTCAAAGTTATAAAAAATAGAGGGTTTTTTAAAAAATTCTACACTAAATCCTGAAAACACCACAATCTCATCTTTTCTAATACCAATTTGGGGCGGGGGTGGGGGGGTTGGGGGGGGCGTGTATCTTGCTCCTTCACTTATTTTACTACACCATCTCTATGCCCCCTAGAGGTAAGGTAACCTCTTAGTCTACTTGGGCTGCCATAACAAAATACCATCGACTGGGTGGCTTACACACAGACGTTTATTTCTCACAGTTCTGGAGGCTGGAATTCCAAGATGAAAGTACTGGGATGGTTTGGTTCTGGTGAAGGCTGTCTTCCAGCTGCTTTTCACTGTGTCCTCATATGGCAGAGAGAGAGCCCAACTCAGGTGTCTCTTCCTATTCTTATAAGAGCACCAGTCCTATTAGATCAGGATTCTACCCTTATAACCTCATTTAACCTCAATCTCCTGAAAAGCCCCATCTCCAACACAGTCTCATGAAGGGGTTGGGGCTTTAACACATGAATTTGGGCATGACACAATTCACTCCAGAGCAGGTGAGTTGGTCAAACCATATATAGCTGGTGTATGTTTAGTGTTTGATTGCAAGTCTGATGTAAACAATCAAGGAGGAAGGGTGTAGTTCTTTGAGCATTCTTTCCAAAGTCTCACCTCTTCTCTGCTCTTTTGCTGCAATTAATGTGGAATATAATGACTTCATACCCTGATGTCAATCTCGTCTCTCACTGATGAAGTTGGTAAATAAAATGGGTTATTTCTATTTGGGGTGAGGTGGGGTATTTTAGGTTGGGTTTGGTTTCTTGGTTGGGGGCTGTTTTCTTCTTTCCTACTCTGATATCAGGAAGAGGTAGGATTCCTGTCTAGAAAGAATGGCACTTTAGTCACTATCAGAAGTGACCATTCCATTCAGCCGCTAATATTTCTCAGTTGTCTCTGTGTTTGCTGCTGAGCTGTATTTCTCAACATTGGACTCTGAATAGTCCCTTTAACAGAGATATGAATAAGGGAAAGAAAAGGATTTTGAACGCTTATTTAGTGGAGGCACAAAATTATCCTGTTAATTATATTTTCTTTGGTCTGATCTTAAATTTAGTATGTACCCTGAGCACATGGTCCCTCTTGCCTGAATGTTCCTCCCTTTGATGTTAGCATTAATGATTTGACATTCAGAGCTCCGATGTTTCATCTGAGACAGCCTTTCCCTCACCACCCAATCTAGAGTCCTCCAGTCACACCATCCATCATCTTACTTTAATTCTCTCCTCAGCACCTACAACATTTGATCTTCCTTTTCTCTTTTTTCTTCTCTTTCTCCTTCCCCTCTCCCTTGTCTGTTTTCTCGCACCAGAGCAGAAGCCCCATGAGGGCTAGGACCTGGTCTGTCTGCTTCATCTCTGTGGTCCTCATTACAAGGACATGCCTGCCATAAAGTGAGCGCAGCAATTATTTGTGGAATGAAGAAATGAATGAAGGAGCTCTCTGCAAGGTTTTTCATCATCCTTCAGCGGTTTCCATCCTTGCACTGAGACTCTTGCATCCGCTCAGAGGAAGGAGTGCTAAGTGCCGGGGACTCTGCCTGGAAGTCATTTTATGTGAATGGGAATCTAATCCAGGTGCCCATGCATATCACCCTGCCTTTCATCACCTTGGACTTCTTCATAACAAAGGAATTCCAGAGCCGTTGACACATTATTTCTCATTTTGCATTAGTGAAAGAGCCATGATATGCTTGAATATTTGTCAGGAGCTTCCAAGTCAGTAAAGACCTAGCTTAGAGAAATCCTTATGGTGTTCTCATTTCACCCCTCAGCCAGAACTCCTGCAGACTACAGAGAGGAAGAGTGTGTGTATGTGTGTATGTGATTTACTTCTTAACTAGTAACAAAGGATAATGGTGGCTCTCATCTCCCTTCCCTTTCCTCTCTCATTAAGCATGATTCCACCAGCATTTTATCACTACTGTGTCATTTGAAACTTTCAATTTATAGCATATGATCTTTAAAACTCATTTAAATTAACATGGAGTTAAAAGAAAATTAAGAACATATCGGCAGGGCAAGAATGTTTAGACATAATATTTACTCTGGGGTTTTTGTAGTTTCCTTTTTCAGGGGAATTACTGTATCACCTAGACCAGTGGTTCTCAACCTTCCTAATGCCGCGACCCTTTAATACAGTTCCTCATGCTGTGGTGACCCCCAACCATAAAATTATTTTTGTTGCTACTTCATAACTGTAATTTGCTACTGTTATAAATCATAATGTAAATATCTGATACGCAGGATGTATTTTCATTGTTATAAATTGAACATAATTAAAGCATAGTGATTAATCACAAAAACAATATGTAATTATATATGTGTTTTCGATGGTCTTAGGCGACCCCTGTGAAAGGGTCGTTCAACCCCCAAAGGGGTCGTGACCCACAGGTTGAGAACCGGACCTGGATGATCATTATTTTGTGGGTGTGTTTCTTTTTCTGTCACTGAGAGGGATTTTGGTGCTTATTCCTTGTATGTTTTTATTTGGGGTCAGGAGATGTATTGAGAATAGAGAACGTGTATTTTATAATAATTTCTAAAACTTTTTATTTAGGGATAATTTAATTGAGGTTTCCCCAGTTTTACTTGTACTTATTTGTGTGCTTGTGTGTGTGGTATACAGTTTTTTTCTGTGTGTATCCATCACCACAATAGTCAGGATACAAAAGTCTTTCATCGCCACCAGGATGCCTCCCTGTGTTGCCCTTTTATAACCATACCCACCTCCCTCTTGTCCCTAACCCTGGGCAACCACTAATCTGTTTTACATTTTAAAAATTTTATTTCCAAATTAATAACCTCTTGTTCTTGAGTTGTTTTATGTGGATTAATTTTATTGATTTTTTACAGAGAGGAAGGGAGAGAGACAGAGAGTTAGAAACATCGATGAGAGAGAAACATCGATCAGCTGCCTCCTGCACATCTCCTACTGGGGATATGCCCGCAACCCAGGTACATGCCCCCGACCGGAATCGAACCTGGGACCCTTCAATCCGCAGGCTGACGCTCTATCCACTGAGCCAAACCGGTCTCGGCTGGATTAATTTACTTTATTCTGCATGTGTGTGTGTGCTTTTATGCATACATGCATGCTCCTCAAAGTACTCAGAACAGTGCTGGACATATAATGTTTCATATACCGGTATATACTAAATAAAGTATATTAAAACATATTTTTAAAATGCACTTATTTTTTAGGTGTCCCTCCTCCCTCTCAGTCTTACTCAATGCTCTTTGTGAATGAACACTTTATAAATATTTAATTTTTGGACAATATACAGCTAAACTAAAACATTTTTTAAAAGGGAAAGATGATTGACATTATATTAAAAATTTGATACAGAAATATGGAAGTATAGAAAACACTTAAAATACAGAGTACCATGTTTTAGTATAATAATGGCAGGTTTTTTCTTCCCATAAGTGTACAATCTATATATATAAAATGAGCCAGTGGCCGTCACATCCAAAACAACTGAACAGACGACCAAACAGGCTGAGTGGGGCAATAAGGTCGGCGGGGGTGAGGGGTTGGGGGGGCAGTAAGGGGCAACCAGGCTGGTGGAGGGGGGCTGTTGGGGGTGACCAGGCCAGCAAGGGGGGGGGGGCAGTAAGGGGCAACCATGCTGGCAGGGGGGGGCAGTTAGGGGCGATTAGGCAGGCAGGCAGGTGAGCAGTTAGGAGCCAGTGGTCCTGGATTGTGAGAGGGATGTCTGACTGCCGGTTTAGGCCCGATCCTCCGCCAAGGGGTCCCAGATTGGAGAGGGTGCAGGCTGGGCTGAGGGGGCCGCCTCCCCCATGCACAAATTTCATGCACTGGGCCTCTAGTGAGAATATATTATGGAATGTAACCAATCCAAACAGGCTAAGTGATCACCAAATTATAACTGACTTAGGACATTTAATTTTTCATGCTTTTTAAATTAAATTTAGAAAGAAAGGAAGGGAGAGAGAAAGGAACGTCTATTTGTTGTTCCACTTATTTATGGATTCATTGTTGATTCCTGTATGTTCCCTAACCAGGGATGGAACCTGCATCTTGGCTATGGGGACAATGTTCTAACCAACTGAGCTACCCAGACAGGCTGATATGACATTTTAAACAGCAACCTATTTCCACTTATGAAGAAAAGGAATATAACAGTGTCTTAAAGTTATCTACACTGTAATAATATCTTGATGGAACACTAAGATTTTTCTTTTCCTAAGAAATTTAACATAGTTCATGTTAAATAGATTCAATTTAAGCACTCATTTGGTTATTTTAAATTGAGACAGATAAAGAATATTCCAATATTTTAATTATTTTAATTAAAAAGTATCTGTAAGCTTTGTTATGTAAAGTTTTCTTTTAAAAAATATATTTTTATTGATTTCAGAGAAGAAAGGAGAGGGAGAGAGAGATAGAAATATCAATGATAAGAGAGAATCATTGATCAGCTGCCTCCTGTACTCTCCCGACCAGGGAATCGAACCCGGGACAATTCCGCAGGCTGATGCTCTATCCACTGAGCCAAAGCAGCTAGGGCTGTAAAGTTTTCTTAATAGTCAATTAAGTTAAACATTCAAATAGTTTATTCTTTTTTTAAAAAAAATATCACCTGGTTTTTAAAATGCTTTTGAATGAGCCTCTATATGTATGCATCAATATTTATTTTTCAGGCATGTGATTTCATTTTGGTAGCCTAAAATGTCAGTGCATTTTATTCCCAACTTTGACATAAATTTTGCATACCTATGAGGGTTTTGTTTTCTCACTTTTATTATAATCTATTTAAATAAATTCATATCATGTTTTCAAGATAATGTGAAAAACATTTCCATATAGGCATCATGAAAAATCAGTAGTTCCCTTGGGAAGAATTTTTGAATGTATTCACTGTGAAAGGAACGTTAAAGATGAAAATTATCAATGGAGTTTTATTCCATTTTAAATCACTGTTCTTAGAGATTAAGAATGGCAGCAGAGTAAGTGGATGCTGCATAGACATGCTCCCAGGAACAAACTGGAATTACAACTAAAATACAGAAAAACTTCCTGAATAATCAATGGAAAACTCATAGGACCAAAAGTGGAGACCACATAGAGACTGGTAGGGGGCGAAAGTGTAAAAGGGCTGGCTGGGTGCCCACAGATAGCAACTGAAGTCCTAGAGAGATATCTCAGCTGTGAGGGGTTGCCACTGAAAACTCTGGGATCTAATCCCCAAGCTGCCCCCCCCCCCACCCCACCAAGCAGAGAGCACCAAAACTGAGGAGGGTATCCATATAACAACTAGCTGTGAAAAGTAGCAGGGTGCTGCCTGCATGGAGGTAACAGCTGCTGTTCAGGCACCCTCTTAAAGGGCCAACACACAAAATTCCTTGTGGAGCCACCAACCTTGTGCTCCAGCAGAGGGAGGGTGAACTGGACTGGAGCTGTGAGAGCAGAAGCCAGGACTGGGGTCTCAGGGATAGAGCTCAGAAGGCAGACAGCCCAAATTTCCTGGGCTGAGTCATTCCCTCACGCAGCAGATGACATCTTTCCCACACAGACATCTGCCTTGCCTCGGGGGAAGACAGTGGACACGCCCTATTGGAAAACACCATGCCCTAAGGCCACTTAAGAGATTAAAAATAAAAATTAGCCTCCAGGCAGAAGCAACTGCTCCACCCTGTTGAAAAAAACTCTTGCCACACCTAAGGAAGATTGCCTGGGGGGGGCAATTCAAGTTGAAATCCTATCAGTCTGTAGGCAGAGATGGTCTCTGGAGGCTTTGAGTCTTTGCCTGATCTAAATAGTCAGAAACAGCCTTTAACACTGTCCTGCACCAGAGATTGAGAGGTGTAATATACATTCTTCTCAAGTGCACATGGATCATTCACAAAGATAGACCATATATTAGGACACAAAACAAGTCTCTACAAGTTCAAGAAGATTGAAATCATATCAAGCATCTTCTTAGATCACAGCAAAATGAAATTAGAAATCAATAACAGTAAAAACACCCCAAAACATTCAAACACATAGAAGCTAAATAGCATGTTATTATACAATGAATGGGTGACAAATGAGATCAAGAAAGAAATCAAAATCTTCCTGGAAACAAATGAAAATGAACACACAACAACCCAAAGTCTCTGGGACACAGCAAAAGCAGTCTTGAGAGGGAAGTTCATAGTACTACAGGCATACCTCAAAAAACAAGAAAAATAAACTATTTAACCCTACAATTTAAAGAACTAGAAAGAGAACAACAAGAAAATCCCAGAGTAAGAATAAGGAATGAAACAATAAAGATTAGAGCAGAAATAAATAACATAGAGACAAAAAAAAAAAAAAAACATACAAAAAAAATCAATGAAACTAAGAGCTGGTTCTTTGAAAGGATAAAGAAAATTGGCAAACCATTAGCCAGACTCATCAAGAAACAAAGACAGAGGGCCCAAATAAAACAGAAACGAGTGGAGAAGTAACCACTGACACCACAGAACTACAAAGGATTGTAAGAAAATACTATGAACAACTATATGCCAACAAGCTGGACAATGTGGATGAAATAGACAAATTCCTAGAAAAACACAATCTCCCAAACTGAATCAGGAAGAATCAAAAACCCTGAGTAAGCCAATAACAGCTGATGACATAGAAGCAGTAATCAAAAAACTGCCACCAGAGAAAAGCCCAGCTCCAGATGGTTTCATGGGAGTTTTACCAAACATTCAAAGAAGAAATAACACCAATACTCCTCAAACTATTTCAGAAAATCCAAGAGGAAGGTGCACCTCCAAACTCTTTTTATGAGCCAGCATTATCCTAATTCCAAAACCAGATAAAGACACTACAATGAAAGAGAATTACAGGCCAATATCTCTGAAGAACATAGATGCTAAAATCCTCAACAAAATATTAGCAAATAGCATCCAGCAATATATTAAAAAGATCATACACCATGATCAAGTGGGATTTATTCCAGGGATGAAAGGCTGGTACAATATTCACAAATCAATAAATGTGATACATCACATAAACAAATTGAAAGACAAAAAACATATGATTATAACAATAGAGACAGAAAAAGCAGTCAACAAAACTTAACACCCATCTATATAATAAAAGCCCAGCAACCGTTATGGCAGAATGATCAGAACAGCCGGTCACTATGATGTGCACTGACCACCAGGGGGCAGACACTCAATGCAGGAGCTGCCCCCTGATGGTCAGTGCGCTTCCACAGGGGGAGCACTGCTCAGCCAGAAGCTGGGCTCACACTGGCAAGTGCAGCAGCAGTGGAGGGAGCCTCTCCCACCTCCATGGCAGTGCTAAGGAGCAGCGAGCTGAGCAGTAAGGACCAGCAAGCAGGCAGGCAGTAAGGAGCGAGGGGTCCCAGACTGTGAGAGGGTACAGGCCAGGCTGAGGAACACCCACCCTCCTGCCGCCCAGTGCATGAATTTCATGCACCAGGCCTCTAGTTTTTAATAAAAACTCTCAGCAAAGTGGGAATAGAAGGAGCATATCTCAACATGATAAAGGCCATATATGAAAAACTTACAGAAAACATCATACTCAATGGGAAAAAAACTAAAACCATTTCCCTTAAGAACAGTAACAAGACAGGGACGCCCACTCTCACCACTCCTGTTTGATATAGTACTGGAAGTGCTAGCCATAACGATCAGACAAGAAGGAATAAAAGGCATCCAAATTGGAAAAGAAGAAGTAAAATTGTCATTATTCACAGATAATACGATATTGTACATAGAAAACCCCAAAGACCTCATCAAAACACTACTAAGTTTAATAAATGAATTCGACAATGTAGCAGGATACAAAATTAACACCCATAAATCTATGGCTTTTTTATACACCAATAATGAACTCACAGAAAGAGAAACTAAAAAAACAATTCCATTTACCATTGCAACAAAAAATTTAAGATACCTAGGAATAAACTTAAGTAAGGAGGTAAAAGACCTGTACTCGGAAAATGACAGGATGTTGAAAAAAGAGATAAAGGAAGACATAAACAAATGGAACAATAAACCATGTTCATAGATTTGTACAATCAACATCATTAAAATGTCCATACTACCCAAAGCAATCTATAGATTCAATGCAATCCCCATTAAGATACCAAAAGCATATTTCATGGACCTAGAACAAACTCTCCAAAAATTCATTTGGAATAAAAAAAGACCCCTAATAGCGGCAGCAATCCTGAAAAAGAAGAACAAAGTAGGAGGGATCACAATACCAGATATCAAGCTGTATTACAAAGCCACTGTTCTCAAAACTGCCTGGTACTGTCACAAGAACAGACATATAGACCAATGGAACAGAAAGAGAACCCAGAAATCGACGCAACCCATTATGCTCAATTAATATTTGACAAAGGAGGCAAGAGCATACAATGGAGTCAAGATAGTCTCTTCAATAAATGGTGTTGGAAAATTGGACAGATACATGTAAAAAAAAAAGAAACTGCATCAAAATAAAAAGCTTTTCACAGCAAAAGAAACCATCAACAAAATAACAAAAGAGCCCACTTCATGGGAGAACATATTTGCCAATGTTATCTCCAATAAAGGTTTAATCTCCAAAGTTTATAGGGAACTCATGCAACTTAACAAAGGGAAGTCAAACAATCCAATTAAAATATGGGCAAAGGACCTAAATAGACACTTCTTGAAAGCAGACATAGAGAAGGCCAAGAGACATATGAAAAAATGCTCAAAGTCACTAATCCTCCAAAGATGCAAATCAAAACAACGAGGTACCATCTCACACCTGTCAAAATGGCTGTCATCCACAAATCAACAAAGGACAAGTGCTCACAATGATGTGGAGAAAGAGAATCCTTGTTCACTGCTGGTGGGAATGCAGACTGGTGCAGCCTCTGTGGAAAACAGTATGGAGTTTCCTCAAAAAATTAAAAATGGAGCCCTAGCCGGTTTGGCTTAGTCGCAGTGGTTCTCAACCTTCTGGCCCTTTAAATACAGTTCCTCATGTTGTGACCCAACCATAAAATTATTTTCATTGCTACTTCATAACTGTAATGTTGCTACTGTTATGAATCGTAATGTAAATATCTGATATGCAGGATGGTCTTAGGCAACCCCTGTGAAAGGGTTGTTCGACTGCCAAAGGGGTCTTGACCCACAGGTTGAGAACTGCTGGCTTAGTGGATAGAGTATCAGCCTGCAGACTGAAGGGTCCTGAGTTCAACTGGTCAAGGGCACATGCCTAGGTTGCAGGCTCAGTCCCTAGTGGGGGGCGTGCAGGAGGCAGCCAATCAATGATTCCCTCTCATCATTGATGTTTCTATCTCTTCCTCACCCTTCCTCTCTAAAATCAATAAAAATACATTTTAAAAAAATTAAAAATGGAACTCCCATTTGACCCAGTAATCCCACTTCTTGGAATATATCCCAAGAAATCAAAAACACCAGTCAGAAAGGATATATGCACCCCTATGTTCATAGCAGTGCAATTTACCACTAAGATAAATAGCTAAGATTTGGAATCAGCCTAAGTGCCCATCCACAGATGAGTGGATTAAAAAACTGTGGTACATCTACACAATTAAATACTATGCTGCTGTAAAACAGAAAGAACTCTTACCATTTGCAACAGCATGGATGGAACTGGAGAGCACTATGCTAAATGAAATAAGCCAGTTAGAGAAAGATAAGTGTCACATGATCTCACTCATTTGTGGAATATAATGAACAACATAAACTGATGAACAAAAATAGATCCAGAGACATAGACTCATGGAACAGATGGTCAAACCTCACAGTGATGGTGAACCTATGACACGCATGTCAGAGGTGACACGCAAACTCATTTTTTTGGTTGATTTTTGTTTGTTAAATGGCATTTAAATATATAAAATAAATATCAAAAATATAAGTCTTTGTTTTACTATGGTGGCAAATATCAAAAAATTTCTATATGTGACACGGCACCAGAGTTAAGTTAGGGTTTTTCAAGATGCTGCCACGCCGAGATCAAAAGGTTTGCCATCACTGCCTCAGAGGGAGGGCAGGAGGGGAGGCGGGTAAGAGATCAACCTAAGAACTTATATGCATATAAGCATAACCAATGGACAAAGACAATGGGAGCGGGGTGAAGGCCTGGACTGGGGCTGGGGGTAGGTTCGGAGAGGACAATGGGGGGAAAAGGGCTCATTCGTAATACTTTCAACAATAAAGAATTTTTTAAAAGTCACCTTAATTATTTTTCATAAAGACAGATTAAAAAGTGATTTCCCCCCTAACATTAACCAGTATACCTTCCACCTCTTACGTGTACATGAATAGCTTAAAAACTTCCTTGGCTCAGAATATGAAATTGCTTTCCAAGGTTGCAATTTTACATTATTGTAGGTACCTACTGATCATACATACACTCAATCGCCTTACCACGGAAAACAGTGGTGCAGAAGGAAATGGTTTGCCTGGAGGCCATCCCAAACCCACACCATTGAGACAACCCACCTTTTTTTAGAGAGGAGCAGTCATGGTATAATTATACTTTGTTTAGCTTCTTCCACAAATACAGACATAATAACATCTATTAGCCCAAATGTTTGTCTAGAGCCCATGCTTCCAGGTTCACAAGTTAAAAATAAAAGATTTTAAGTTAAACAATTAATTCACCAAAGATTTACTGAATAGATCAACATGATGCCTTAGTACAGGAAAGGACCTCTGAAACCGGGGCTGGAAAAACTTCAGCGAGGGAAGTGACAGCGGCACTGCGTGATGGATGTAAAGAAAGTAAATGATATAAAAGGCAGCCGCACTGCTAATCTAGCAGTAAAAATAACAATAATGGAGCAGGAAGTGGGGTAGTTCTGCCTCCAAGAAGAGGAACGACAGGGTGGTCCGATTTGTCCAGCTCTGCAGAAGCTGTCTTCGCGCTACTGCCGAGGATAAACAGAAACGCCCACCCCGGCCGACCACTGACCTTCAGAACTGGTCCCCCCTCGGCCCCAACCCTACCTCCACCACCGGGCTCTCCCTGAAGTCCCCGGAGGTGCGAGGACGCCGCATTCCTGCAGGCGCTCACCTCTAAGTTTTCACCAGGAACTTCCTTGTGCATCTCGGAGATGCCCAAAGACACCCCGAAGGCCGAAGGCAGGAGGATGAGGCCGAGCACCAGCGTCCGCCAAGTGAAAAGGATCTTCCTGGCCGGCTCTGCGCCCTCCATGGCTGTGCGCACCTTTCGGAAGGGGTCCCGGCGGAGGTCCGGGCGCGACGGCTGTCCCTGGTCCCAGGCAGTCGGGCGGCGGCTCCTGGAGCAGAGGCGCAGAGCCCGGCCCGGGAGAATGAGCGCCGCCTCCCGGCACTCACCTCTGAGGGGAAAAGAGAGGAAGGAAAAAGTATCACAAGGACGGCAATTTCCCTCCTTCCTTTTGGGCTCCTCCTTTGCTGGCCAATTAACTCTTTCTCCGCTGGAGGCGCAGACCGGCGGGGAAGCCACCGCGGCGCACGCAGAGCCGGTAACCCCAGCCAGGAGAGGCGAGCTGGGGTGACCCCACGGCGCCGCGAACGCGCCCCACCCGGTGCCTGATTTCCTCTGGGTTGCGATCGCGACAACTCAGCGGGTGACCCACGGAGCCCCTTGGGGAGTAAGGATCCCTGCGGGCGTCCCGCACTGCACCACACCAGCCTCCCTCGGAACTGGCTCCGGGCAGAAGACTGTGCTGGCGGCTGGGGGCGCTCCGCCTCCCGAAGCCCTGTTTCTGCGCGCTGCCCTCGCCCCACCTCCTCCGACACCCAACCCCGAGCACCCAAGCCTGAGAGCGTCTCAGCCTCCTGGGCGTCCTGGTTTCGTCCCCTTGCCCCGCCTCCCCCAGCACTTCAGCGAGAATACTTGGGGAGCAGAATTTTCATCTACAAAATGTTAGCAGTTTCTCCACCCCCCCCCCAACCCCCACCCCCAAACTAACCAGTGACGTGCCCGGGATGCTTGAGAAGGTCCTGGGCGCAAAATAACTTCTTGCAAGGGGAGAGCGAAATGCTCAGAGCGCCGCGAGCTGCCTTTTACCCCGCTTCCAGGTCTCCTACACCTTCCTTCCCTTCCCCACAGAACTGAGTTTATTAAGGCGGCGTGAAAAGCTCTGCTCCACTCAGCCGCCGTCTCCCTGCATGGAAATCTTTCAGCTGAGCCTGGCTCTCTGCCTGGAGAAGAATCCAACCACAGATTCCGTTACTGTTCACCCAACACTCAGGCGCACTGAGAGCTGCTGGAAAACGCCAGGCTGGCGCCAGCCTTCGCCAAGCTGACGGCGCCTCCCGGATAGTATCCCCGCACTGCTTGCTGCCTTGCCAGCGCTGATGAGAACTAGGGCGGCCAAAAGCCTGTGGGTACTCACTTCCCTGCCGTTCATGCTTCTGAGAGACGTGATCTGACTCTAAGACTGAGCATGAGAATCCGGATGCTGGGAGTGCAGTAGATAAGAAAACCCGGCTGCCCAGGTTTTCCAGACCATCCCTGAATGGGACCAAAACCTCCTACAGGTGTGTTTCGGGTGTTATTTCAAGCTGGAAAAAACTAGGAGTGCCAGCAAACTGAATGGAAACTGTTGATAGCAAATACTGCAAAGAAAGTGGCCCGTGCCCAGGGCGTGGAGCAGCGGTTCCCAACCTGTGGGTCGCGACCCCTGAAAATACATCCTGCATATCAGATATTTACATTACAATTCATAACAGTGGCAAAATTACAGTTATGAAGTAGCAACGAAAATAATTTTATGGTTGGGGGTCGCCACAACATGAGGAACTGTATTAAAGGGTCGCGGCATTGGGAAGGTTGAGAACCACTGGGTGGAGGAAGTGGGAAGCCGAAGGGAGGAGGCCAAGGAGGAGAGAAGCCAAATTGCCAAGAATGTAAATGTTTGTCCTCTGCACCTCCTGCCAGGTAAGTGTCACAAACCCCCTTTCCCACTGAGAAGGGGAAAATGATAACCTGGTCATAAAAAACAAGTTATGCATGAAGACGTTCAAACGCTGGGTTTCTCAAAATTAAACGTGGTCTGCCAGTTTACAAAAACAAGGACAACACAACTGCCGGAATCTTTTGAAACCAAACCCCTCCCCCCCGCCCCCCAACTCATACAGTACAGAACCAAAGGACCGGACATAACTTAAGCACCCGAACCCTTTCAGAAGCCAAGCGTCTATTGTCCAGGAAGATCCAGATTTGGTGTCCCTGACTATAAATGGCCAAGTCCCAAGATCCACCAATTAAAACTTGCCCCACCAGAACTTCTGCATACCTGTTCCCTCTAACTCCTTAAAGTCCCTTAACCTAGTCCAGCGAGCAAGATGGATTTGAGGCACCATTAGATCTCCCTCTTTGTTGGCACCTTCTCAATCAATAAATCTCTCCTTACAAAAAAAAAAAAGATTTACTGAATAACTACTATGTGGAATGCACTGTTGGGGACACAAAAATTAATAAGACATCATTTTCACATCTTCTGGAACTCGTGATTAAATGCATAGCAGACACACATAAACAGCTCCACTAAAAGGCTTCTTGTTGGAGTAAGAAACAGAGCTCTATGAAGAGAGAGATGAACTTAATTAAAGAGTTGTCTGAGAAACTTCAAATGAGAGATGGGTTTATATTTGGCCATTTATTTCTTTATTTAAAAAATTTATTGGGGTAACATTGATCATATAGGTTTCAGGTGTGGGTTTCTATGTTCCAAGGTCTGTATATTGCACTGTGTGCCCACCACCCAAAGTCAAATCTTCTCCTGTTACCATATATTAGTGCCCCTTAACCCCACCCCCTTCCTTCTGACAACCACCACACTGCCATTTGTGTTCACAAGTTTGTTTTATATCCCACATGAGTGAAATCATATAGTTCCTAGCTTTTTCTGACTGACTTATTTCACTAAGCATAATATTCTCAAGGTCCATTCATATTGTTGCAAATGGCAGTACGTCATCCTTTCTTATGGCTGAATAGTATTCCATTGTGTATATGTACCACATCTTCTTTATCCAGTCCTATATTGCAGGACACTTTGGTTGTTTCCACATCTTGGTCACCATGAATAATGCTGCAATGAACATAGGGGTGTATATATCTTTGCCAATACATGTTTTCAAGTTTTTCGGGGATACTAGTATACCCAGGAGAGGATTGCTAGGTGGTATGGTAGCTCCAGTCTTAATTTTTTGAGGAATCACCAGACTGCTTTCCATAATGGTTTGTACCAGTTTGCATTCCCACCAGCAGTGGATGAGGGTTCCCTTTTTTCCACAACTTCTCCAACACTTGTTATTACTTGTCTTGTTGGTAATAGCCACTCTAACAGATGTGAGGTGGTATCTCATTGTAGTTTTGATTTGCACTTCCCTAATTGCTAATGAGGTTGAACTATTGGCTATCTTCTTGAAAGAGGTGTATTTTCAGGTCTTCTGTCCACTTTTTTACTGGGTTGGTTGTTGTTGAGCTTTATGAGTCCTTTTTTAAAAAAATATATTTTATTGATTTTTTTACAGAGAGGAAGGGAGAGAGATAGAGAGTTAGAAACATCGATGAGAGAGAAACATTGATCAGCTGCCTCCTGCACACCTCCTACTGGGGATGTGCCTGCAACCAAGGTACATGCCCTTGACCGGAATTGAACCTGGGACCTTTCAGTCCGCAGGCCGATGCTCTATCCACTGAGCCAAGCCGGTTATAGCTTTTATGAGTTCTTTATATATTTTGAAAATTAAACCTTCGTCAGAGGTTTAATATCACCTCCCATCTGGTTGGCTGCTTCTTTGTTTTGTTGTCTGTTTCTTTTGCTGTGCAGAAGCTTTTTAGTTTGATATTGCCACATTCATTTATTTTTGTATTTCCTTTTTAAAATCAAGCAATATCATTCAAGATTAATTATTTTTTAGTAAATAATATTTGTTTTTGCCGCAGTCTTTCCACAGCAAGGATTCAGGGATCTGGAGAAGGGATATGCATTAATGGATAGAGACTGGACAAGAAATATAAATTTGGAAGGCATGGGGGAAAGCCAGGCAGAGGCCTCACCCTCTAGTGAAGTGGGGTCTCCAAATGTCGGGACCCATGGCTTTTTATTCACACACTTTGCCCTTTAGCAAAGCAGACACACATATCAAAGGTAAGGTTTGGTAAATAGCAATGGATTATCAGGTTAGGGCAGTGGTCAGCATGCGGCTCTTTGGCCCCTTGAGTGTGGCTCTTCCACAAAATACCACATTCAGGCGCGCATGTACAGTGCGATT
This sequence comes from Myotis daubentonii, assembly GCF_963259705.1. Taxonomy (NCBI): domain Eukaryota; kingdom Metazoa; phylum Chordata; class Mammalia; order Chiroptera; family Vespertilionidae; genus Myotis; species Myotis daubentonii. Next base: position 161,950,575 of record NC_081840.1, read on the forward strand.
GAAACTTCGTGGTCCATGCACAGAAGTCGGTTTTCGGCCTGGGCGAGTCTATTTTGAAGAAGTGGTGTTAGAAGAAGTGGGGGGTGTCCGTCGGTCAGTCAGGCGACGGGAGACGCAGCGCGGGGGAGGCGCGCGCGATTCATGCAGGAGTTGAGTGAGCCAGTCAGCAGTCTCATTGTGCAGTGGTTAGTGCTAGTCACGTCTGCAAATCATGCGCGGATGACAAAAGTACCTACTCGAAGCATAAAGTTACCTGTATTTTTCCAACCAGCTGCAAATCCTACAGGTATTTTTGTCATCAATTTAAGAATTGTAATTCTTTTGTGTTGGTGGCTTTATTATTATAAAATGAAACATTTTTTAGGTGCCCTGTTTGAGATAGCTACAAAGAAGAAGCAAAGAAAAACGGAAGACGAAAACCATGAATTTTAAGTTGAATTTAAAGTTGAATGTACCTACCTATATAGTTTAAGTTTAAAAAATTTGGCTCTCAAAAGAAATTTCAATCGTTGTACTGTTGATATTTGTCTTTGTTGACTAATGAGTTTGCCGAACACTGCTCTAAGAGGTCAAGGACTATGATTTTAGAGAGTATCTGATATTTTGTATCACATGACTGGAAAAGCACAAAACAATAAGTTACATGAAGTTCAGAACAGAGTTAGTCATTTCGAGGCATTCTTGGCCTTTTCGGTAAGATTCATTTCCAGGAAAGAAATTCTGAAGTACATCATAGCTGTCATTTTTAGTCAATGTATTGCATATTTTTCCTTAACATACTATCATAGCAATTTCTGGGGCTAAGAAGAAATTGTCCCTCAAATCCTCTCCTCTCCCCCAGGTCTGTACCCTGGGAGTGTTGTTTCTCCTTTCCACACTTACCCAAACAAGACACTATAACAGAGCTGCAGAGTTGATTCTTTGCAATATCTGCTCCTCTACTGAATAAAAATAATGCAAATTAGTAGGTAAGCACACCTGGGTAAAAAGCTACCTGGAGGCCATTAAAAATATAGTCAGTCATCAGGTATCCAGTCTAGTAGAATGGTGCTTGCCTCTTGAATTTGGATGTCCACTGCCTTCCTCAGATTTGGGACGTTTTTACCATTATCTACTGGCAGTACCATTGTGCATATACTGGTCCACTTGCTGATATCTCGTAAGTGCCTTAGGCTCTTCACTTTTTTTTTCTTTTTTGCTTCTCTGACTGAATAACTTCCAATGACCTGTCTTTAACTTTGTTGATTCTTCCACAGCTTGATCAATTTTTTTGATTCTTCAGTTGTTGAGTCCCTCTAGTGTATTTTTCAATCTTCTCAGCTCCAGAGTTTCTGTTTGGTTCTTCTTTTATAGTTTCTATCTCCTTGTAAATATTCTTATTTTGTTCATGTTTTATTTGCATGGTTTCACTTAGTTGTCTGTGTTTTCATGTAGATCATAGAGCTTCTTTAAAACTTATTTTGAACCCTTGCTGGTGTTGCTCAGTGGTTACAGTGTCCGCCCACACACTGAAGGATCACGGGTTTGATTCCTGGTCAAGGGCACGTACCTGGGTTGCAGGTTCAATCCCTGGCCCCAGTCAGGGCCTGAGCAGGAGACAATCAATCAATGCGTCTCTCTTATATCAATGTTCTTCTCCCTTCCTCCCTTCTCTCTAAAATCAATGGAAAAAATATCCTCATGTGAGGATTAACAAAGAAAAAGTGTTGGAGCCCTGGCAGGTGGCTTGGTTGGAGTGTCGTCCTGTACATGAAAATGTGGGTTTGATTCCCCGTCAGGGCATATACCTAAGTTGGGTTCGGGGCATGTACAGGAAGCAACCAGTTGATGTTCCTCACATTGATGTTTCTTTCCCTTCCTTTCTCTCTAAAATCAATAGAAAACATATCTTCACATGAACTTTTTTAAAAAAGTGTTGGAGTTGGCCTTGATTAGAATATGTTCATACTCATAAAAACCTATTCCAAAATCCTCATAAATCAAAAGAAAGGCATCATTAAAGCAAGGAGCGCAGCTGTACATGGTTGCAGACCACTAGATCCAACATTAGGAACTACAGTGGGATAATGAGGTACCGTTTTAGCAAAGACCACATGTGGGCACATGCAGAAACTAGGCTAAGGTTTTAAAGAATTTTTAAAGGACAATTCTTGCTATCCATTATTTAATTTCCAATAATAACATTAAGTTCAAAAGGAACACTTTGTGCTGGTGGTTTTACATGCTAAGTCCTTCCCTGAGGTAGGTGCTATAGTTACCTTCATTTCACAGATGAGAAAGCAGGTTTGGGAGTTAAGTGACTTAACCACTGAGGAAGAGATAGGAACCTACCTTCATCTTTCTGACTCCACAATGTTCTCAACCGCTATGACTGTTATGAACACACTTAGTTCCAAGAACAAAAAACTTAAAGGAAAAAGGAATCTAAAGAAGTTTATTTTTCTCACATGAAAACTCCAGAGGAGTTAGTCTAGGGCAGAGGTCCTCAAACTTTTTAAACAGGGGGCCAGTTCACTGTCCCTCAGACATTCCACACATGCGCACTGTGGGCCCAGGGTGAGTCGGCTGCTAAGCAGGACAGGCAGCGTCGGATAAATGTTTTCGGCGGGCCGCATGTGGCCCGCGGGCCGTAGTTTGAGGACACCTGGTCTAGGGCTCTTATCTTGAGGCTGTCTTTAAGGAACCAGGTCCCTTTTCTTACTTGGCTGTCTTTAACGTGTGCCTCTGACCTCACACCAAGTCACAAAGTGGCTGCTGTGTCCCAAGGCATCATATCTGCATTCCAGGAGAAAGGGGACGGGGGGAGCAAAAGTCAAAAGCCTTTCAGAGAAGCCTCCCCTTTCTAAGAGAGAAGCCCTCAGAAATTCCAGACTACGTTTCATCGGCCAGCCAACTCTAGCAGGAATTGAGAGTTTGGCCTTTCAAAAGTAACAGGCATGGAAAAGTGAGGGGTGAGTGTTTAGTAAGCCAACTTCTATATCACATGCACAAATAACCCACACAATCATTCTGCCCAATTACATGTTGGATAAAATTTGAGTTATTAAGCCTAGCATAGAGGGCCCACATGACCTAGTCCAGCCGTGGGCAAACTTACGGCCCACGGGCCGGATCCGGCCCGTTTGAAATGAATAAAACTAAAAAAAAAAAAAAGACCGTACCCTTTTATGTAATGATGTTTACTTTGAATTTATATTAGTTCACACAAACACTCCATCCATGCTTTTGTTCCGGCCCTCCGGTCCAGTTTAAGAACCCATTGTGGCCCTCGAGTCAAAAAGTTTGCCCACCCCTGACCTAGTCCCTTCTTGCTGATCTGATATCTGTTCTATTCTGCCAAACTTAATTTTTTCTCATCCAACATGTACTTCTATTGAAGATCCCCAATCCCCCTCCCTCAGTGTAGTCAGGTGGCTGCCTTCTGCCACTAAAGATGTATTAGTGATTAGAATAAACTGAGCATGACAGAATAACCACAACTATACCTTAACCACTAGACGATTTTTATTTCCCTCCCTCAAAACAATCTACTAGGGCCCAGCCAGCATGGCTCAGTGGTTGAGAATCAACCTATGAACCAGGAGGTTACGGTTTGATTCCCAGTCAGGGCACATGTCCAGCTTGCGGGCTTGATCCCCAGTGTGGGGTGTGCCGGAGGCAACCGATCAATGATTCTCTCTCATCATTGATGTTTCTATTTCTCTGTCCCTCTCCCTTCCTCTGAAATCAATAAAAATGTATATTTAAAATAAAACAATCTACTAGGTTGAAGGCCAGGAAGGAAGGCTCCAGCATCTTTAATGGCCTCAGTTCCTTCTATTTTGTTGCTGCTATCTTCCACAGGCAATTTCTGGCTCAATATTTTTGTTAATCCTCACCAAGGATATTTTTTCCATTGACTTTCAGAGAGTGAAAGGGAGGGAGAGAGGGGTGAGAGAGAGAAATATCAATGTGAGAGGGACACATCTATTGGTTGCCTTCCAAAAAGCCTTGACCCAACCGTGGATGGAACCTGCAACCCATCTGCTGCTCTTGACTGGGAATCGAACCCGAGACCCTTGGGTGATTGGGCTGAGGCTCTAACCACTGCGCCACTGTCCAGGGCCTGGCTTATTCAATCTTGAGAACCTCAGAACAGCACTTAGTAGGTGCAAACAAACGACAAGGACTTAGAGAGATTAAACTTAAAGTGAAGTAAAGGAGTGCCACATCCTAAGAAAGCTGTAAAATGCTTTCCACTTTTCACCTTCTACTTGGACTTAACAGTTCCAACCGAGCTCCACTAGGAGGCAGCACGTACACATATACAGTATGAACGGGAGAATCCTCTTAAAAACGGAAGGGACCTGAACTACAAATCCCAGCATGCACGGTTAAGCGCCTGACTTGTTTCTGCACAAAGGTCTCAAGTTAATTGCTGGCTGAGCAATCAGGAGGACGCCATCCATTTGCTGCTCTAAAGTAAGATTTCTCAATGTATTTCAAATGAAACTTGGGAGTGGGAAAAGGGAGGTGGATTTTTTAGATGTTGCTTTTTTTCTGCACATTATCTATTTCAGGATTAATTTTAGAAGTTAAATCAGGATAAGGGTGGGTTTTTAGCGAGTTTGAAACTCTGGTATTTTAGTAAGTTTTTCAGAATAGCCAAAGAAAAGAGGATTTTTCAGTGTCTTATGTGAACATTTTTCTTCCTGGCTCATGAAGATAGAGTTCGTCAAAATGCTCTGTTTGTGTCTGTGCTCGTCGGAAATTAACATTTTGATTCCAATATTTAGAGTAAGGAAGACATCGTGTGTGGTTCTCACGTTGGATATATTGAAAGTTGCCTCGTTTCACCATTGCAGGCCATGTTTGCACTCATTTTCCTTAATAAATCCGTTTTCGTTTAATAGTAAGCCTTTGGATCCAAAATCTGGCCCCAGAAAGGCAGGGCGGGCAGCGAGGGGCCGGTTCTCAGAGGGAGCGAAAGGGCTGCTCTGTGCCTCAGCAGTCGTTCAGCCCCTCTTCTCAGCGTGTCACGGGGAACCTTTGGCTGCACCTTCGCAGTCCCACGTGCCAGATGTCACTAACGCCGAGAGTGTGAGCTAACAGCTTTGTAATACACCCTGCTCAGGACTGGAGGAGGGTGCAGACTTGGAATCTCTTACTTTCTAAAGTATATATTGAATATAGCTCTTAACTCTTTTCATGTTTAAAGTGAAATGTGTCGCTTGTGTAATAAGAAAAAACAGCAGTGCAGACGCATCGATTGCATCAGAGGGGGTCAGGCACCCTAAAAGCCAGCTTCGCCTCCGCCTCACAAATGTGGGCTTACTCAGAGAACACCTGGGGAGGTGCCGGCCGGTCCCTGAAGCCTGTTCTTCCTACGCCTCGTTCGTCTGGCCCCTTAAGGAGCGGACTCCTAGATAGTTAAAGAGGCCTGGGGTTTACTGGGGGAGGCAGCGATGAGAGAGAATACAAGGAGGAACTAGGTAAGGTTGGAGGAGCCGGCAGACCACTGCGATGGTGCCGGACTGGGTGGGAGCCTGCAGGAGCTCTGCACAAGGCCTGCCAGGCCAGTAGCGGAGCATCGTGTCTTCTGGAAATGCGTCTGCCGCGGTGTTCGCGCCACCCTCCGACACTGGCCCACGGGAAGGTGACCTCAACACCAACTCAGCGGGGGGTTCATGGCGCAGGTGGCCTAGTGGTCAGGTACTGGGGTCCCGGGCCAGACGGCGCAGGGCCCTGGCTCCGCATGGAGTCTGCTGGGTGCGTTCGAAAACCAAGAGAAGAAAAACATGAACCAGGGCTTCCCTGCAATCCGGCCTGGGTTTGAATTCATAGTGTGGAAACACTGGGCAAAGCACATGATCTCTTTGAAGTGAGTGCATCGGTGGCCAAGCTGGGTCTCCTCGCCCACCCCGTCTCGCTGCCCCGTTCTGTTCCCTACGGTGGTCTTTCTAAAATACACGTCTGATCATGTCAGTGCCCATGGCCCACAGGAGCGACTAGCCCCTCATTACGTCCAGCTTGGACAAAGGCTGGAGGCTTGAAGTGGAACTGCCCATCGAGTGCAGCCCAAAGTCAAGCAGGGCTGAAGAAAACAGAGATAAGTTCAAAAAGAAAGGAACGGGTCATGTGAGCCCTCTAGGCAAGAGGAGCTGGCTACCTGTACTGATCAGGCAGGTAAGCCAGCAGAGTGATTGCTTCAGTTGGTTGTCCATCTACTACTTCAATTGGTTCACTCAACACCCACCTCATTCACCACCACCACCACCACCACCACCGCCTTTTTGTTTGTTTCTGCCTGGAATGCCCACCTGGTATATGACGCCTTGGGACATAGCCAATCTGTGACTTGGGGTGGGGTCAGAGGCACACACTAAAGACAGCAGGGTAGGAGAAGGAACCGGGTTCCTTGAAAACGGCCTCTGACTCTGAACCACCCCAACCTCATCCCTGGCCATTCCTCTCACTGTAAGATCTGCAGTGCAAGCACCCGCCAAATAGCTCATGCACATCCTATTTCCCCTGTGTCAGAATTCCTCAGGCCTCCGTCTAAACATTCCTGAGTGTCTGTTAAAGTGTCACTGCTGCATGCTTAAACTTTAAAAGAGGGCCAGCAGTATTGTGGGTGGAATGTCCACATAGCAAGAGAGTCAGGAGGCCTGAGGTTAGTGCTGGCTCTGCCGTTGACCAGCTCCTTGACTTTGAGCAGACCCGGTCAGTTTCCTCATCTGTAAAATGAGGGTATTGAACAAGATTTGATTTTCCAGCTCTTATGTTAAATGAGTCTCTGAGGCCAACGGTGACATCTTTCTAAGGGACAAGGAAGAACTTCAGGTGATTGATGTGCACACCGTGACCAGAGTTTCTAGGAGAGAAAGCAAGGAGCAGCCTGAGTAGTGTGGGCACATAGGATGCTGCCATGTATGCAGGGGCCGTGGAGAGGGTGGGCAGCAGTGAAGGAAAGGACTCCACTCCTGCCGGGTCCCATCAGAGCCCTCTTCTCTGGGTCCTGAAGAGGGGAAAGGTAGGCACAAGTCCAACGTCTGCCTCAGTTAGCACTTCAGTGGTTTATGCTAAACGTGTTTGATATACACAGGTAGTACAGAGTAATAAACATTCAGACGATGGGACTGTTGGTACAGAGGTGCTGTCTTCAAGTTCTTAAAGGTGTACATTGAACCATTCGTTCTAGGTGTTGCTGCTGGCACAGGGCCGGACCCCAGTAACTGACCAAGACCCAGGTAACTGACCACTTGGCCATCAGTACATGAACTTGACTTTAGATCCCACCACAGATTCCATTATGGGTCGACTTGATAAGAAAGTCATCATCCTGACAGCAGCTGCTCAGGGGATCGGCCGGGCAGCCGCCATTGTAAGTTACCGTCTCTTGCTATTTGCTCACTAACCTGTTGAAGTACTGAATTATGTGGACAGATTCCATGCTTAGCTACTTCTGCTCTACTTTTTCTTTTTTTTAATGTTTGTGCTTCTGTTGTTTAAAGTTACAAAAAGAAAAGTTGCTACTTCTGACCCCAGTCAGATGAGGGAATGAATACTTCATAAGTTTGCTATGTGACATTACAGATAACCTTTGATCCTGAGAAATTTACTTCTTGGTTTCTCTGCACCCAGGCCCTATGGGAGTGCATAGCTTTCTGAAGTCATGTCATTTCGGATAAAGGACACCAGAGTTCAATCTGTCAGGTCACCTCCACCTTCTCGTTTATATCAGTATACCCCATTCCTGCGCTAATCATGCACTTTAAGCATGCTCCACTGGCCTCCACTGGCAGCGTGTGGTTTGACATTTATGAAAACAGTGGTATTCTTTGGAGAGGAAAGTGTTGAAATAGCCCATTTTTCTCTTAATATTTGGAACATAATAAGAAATTGAATATAACAAGAACCTGCTCAGAAATGGAATACAGACTATCAAATCACAGAATAGTATTTTGAGAGGTGTTAATAACTGAATCCTAGTGGGGGTTTTGTTTTTAACACTAATTTATTTTATATTACTTAAGGGCACAAAGTCAGATGACAAGCACAATATATGTCCAGTCGTCTTAGTTAATGATAAAAATAACAATGGGAAGGGTGAGGTGAGACTAGTTAGTTTGATATTCCACCTATTTTATAGGGAAGGGGGAGACAATGAAAATAAGTTAAAGGAGAAAAGGCTTAATGACTTTTCATTCATGAGAGCAATTGAAGCAAGTGCACAAAGCATTTATTTGTGTATTGTGTCTCCCAGGCTTTTGCAAGAGAAGGTGCCAAAGTCATAGCCACAGATGTCAATGAGTCCAAACTGCAGGAACTGGAAAAGTACCCAGGTAAGCAACTCTGCCGCTTGAGCCTGGGATCCAGAGTCTACAGGGATTAGACAGCAGCAGTGCTCAGGTGTTGAAAGAGAATGCCTTAGCTGCGCAGCTCCACTGGCCTCCTTTTTGGAACCTGACTCTCTGACAATCAAATTTATATTCTGTGAGCCTACAGACAAAAATCTGCATACTTAAATATATACACAGAATTTTAGATACGGACTTAAAATTGTTTATGTGTCCAACATGTTGAAGGATTCAGTACCTAACAAGAAAATTCTATGCGAGAGTGGAACAAATGTTAACGTTTTATGACAACTCTTCACTTCTGGGCCCTCCTTTTCCAGGGGCAGTGCTGTCCCAGAGCAACCGAACATGAGCCACAGATGTAATTTTAAGATTTCTAGTGGCTGCATTTAAAAAACTTAAATGAAACAGTTGAAAGTTCATTTAATAATCTATTTTATTTAACTCAATATAGCTAAAATATCATTTAACATAATCAAAAATTATTAATGAATTATTTTTATATTCTTTTTTTATACTAAATCTTTGAAATCCACATGTGTTGTACACTTACAGCACAGTTCAGTTCAGATTAGCTGACTTTCAAGTGCTCAATAGCCACATGTAGCTAGTGGCTTCCATATGGGGGACAGCTCAGTCCTAAAATCACGTGTCATGATCAGAAACCCAAAGAGATTACCCGAATTATTTATGTGTGTATCAGCCCTTACTGCACCCCAACATGAGAGAACTTCAGATAGAGTTATTCTAAAAGGAATCCGAACAGAAAATTGAAAGAAATCAAAACAGAACAGGTTATGTGATCAAACACAAATTAGGTCATTGAACTATTTAACTGAATTAGATGATGTTGAAGTATCACTCCAACAGCTCAAAGTAGAGCGATTGCGCAGGAAAAGTACAAAGGGGAAAGGAATCTTCCTGAAACTCAATTTCAGTCTTTCCTTTCTTTCTTTGTTCGTGTTTTATTTCCTATACCCAAAAGAGAATAATAAAATAACCGGTATATTGTTTTTAAAAAATAACAATAACGAGGGCTGCTTTCCTTAAGAGAACGTTTGGATTTCTCTAGTAACTACAGACCCCACACCTGCTCTTTCAAGGCCAGGTCTTTTCTCTGGCCTCTCATTTCTTCTTGCAGTTTAGGCCAGAAATAAGTGATGATACCCTTGACCAACAAAGTCATTTCAGTAACTAATGGAATTCACAGAAAAATAAAGCTCACAAATAAAAACAATCTTTCCCACAGTCCTGCCCTTCCCCCTCGCCCCCCCCCCCCCCCCTACACACACGATTCAGAATTTCTGTAGTAGGGACTCAACCACTGGGGGAAAGAAGGGGCTAAAATAGCCAGCATTCAGTTATTACTGCCTGCTTACTGAGAAGCATCTGACATAGATGATTTACATTTCACTGTAAGTCATTACTCAGCAAACACCTTTATTAATCAATTCAGAGAATGGCAAGACAGGAAGATGCGTATGTTCCCCCACATCCTGCATGGTTCAGGGTTCAGGATCTGGAGGAGGGGCCGCACGCAAATGAAAGAGAAGAGACAAGAGATAATTTGGAAATATTGGGGGCCAGGCGGGCAAGCCCAACTCAACGGGAAGGACTTCCACTGGTGCCCAGGCCTCGCCAGCCTTTTATTCATATTGGATACACATCTAGCTCTTAGGCAGTCAGATAATTGCGGTACCAGACAGACTATCCTAAAGGTCAGTAAATATTAGAAGGATTTACTCTGAGACTATTTGGTCAGGAAATAGCTTGAGCCCCCATTGTCTGGACTAGACAGTCGGTGCATAACTCTGGCCCTTGCCGTGGGTTCAAGGTTCACCAGCGTTCCGGGATCCTTGTTGGCACTTCTCTGCTAGTGAAGACAATGGGCGGCTTCCTGCAGGAAGAGAGCCAGGGAAGCGTGTGATTGGGAGGTCCCGTTGGGAAGGACTTGAAGATTTTTACTAATGAGATTCTTAAGACCCTACTAACGATCAACAATCCGATGAAGCCTAACTGGGCAGATACTGCAGTCTTCACACTTCCAAACAGCTGAATCTCCGAGGCTAGATATTTTTTATGGGTATAGGGAAATGGTGTCTTCTGTTTCACTTTTCAGGTATTCAAACGCGGGTCCTTGATGTCACAAAGAAGAAACAAATTGATCAGTTTGCCAATGAAGTCGAGAGAGTTGATGTGCTCTTTAATGTTGCTGGGTAATTCAGAACTTTTTGATTTCACTCTTTTTACAGAAAGTTTCATATGACTTTTATTAAAAGAATTTTGATAATATGGCCAAATTATTTGTCATGAGCCACGATATAGTCCCTGAAAATACGACTTGATTTTGGACAGAATTTTTATTGTAAGTAAGACAGCTGTGGGAGTTAACGTGGGTTTGGGGCCTAAAGGCAATTAAGGTCTATCCAAGACAACTGGTACTAATCAAAAGGTATTGACCTTCTTAAGGCTGGTGACAGGTTCACACCAATGGACTTGTCACTGATGCCCCACTAGGATTTATAAAATAAAATGAAAAACTGTTCTCCAGTAGAGTGTCTTCAAAATTAAGTATATTCTTAGAAGCCAAGTACTCAGTGTATTGAAATGCAGACATTCCCAATTTTTTGACATAACATTCTAGCAAGTCCTTTATGCTATGCCAAGCTCAGTGGTTCTTACTGGGACAGTGAATCCCAGGAAAAGAAGTTTCATGTTGTACCTTTGTATGCAGCGTAGAAGGAATTCATGAAACTTGTTAGGGTGGTCCCTAACTTGCTGGACCACACGTGCATGATGAGACTGGAATTGGAGCAGCTACATGTCGATGCAGTGACTGCTAACACTGTCTTCTCTCAGGTGTGACAGTAGCAATGAGTACAATTGAGGCTTACACAGAAACTGCAGCGATACATTCTGAAATTTCACTTTTCTTATGTAGAGTCATATTTGTATTGCTGGCTTGATAGAATAACCCTAGAACCTCCTGATATATATTTGTGTTTCTTCCAAACCATGTTTTAGAGCCAGGCAGAGTGGGGAAGAGAGGGCCTCGATCTATCCATAGTTTAATCATGTGTTACAATGTATGGAAATTAAGTTAAAGCAGCAGTTTGTAATTATTTATTTTGTGGACAACCTGCTCATCCTTCATATAAGAATATACCCATAGCCATAAAAAACAAATCAACTCGAAAAATTAGTTTCTGAGAATTTATTAAACTTTCAGCTGAGTAAGGGGTATTGAGACAGAGCATGTGGTTCTTTCTGTCATTCTACTTAATTGGAAGTACAGTCACACCAATAATATTTTATCATTAATTACATAATTTTGGTCTAGGGGACAGTGACATCACTTAGGACCCCAGTTTTTACAACGCTTCCTGAAGGAAGTGTGACTTGCAAAAGAGTGATGTTACTTTAAGGTTTTTGGTTTGTTCCACTCTGTTTACTCCACATGTTAGACATAGTGATAATACCTTGCTGCCTGGAGATGATTACCTTGCAATTTTGATTTCCCTTGAGAATGTTAAATCTGTGCCACCAGGGGGCACTGTTGCCCTTGAAAGGGGAGTCAGGGCAGGTGTGCCATTCTCATTTATGTTTTCCGTGTTTCCTGTGCTGTGGTATAGAGCTTCTTATGTTTGGTGGCCCCAAACTCTCGCCTTCTTCTTTCAAAAGAAAGATATTGTTTTCAAATATTGTTGGGATACCTACTAACCTGATGTACTACGTGGTAGTATGTTTGATATGTTAAAAATCTTGGTTAGGGAAGGGACAATGGTCTAAGTCAATAAATGACAATAAAGATGATAAGGAAATTGAATAGAAATATTTTTAATTGATTGATCATTTCCCTCATTGTGTAATCACTGTTCCAGTTTTGTGCATCATGGAACCATCCTGGACTGTGAAGAGAAAGACTGGGACTTCTCAATGAATCTCAACGTCCGCAGCATGTACCTGATGATCAAGGCATTTCTTCCCAAAGTAAGACGATCCGCTAGGCTAGGGGAAGCACCACTGGATAAGTAGGTCTCCTCACGGGCACCTAGAAAGGACTCCCACTGGTGCTAAAGAGTGATAATAGCTGACATAATGACTAACCTGTATTGAACATTTATATCAAGGCACTCAATATAAATCAGCTCACCCAGTTCATCCATTCAAGGAATGTTAAGCACTTTCTACATGCCAGGCTCCATTCTAGGCACAGAAGAGAACGAGACAAAGTCCCTCTGTAAGGGAGGTCCCATTTTTTTCGAGGGCTCATGAGGCAGGCTAATATGTAATCAAATAAACATACATCATGTGGGTGGTTATAAGTACTCTGAAGAAAGAGAAGTGAGGCCCACTTAGGTATCTGGGGAGAGGGCTCCTTGAAGAGGGACAGCAAGGAGGCACACTGGCCAGAACAGTCTGATGAGTGGGCACCAGCTTACCACATCCGCGGTGCAGAGATTAAACAAGAGGCTGGAGAACTTGCCCAAGGTCACATCACTGCCAAGTTGTTAGAACCAGGATCGGAACCCTGGAAGCTAGTCCCCTTCTTGAATTTCAGTGTCTAGGCACATGCCTTCAAGATGGATGTACCCATTGCTTTTCTGTACTCTGAGTGTTCTTCCGGCACTCCTGTTGTTAGCTAGGCCAGTGGTCGGCAAACTGCGGCCCCTTGAGTGTGGCTCTTCCACAAAATACCACGTGCGGGCGTGCATGTACAGTGCAATTGAAACTTCGTGGCCACACTCAAGGGGCCAAAGAACCGCATGTGGCTCGTGAGCCGCAGTTTGCCGACCGCTGAGCGAGGCCACAGAGGTACCATAGAGGTCAGAGACATTGCATGCTAAGACAGTGATCTTCCTGTGTCTGCTACCCTTGAATTCTCCAGCCTTCACAACTCATCAACATTCTTAATTTTATTTTACAATTAGTAAGTACCTTTTGATAGAAAGCACCACACTAGATGTTCTGGGGGAGGGAGGTGTAAAAATGAAAAACACTGACTTGAATGAGCTAATAAGTCAATAGTCGCAGACAGCACAGGCTCAGACAATGGGCGGGATTGACTGAGTACAGAACCAGCCCAGTTCAGGATTGTAAGCTGAACCCTTGAGAAATGCAGAAGAGCCCTTCTCTCCACCCAGCTGGATTAGATGACGGACATACTGAATGCTGCCCAACCCAGGGCTGGAGAGCTTTTCAGTGACAAGGCAAGACTGGTACTTTGCTCTGAATATTCCGTCTGATGTCAGGAAGCATCCAGATGGATTTTAAAAGGAAAATTAGAACAATTAACTTAGTAACAAAGGAATTTTTAAAATCTACTTGTTGAGAGCCTAGAATGGATTTTTGGTTGGATAAAGGGAAAGCTTAGGGAACAGTGGGCAAGGCGGTCACACTGTATGGAACTTGTTTGTAAAACCAGCCTGCTGTCAGGAAAGCTTCACAGATATCCGTGAAGGAAGCAGGTGTGGGTGCAGTGAAGCTGAAATTTAAACATGTACATAAGTGTTAACTGAAAATATCAAACCCTAACTTGTAAGTTAATGAGTTTGTCTATGATTGAAAACATAGCGAGTTTGTATCCACAAAACATTTTAACAATAATCCATATGAGCCAATACACTCATTTGTTACACACACACACACACACACACACACACACACAAAAGAAGGCCTCAGGTACTGCCTGAGCTCGGCCCCTAAGTCACCACGTGAGCTGGGAGATGGCACTTGCTCCCTTTTAGCATCTATTTCTTTTTTTTTTAAATGAGGATGATAGGCTACCCAATCCTTTCTAGGCCGAATTGTCTAGGCCCGCTGTGTTCATTAACCATGGCGCACATATACCAGGTCGGAACTTTCCGGGAGCCCAGGATTGAAGTGTAGGCAGATCTGAAATGTCAGATGGTCAAAACATAGGAGCCCTTGTAGGAAATGTTTGTTCATGGGTAGATAACAGGAAATCATTCCACAACTGGAGGATCAGTCAAATGGCCGAGAACAAGTTGAAAATGCTGTAAGGAGGTCAGTGCAGATCCAAGGTCCACTATGGAATGGAAAAGAAAACCCATGATGGCAAGAGTTCTGGGAGGGCTTAGATGTGTGGGGGTTTCAGCCACTCACTGTATCTTAGAAGAGCCCCTACCATGTGGAGGTGCTTAGAAAACACTTGTTGAATGAGTATGTGTATTTAGGTTGTCAATCCAGATGGAGGTCAGGCATGGAGTCACTGAAGATCCAGAAGCCAACGTCTGCCTAATTTAGGAGCTGAGCTCTGGTCAGTGGGAACAGGAGGGCTGGGTCAGAGTAGGATGAAACTAGAGGGAATCTTTAGAGATCTTTCTAGCCCCTGCCTGAGTTTCAGGGACATCAGTCCTACGTAGCATTACTATGTACCAGGCACTTTTCTTTATAGTCGTCCTTGCCAGAGAGCATGGTTGCATGGGGTACCAGGAAGAGCATTCACACAATGACAGCAGGTACCAAGCTGGTGTTAAGAAGGCAGAGTAGAAGGAGGCAAGGACTATAGGCTCTAGAATCAGCAGAGAAACCTGGGTTGAATGGGTAGTACAGGTGATAGAGGGCGGCACCGCTAAAGTTTGGCTTGAGTTATTATTGCATTTCAGAAGACTGGAGAATGAACTCACTTAGTAGTTCATCTTTATGTATTAAATTGGGCTATATGTATTCTATATGCATTTAAAACGGGTTCTATAAGACAATGATAGCTCAATAAAACTGGAAAATATAAATAAATAAAAATGGGTTATGCTATTTGCTAAATTTGATGAGAAAGAATAATTTTAAGGCTAGGTTTTCAGCATGATTATGCTGCACTAACTGTCTGGGGATGTTCCTCAGGACCCCATTTCATGATGGTATACTTTATTATATAAGTTGGGGTAAATTTTTCCCCTGCTGTTTTCCTTGACTTAGTTGGGTCACCTCAGCCTCTCCTGTGTCTGCTAGTCCGTCCAGCACAATGGCTTAGGGTTGTTTGAGAATCTCCTTTTAGATACAATTAGTAGCTAAGTACCAAAATAGGAAGTAAGAACACCATAGGGAACGTATAAGCTTGCAGCCTCACCCCTGGATGGATCTAGTCATTCACCTTCTCCGGGCCTACACCTGTTTGTCCGAAAGCTGCTGGAGAAACTCACCCCAATAGAAACTTTTCATTGATTTTCATGATGTAGAGCATACTGGGGTTTCTTCTTCTGTTCTCTAGTTGGTTCTTCCATTTCCCCTGACTCTTCACCCCACTCTTGTCCACCATCTCCCCTGGTTCCTTGTGGCCATTTTCCTGGCCTCTCAGCTTTCAGTGAAAAGTTAGTGCCCGGGAGGCAGAAATGCTCCCCACCTCTTGCTTCTCCCCCCAAAACATTCATGGGCACCATGCCCTTGCACATACATGTATTATCTTGAAAACACACACATATATGTTATAATAAATAAAGTTCATTTGAAAACATTGTAACTCATAGCAGCTTATTTCATTAGATATTCCATTAGGCCTGGGGTAGAGCCCAGTAATCTGCACTTTATTTTGATTCATCAAAATGTATTGACCGCCTATGGTGTCCTCTGTCTAGAAAGACAGGACAGCTAGAGACCCTCCTCTCACTGAGTTCATTCTTAAGTGGAGGAATTCTGAGGGAGGTGATCTTCACAGCCCTAGGTGGGGAGGCAGCCCGCACTGCACGTAACCATTCACCAAGTCCTGCCCTTACTGCCTCAGCTACCTCTTACTCATTGACAGCTCTGCATCTCTGCTTTATCCACCGTTCCTAAATCATTACTTCTGCTTCCAGGGATCTCCTCTACAGGATACCAGAGTCATCTCCATAACCCCCACATGTGAACATACGTCTCCTCTGCACTAAACCTTCCTTCTCACCACTGCCTGCCTTCAGGGTAAAGTCCAAATTCCTTCATTCAACCCCACATGGCCTCTGAGCCTCACTGCTCCCATCCCCTGCATTGCAGCCAGACCCATCCCTGCCTCCCAGCGCCGCGATGGAGCCTTTCTGCACAGGGTTCTCTCTCCTTCAAACACCCTTCTCTTTGATTTTTCTGACTAACACTGGTTTTCAAAAATCAACCCACACATTTCTTCCTCAAGAGCCTCTTTTGGGTGTCCCGCACCTGGACTGGTCCCTTCTCACCCCCAGCCCCTTCTCTGTGAAGGTTGCTGCTGTCCTGGGTGCTGATTAAATCAGCCGTTCCAAGCAGACTGGCAGCTGTCTGCAGGCAGGGACTGTCATTGACCTTTCCGTCTCCTAGACCTAGCACCATGCCCGACCACAGTAGGTATTCAGCAGATACTGTGGTGACTGAAGGCGAGAGCTTTCCAACATCAGGACGCACAGTAAGGATTACCGTTCTTTTCCTTCCATTCAGCTCAGTTCATTCTTGGTCTGGCTGATGCTCTTGAGCCACCGCAAGGCGGCGGGTAATCCCCCTGGGAACTGTCTCCGCCAGCCCGAGGCTGTAGCACAGGGCATCAACTCCCAGCAGTGATTGGGTTAGAGTCTTTTTTAGACTCTTAAGAGTGCTTAACTGCACTTAGTGTTAATAGCTAATAAGATGGGTCTGCAAATCCTAAGTAAATGCACATCTTCTAGAGAGGCAGTATTTTTAGCCTGCAGAGTAGCATTTTTTTTTTAATTTGTTTTGTTTTGGCAGATGCTTGCTCAGAAATCTGGCAACATTATCAACATGTCCTCTGTGGCTTCCAGCATCAAAGGTAGGTCTGTCTCCTGGGGTCACGATGCACAAAGCCACTCACCTCCCTGAGCTGAGGGAAGGAACACAGCAAAACCCATAAAAGCCTCACGTCACTTCAAAACTGCCTTTTAAAACTGGTCTTAAGTTCCTTCACTTCCAGTCCCTTTGCCTTAGATTTGAACCAGTCATAAAATTAAATAAAACTTTTTTTTTGTTTTACCCTCCTTTTATCTCTTCTAATGGAAAATCAGGAGAGGGAAGAGGAAATCAAGAGGGAGAAGGAAACATTTCCGCATTTAATTAATAATAATAAAAAAATGTGTTGTCTTGACCGGGTGGCTCAGTTGGTCAGAGTGTCATCCTTTGCACCGAAAGGTTGTGGGTTTGATTCCCGGACAGTGTGCTTATGGGAGGCAGCCGATTGATGTTTCTCTCCCACATCAATGTTTCTCTCCCTTCCTCTCTCTAAAACATATCTTCAGGTGAGGAATTTTTTTTATTTTTTTTTAAATTAAATCTTTATTGTTCAGATTATTACATTTGTTCCTTCCCCCCCCCCATAACTCCCCTCCTCCCAGTTCCCGCCCCACCCTCCGCCCTCACTCCCCACCCACTGTCCTCATCCATAGGTGCACGATTTTTGTCCAGTCTCTTCCCACATCTCCCACACCCCTTTCCCCCCCAAGAATAGTCAGTCCATTCCCTTTCTATGTCCCTGATTCTATTATAATCAACAGTTCATTCTGTTCATCAGATTATTTATTCACTTGATTCTTAGATTCACTTGTTGATAGATGCATATTTGTTGTTCATAATTTGTATCTTTACCTTTTTCTTCCTCTTCCTCTTCTTAAAGGATACCTTTCAGCATTTCATATAATCCTGGTTTGGTGGTGATGAACTCCTTTAGCTTTTCCTTATCTGTGAAGCTCTTTATCTGACCTTCAATTCTGAATGATAGCTTTGCTGGATAAAGTAATCTTGGTTGTAGGTTCTTGGTATTCATCACTTTGAATATTTCTTGCCACTCCCTTCTGGCCTGCAAAGTTTCTGTTGAGAAATCAGCTGACAGTCGTATGAGTATTCCCTTGTAGGTAACTGAGTTTCTTTCTCTTGCTGTTTTTAAGATTCTCTCTTTATCTTTTGCTCTTGGCATTTTAATTATGATGTGTCTTGGTGTGGTCCTCTTTGGATTCCTTTTGTTTGGGGTTCTCCGCGCTTCTTGGACCTGTAGGTCCATTTCTTTCACCAGGTGGGGGAAGTTTTCTGTCATTATTTCTTCAAATAGGTTTTCAATATCTTGCTCTCTCTCATCTTCTGGCACCCCTATAATTCTGATGTTGGTACGCTTGAAGCTGTCTCAGAGGCTCCTTACACTATCCTCGCATTTTTGGATTCTTTTTTCATTTTGCTTTTCCGGTTGGATGTTTTTTGCTTCCTCGCATTTCAAATCATTGACTTGATTCTTGCGCTCCTCTGGTCTGCTGTCGGGCGTCTGTATAATATTCGTTATTTCAGTCCGTGTGTGCTTAATTTCTAGTTGGTTTCCCAATATAAGATCGAGGGTCTTATTAGTTTTCGTGTAGATCTCATTAAGTTTATCGGCAGCTTCTAAACAGTTCTTGAGAGACCTTAAAAGTGTGGTTCTGAACTCTATTTCTTCCATTGACAATTTTGTCCTGTTTCTTTGTCTCCGCATTTTGTTATGCTTCTTTGGTGCACCCCCTAGTGGTCTTTGTTCGCAGTCTTATAGATAAATCTTGATTGTTGTAGCTAATTCCAGGGAGGGTTTGACCTCCAGGCCAAGTGGCTATGAGAATCAGCTGTGTCAGCAGTGAGAGAACTTCTGTCCTCTAGGGAGGTGCTAATCTAGCCTTTGCCTGAGGCTATCCGGCAAATGCCTCTGTGCAGGGCTTGGGCGGGGCGGGTCGCACAGGATCAACAGGGTGGGCCAGAGAGAGCAGTTATGGCGGCTCTCAGTCCTGTCCCCAGGGGCTCTGCCTCTCTGAGTCCTAGCACCCGCTGCAAAGCTGGGAGAGAAAGCTGCACTCGCTCTGACCGAATCCAGACAGTCCGCTTCTCCCGTTTGAGTCTGGGTCCCTAAAGACTCGGCCGGATCTGGTGCTCAGAGTCTGCGACTCCCTCCCGATTGAAAACAACAACCGCGCCCTCCGCCGCCAGCCCGCTCCGCGCACTCCGCACCTCAGAATTTGACTTCAGCACTGCGCCTCCTCTGAGTGTCCGTATGCGTTTCTCTTTCCTCCTAGTTGTAGGACTTCCACTCAGCCAGCGTTCCTGTGGTTCTGGGTGATGTCCGTTCCGTGTTTTAGTTTCACTTTTGAAGTAGTTGTTCAAAGCAGCAAACTCCGGCGTTAACCTATGCCGCCATCTTGGTTCTCCCGGTTGGTCTCCAGGAATTTTTTTTAAATGATGTGTTGAACACCCACTATGTGCCCCTGCACCAGAAGAATTCACAGTCCTAAAGGGGTGTCAGGCAAACGCACGTCTTCCACAGTGTGAGAGGATTATAACAGAGCTTTGTGCAAAGTGCTGCCCCATCACTAGGGAACTAACTGCCTGTGGCTATGAGGAGGGATTCGCGGAGACAGCTGATCTGGGCCCTGAATGAGGAGTCAAGTTGAAGAGCAGGATTGCAGTGCAAGCTGGAGATAAGGCCACAGTCTGGCACAGATGGGTTTGCAGGTTTAAAATGAAACAGCTGCTGCTGAGATAGCATCCTTCTCTGTGCAGGGATGCACACGTTAAACCTACACAAGAGAGTAATGGAAAGACATGCCTGGGCCTCTTGGTTTTGTTTTATTTTATTTTATTTTCTTTACCCTGACTCTCTTTTGGAATCTGCCTAAGGGGTCCACCAACTGATGATGAGAAACGAAGGCCACTCTAGTCACTTAAGTGCAGCTTGTCAACACCTAAGTCTCAGTTGAATTGTGCCAATAATGATATTCTTTTCCCACTTTCAGAAACTAGCCCTATTAAGGGGGGAAACCTGGTAATTTTTTTAAAGGCTGGGGTGAGGGAGCATGACCATGGTTGCTGGGGACACTTACTTGTGCTCCCTTTCTAAAGGAGGCTATGTTTCTTATTCCTTCCGTTGCTGAGCCCTCCCTTCCCCCAGGAGTTGTGAACAGATGTGTGTACAGCACCACCAAGGCCGCTGTGATTGGCCTCACGAAGGCGGTGGCTGCAGACTTCATCCAGCAGGGTATCAGGTGCAACTGTGTGTGTCCAGGTGAGTTTCACACTAAAGGGTCGTGAACCTGTCCTATCTGACTTCCTGGCTGCCACTGTGAAAGATATCTACATAAGCTTGTTTACTCCATGTTTTATTGTCTCCTGTCATCGGGAAAAGTTCAAAAGGAAAGGGCGAGGCTTGTTAAGATAATTGGGAATGAGAGGCTAAGTCATTAGGAATAAGCCACAGAGGCAAAGGGTTTAATGTTATTTATCTGCATGGGCAACTCCAAACCACGTGGTGAGAGACAGCACTGGCCAGGGCATGGTGTCTTGGAAGCAGACCAGGATGACCTCGTCAGGGCAAAGAGGGAAAGTAGACCTTACTGACAGGACAGCGGGAAGGAGGGGAGAAGAGCCTCCCAGAAGACAGGGAGCGGCTGGGTCATGTGAACCACCTGGGGAGGCCATAAATGAACACCTTTCTTTAGGCTATAGCAGGGGGCCAGCAAATGATGGCCTACAGACCAAATCCGGCCACCACCTGTTTTGTAAATACCGATTAATGGGAGCACATCCACACCCTGCTTATGTGTTGGCTGGGGCTGCTCCCACGCTACAGGCAGAGTTGAATAGTTAAAGCATACCAAATGTTCCTCAGAGCTCAAAATATTCCCTCTCTGGCTTTTTACCAGACAGTATGTTGACTCTCCTATAAAGGAAAGGAGAAAGGCAAAACTCATTATTAGTAGAAAGAACATTCAATTTGTCCAAACAAAAGCATTCAATAACTTATTTCTTGATAAAAACGTCCCCTTCTCTTAATAACCATGGGCATGTGGGTTAAGTAGCTATGCCCTTTCACCTGGCTCCACCCACCCCGAAATGAATGCAAGGTGCCTGAGAACAATTACTAACTTCCTCTCTGGAAAGCAATTAAATAATGCCTGTCCTGGATCAGTTTCTCTCAGTAGTTCACAACGGGTATTGAGGAGTTGGGGAGAAGTATAATTCACAGTTACCTGTAGGACCTTTCAAAAACCTGAAGGGCCTGCTGGAATTTGGGGAGTGAGGGGGGAAACTGTGTGTATGGGTTCAGTTCCAGACCACCGCAATAAAGCAAGTTCCTCAATAAAGCTAGTATCGCAATAAAGCAAGTCATAATCTTTTTGCTGGCAAAAGGGTCTTGTGTTCAATTTATAAAAGACTCAATGGGTGTGAAACACAATAAGGGGAAACACAATAAAACAAGGTATGCCTGTGATTGGAAAGCCCCACAGGAGATTCTGATGTAATCCATCAGGGTCTCCCTTCAGGTTGAAAACCACTGACTTATTAGTTAAAGAGGGAAAACTACTAAATACTCTGCAAATTACAGAATTTCCATGATTGAGGTGTTCTGCTTGATTTTTCTTAAGACTAGAAAAGTAAACATAGCCCTGGCCAGTGCTCAGTGGTTAAAGCATCAGCTCATGGACTGAAGGGTCACAGGTGTAATTCCTGGTCAAGAGCACGTGCCTAAGTTGCACGTTTGATCCCCAGCCCCAGTCAGGGTACATTTGGGAGGCAGCTAATCAATGTGTCTCTCTTGCATCTCAGTTTCTCTCTCCCTCTCATTCCCTTCCACTCTCTCTAGGAATCAATGGGAAAAGTATCCTCTGATAAGGATTTTTTTAAAAGGTAAACATAGGTAACACTAAGAAAAGGAGGATTTTGATAATTTTTAACACATACTGGTGAAACTTAGGTACAGCTATTCTTGGTGCTATTTACCCAATGGAACAAATGGCAAAGTGATTTGGAAAATATGGTTGTTTTAGCAGCTGGACTCTTCAGGAGACTGGAAAATATGTTATCAAACTCTTTGGAACAAGGAACCAGCCGTGACTCACTGAGCCGGTCACAGGAGAAAACCTGACTAGGAATGGTTGTGTCTGGGGTGACACTGGTGGTTGTATAGTCACAGCACTTCAGCTGCGGACTTGTGTAGACTGTGGCGTGGGTGGTGGTCTGTGCCATGGGCACAGCAGAGTCCAGTGGCAATGAATGAAGTGGAAGGCATAGGCTTGCTCCACAGTTTTCAGGTAATAGCCTTTCAGACCAGCCACGTGTAGGGCCTGACGCTCATTTGCCTCGGTGGAGGGAAGTGGCTAAAGCTGTAAGGATTTTGAAGAGAGTGTACAGTGAACGTGTTAGGGGCCTTGAGCACACTGTTGGTAGAATGCTGTACTGTGAGGAGGCTGTTGATGAGGGGGGTGAGGGAAACACTATTGGAAACTGGAAGCTATGTGGTTCAGAAAGTTTATCAACACTATTCCCTGCAGTAACATGAGGTAGAAAAGATCCCTAATGAACTGGGTGATCTAGCAAAGGCTATTTCCACCTGGAATGTTCAAAAGTGCTGCCCACTTACAGTAAAATGTGAGGATAGACTAGAGAAGCTAAAGAAAGGGCTGTTCCACAAAAAAAGAGCCAGGATTTGCTACTCTGAAGATTCCCAGCCTCTCCAGAGAAATGCCAAATAATGCCAAAATTAAGAAATGGTTTCCAAGCAAACATCAAATCTATGGCATTCCCAGGAGCATGGTCTAAAGATGAAGCTGCCGATAGGACTGTGGAGTCATTTATGACCTTAGGAAGGTCATGTGGTCCCCGGAGTACTCTCAGTCAGAAGGAGAAAAAACAGCCCTCTCGAGAGAACTGCCAGACTATGTGAGTGAGGGAAAAGTCTGGAAACATGCTCTAAGTGGGATTTAAAACTTTAGTGTCATTCATTGTTTTAAGCAAAATAATTTCAAATTACATGTTCTATGAGAGTGCTTAAAAATAGGAATTTGAAACCAATGAAAATAGGCAAGAGAACGAGGAAAATGTAGAACCACCTAAGTTACTGGGATGATGACAGTCACAGACTTGGCTCCGGGGTCCCCGGAGGAACCTGACAGCAAGGATGGTTTGAGGGCATTCAGGCAGTCTGGATCCTTGTGCTGGGAAAGCACTTCGATGATTGTATCCACATCTCAGGATGGTTGTGAGGATTAACTGAGATAATACATGTAAAAGTGCTTAAAATCCATAAAAGGTCATGTTAACATAATGTGACTAAAATCTATATCTTGGGAATGCTGGGTGATTCACCCAGAGTCCCTGCCTAGTGTCACAAAGAACTATAGTCTGTGTTTTAGAAAGTCATAGAAATGTTACTAAAGAAGTTATAAGCCTACCTCATAGAAGGGCTGGCAGGTAGACGTGAAATTGTCGTTCTAAGTCATGGAGAAGGCTTTCACTGATTGTCCTATCATATGGGAAGGGAGTTTAAGTGTCAATTTCTTTTTTCAGTTAAAGTAATTAACTAAGCTGAATGCCCCTGTTTGATTTAGGAACGGTCGATACCCCATCTCTGCAAGAAAGAATACAAGCCCGACCAAATCCTGAAGAGGTATATCTACTCTCCTGAATGTGTTTAAATCTTCCGGTTAGAAAATGCCCTCTTCCTTACCTAGAGTAGAAAATTCATAGAAGCCGAAAGTAGAATGGTGGTTGCCGGGGCGCTGAGGGCATGGGAATGGGGAGTTGTTTACGGGGTTCGGAGTTTCAGTCCTGCAAGATGAAAAGAGCTCTGGAGATGGGTTGCACAACAGTGTGAATGTCCTTAACACTACTGAACTGTAATGGTGAAGATGGCAAATATCCCACTAAGTGTATTTTACTACAACTTTAGAAAAGCTCCCTTCTTTACTATGAACTTCCTGATTTGTCACAGTGTCTATAGTGTAACAAAATAGTTTGAATAGCTAGGAAGTCACCATAGCCCTGCTTGGTTTGCTTAGTCCACAATTAATGATATTAATATTCTCAGATATGATGCATCATACACGATTAAGCCTAAAAGCCAGTGGTACGTCTGTCGATTCAGCTTGCCTTTGATTCCCAGGAGGAATTTCAGGTGAGTTCATACTTCAGCTTCGGTCACTGATGTCTGGCTTGTTTTCTGGTCACAGGCACTGAGCGATTTTCTGAAGAGACAGAAGACTGGAAGGTTTGCAACTGCAGAAGAAATAGCCCTGCTGTGCGTGTATTTGGCTTCCGATGAAGTAAGCACTGCTCTTTGCAAGGGGTTCATTATCTTAATCATATTTGGCCAATATTTGCTAAAAAAAAAATATGTTGTCTTAGAGCGTAATGGGCATATACATGCTAAGATGCTGCAGTTACTAGATAGGGATCCGTTCTGATTTCATTTGCTCAAAGAAAGGCCACTTTGATTTGAGCTGCCGACTTTTCCTCATTCAGCTTTACATGTTACTAAATCTTGTAGTAAATGAAATAGAGGAGTGAAAAAAATCACTCAACTTTTACAGAGACAGTTGCTTTCAAAAATTGCAGTTGGGGAAACCCTGTTTAAGTGTGAGTCAAGCAAATGAGCCTCCAAAATTCTGAGCGCTTCAGGTGAAGCAGGGAGAAGATTCATCAGATTTAATTGTATGTGGCAAGCACAGAATTGGTGTTTTTAGTTTTACCGGTGCCTTTATTTAGCAGACTCCCACTGGCTCTTTTTTCCTATGAATTCATACTTGCCATCATGTATGCAAATTCCTAATTCTGTCTCTTTCCACTTCGCACCTACTTAGGAACCAGTTTCTTCTTTAACAGCTATTGTCTGTTTTTAAATGGCATCCTACTGCAAAAGCAGTAACTATATTTATAAGGTGTAGAGCACAAGAACATCCCTCTCGGCTTTATGGCTTTGAATGTTACATGACCAGGGCACCACAATGTATGAAAAGAGACAAGGATAGGGAAGTGCATAGGCAGGCGTGAGGAGGTGTGTTACTCATCAGTTAGTTCCTCTTCACAGGAACTTGGTGTGGCACACCAGTGGTTGGTGAATATGACCAATACAGGATTTGAAGTGTTTTGGTGACAGAGCAGTTACTACTTCTTAGAACTATTAGCAACAGTTAATAGCTGGGGAACTTGCTAGACAAAATACTAATGAAGCAAGTATGTTGGCCTTTGTGCTGTCTCTGAATGCATGTCTTTGGAAGAGCCCATTTGACTTGGGGATACAGCGGGTTAGTTAAGTTGCCTTTGTTTATCCAGAGTTTAGGTTATTACATATTTGGAAGTGTTCTGGCTTGAAATGTGCAACAAAAGGACCTTTAGCCTTTTAAAGGGGCCCAGTGGAGTACATATGTGTAACAGAGAGCTTGCCTTATAAAAATACTTGGGAAGGGGGGGATGTCATTTTTTGGTAAAGTGATTAGTATCCCTCCTAGTTTATCTACATTATATGATCAGTTTTCATAGAATAAACTTTAAAGATTTCTGTACTTGTGTCTTTTCTTCTTCCCTCTTCCCTCTTCCATTGCCTTAGGCTTTAGGAAAATTTAAAACTAAGAACACAGATTTTAACCTTTATTATCCATGTTTAAGTTAAAAGAGATTTTTAAACCTCTACCACAAGAAATCATTTTACCTTTCATAATTTTGAAAATGAGAAATTCTGTGGAAAAAAATGTTATTTGTTTTAACTCCTTTAGCACTGATTTGTATCTAAAATAAGCATCAAATTTTTTCATAGTTTAATAGATTATAGTAATAATTACAGTATCTTCATTCAAATTTTTCAAATATATGTAGTCTGCTTCAGTTCCTGGAATTGCCTTTATATATTGATCAACTATACTAGTATATACAATATCTTTTTAAAAAATTTTTGTTTGATAATTGACATGACCACTTTCTGACTGACACACCTGATTATATTCAAAATTTATCAATGGCACAAAATTCAGCTCATTTAGAATAGTTCTGAGTTTCAAAATGCAAATGTAATGTTCTAGCCTAGACTTTATCCTAATTTCGGGAATGACTATATGTCACCTAACTGTGGTTTTTGTTAATCCTCATCCAAGTGTATTTTTCCCATTGAATTTTAGAGAGAGTGGAAAGGAGAGAGGGAAATGGGAGAGAGAAAGAGACAGACAGACAGACATCAATGTGAGAGAGATATATTGGTTGATTGCCTCCCGCACATGCCTCTGACTGGAGCCGGGGATCTAATCCGTAACCCTTGACTGGGATTCAACCCTTAATCCTTCGTTGCTTGGGCCAACACTCTAACCACTGAGAAACACCAGCCAGGGCTGCCACCTAACTTCTTAATTTTCTGATTGTGAAACCAAACACCTCATAGACTTGCTTAGAATGTGATATATGCTGAAACACCAGCCAGAGGCCAGACCACAAGAACACAACGATTTTAAATCATCCAAAATTTAATTCAGATTTTCGTGAATTCTCTTTGTTGAGTGCTCCCTTTACTATGAGAGTAAATTGTTTAGCTATGTCAGTCATAGATGAATTGGAAAAACACCCTGTGTGAAACCTAGTTAATTGTTCTGTCTCCTTGTGCTCATCCCTGCAGTCTGCCTACGTAACAGGTAACCCTGTCATCATCGATGGAGGCTGGAGCCTGTGACTTCAGCCTGTGACTCTCTGGGAGGAGGCCCTACCTATCCACTGTGAACCTGGTTCTGAAGAATACTCACCCGTCATGTCTTTCTTGTTAATGGCACAGGAATGAAAACAAGGCCTTCAAAATGATGTCATTGTTCATGAGTCTGGTTCTTTAAATATGTTAATCGCTCTCTAATCTCTTCTACATTCATTGTAGATGACATCAAAGATAATGAACTCACTGCAAATGAGTAGTTTTAAAAATAAACCTCAATTTGTAAGCATATAAAGTAAAATGTGAATATAAAGAAAAAAGGAAGGTTGTTTTTTTTTAAGAAAAGATATTCATTTCTATTTTACCTCTTCTCTATTTCCCAATATTCAAATATTTTTGTACAGTTCTGCATTGGTCTGTTTATGGGTACTAATTTTAAAATCTTACGTCTTTATAAATGAATACCAGAGGTAGTGTTATTATGATGGGCATGCACGCTTAGCGTCATATAGTGAAATGCGTATAGATATGTAACCTTTAACTGACGTAAAGAAAATTTTGTAACTTGTTTGTACTCTATGTATCTTGATGTCAATCTGTACTTCGGGGACCCAGACACGCTCCAGCCAAGCGTTACACCTGTTTCTCAAAGAATGGTTGTGGAAACACTCCAGCCAGGTGTGACCCTGTTTTCCTACTGAACTTTTACCCTGCCAGTTTATGCTTTGTAGTCCTTGCCAATAAAAAGCCTTGCGGGACCCTTGGTCTGCACTACAAGCTGCGAGGCTCCCAGAGGGGAGGGATTCGCTGTAGTCAGCTGGCCAGCTTAATAAAGGCTCTTAAATTTAAATTCTGAGTCGGTGGTCTATCTCGCTGAGTGAACCCATAACATTTGGAGGCCCACAGCGAGATCCCTGGCAGGGGTGAAAGGGACCCCTTATTTAGGGCAGGAGGCTCTCCCCCGGCAGGGGTGAGAGAGACCCCCTATTTAAGGCAGGAGGCTCTCCCCCATTTATTGCTGGGCACGCAGCGAGATACCCCACACCTGTGGGGAATGATTACCAAGGAGGCCCCCAGTCTCCGTCCCGGGTCCCAGGGAGGCGGAGGAGACTCCACCCAAAACTTTTGATTCAGAAACCGAGCCACCTGAACTCTCAAGAGAGGTAAGGAAGACCGGTCACTAAACTGGAATTGGGACGTCCCACGGAAGGACCTATACGGAGGGCTGGACGCAGCGGTACTCCTGGTTCTGACCCACGGCCACAACGGTGGCCGGGGTCCTTGGTTCGTGCAGCTGTAGGCTGCACCGGGTTTGTCTGTCTGGTGTTTGTCTTGGTGTTCGTTGTCAAAAAGTCGTCTGCTTCTGTGTGCACCCTGCTGCAATGTTTTTTGAAAATTTTTCAGGACTTCAAGGAGCGAGCTGCAGGTTCCGGGCAACCTTAGGTTGCGTTTGTCTGGTTTGTTTTGTCTTTGTTGTCTTTGTCTTTGTCAAAATGGGATAGGGTCAGTCATCTTCGTCGACCCCCTATCAATCAGGCCCACTCCGGGTAAGTGGAAGGGGAGCTTGATCACCTCCCGGGAAGCTATAGAGCTCCCTCAGGAATTGGGAAATTGTTAGGAATTGGGTGGATTGTTTAAACTCTGAGTGAATGTCTGGTGAAAGTGTGTGAGTGTGGAGGGAGGGCGCCTGCCCTCTCCTCTCCTTTGTGTGGCTCCACGACTTCGGTTACAGAGTCTGAGTGGGCCCCAACCTGTGGTTCCACGATTCATCATATGGCATAACAGTGACTCACCCCCACATGGAGGTGACCAGGCCCGGGGTTTATACGGGTGCACCTTAGCTAAGACGAATCTAAGCTCCCAAGGGACGCGGCCAGGTGGGCATCTGCATGAGGATCTGTGAAAACAGGTCACCCCCTCCCTTGTCTGTCTCTCACCACCGATCATCATGGGGTCGGGACAAAGTTTGTTTGTGTGGGACTAGCCAATTTACTACAGAGAAGGGGGACTGGATACAGCTCCAGCCTGGGCTAGTCTACTAAGAGAGTGTACACTACGGGTGTTTGTCTGCCTTGGCTGCTCATTACTGGTCTGTGTGAAGTGAAAGCTACTTTGATTTATTCTGCTTTTCTGTTGATACACTTGGCTGAACGTTTGGGCTGGAAAAGTCTCTTGCAGCTGCAAGAATTATTTTTCTCAGAGTCTTTTGCTCACTATTAAAGGGGAATCAGCCCACTTAGCTAATAAAGATTTCTGTCTATCAGTTGTTCTTACGTAGGTTGTAAATTTACTGTATTAAATTAAAGTTCTAGGGTAGATTTAAAGGTTATAATGTTAATGCTCTTGATTTGCAGAAATTCTGTGAATGGGAGTGGCCCACTTTCCAGGTGGGATGGCCAGATGTAGGGACTTGCAATTTAACCACTGCTTATCGGGTTCACCATGTTGTCTACGGCCGGCCGGGTCATCCTGACCAAATTCCCTATATTCAAGTGTGGGTTGATATTTTGACTGAAAAACCAAGGTGGTTAAAGAGTTGCCAGAATGAGGAAAAGAAATTGGGACAGAGACAGACAGTCCTCTTGGCTTCAGCCCAGAAGGGCAAAACTCCCCCTGTTCTCCAAGGTCCAGGTGAGGAGGCACTCCCCGGGGTCAGGCCTCCCCAGTATGCTCCTCCACCCACCGGTCCCATGGTGGCAAATGACCCCGATCCGGAGCCCCTGCCTCCTCCACAGCTGGTTTCCTTTCCTCCGGAAACACCAGTCCAGGACCCAGCTCCATTCTCCCCTCCTCACACTAGGCAAAGGACAGCGTATGGAGACAGAGAGAGAGGGAGGGGGAGAACCTGCAGAACCCTGCGACATCCGCCAGTCCAGCAGTTCCTATGTTGCCACTACGGCAGGCAGGCCCTACGGGTCCAGACGGGCAGCCCTTTGTGGTCTGTGTCCCCTTTTCTACCATTGGCCTGTACAGTGGAGGGGCCAGGGTCCTTCTTTCCCCCCGAGCCCACAGGGGTTAATCTCTCTTTTGGAGTCTGTTTTTTTTATGATTGTCAGCAGCTGCTACAAACCTTTTTCACTTCAGAAGAGAGAGAGAGGGTCAGGGCGGAAGAGAGGAAACTTGTTCTGGGTCCGGATAGACAGCCTACATACAGATAAGAGGCTGTGTTTCCCTCTAGGCGACCCGACTGGAACCCCAATAGTGACAGGGGAAAGGAGGCTCTCGATCGGTATCGCCAGACTCTATTGGGGGGCATCCGAGCTGCTGCTCGGAGACCCACAAACCTCTCTAAAGTGACAGAGACAGTCCAGGGGCCAAACCCTGATGCCCCAGAAAATCGGAGGGCTGTCAATGTTGCATTTGTTTCCCAGTCAGCCCCAAATATTAGGAAAAAATTGCAGAAGTTAGAGGGCTTTGAGGGGAAATCAATCTTTGAGTTGGTTGAGGTGGCCCAGAAGGTTTTTAACAATCGGGAGGACCCGACGGCAGGTTTAAACACCCGATGGCAAAGGTTCTCCTGGCCATAAATGAGGAAAAAGGCCCAAGGGGCCGGAGAGACAATAAGTACAAAGGAAAGCCTTGCGGGAGAAAAGGAGTCCAACCCCGGCTTGGGAAAAATCAGTATGCATTTTGCAGAAAGGAAGGACATTGGAAAAAGAGAGTGCCCTGAACGTGCAGGGGAACCAACTCCCGTGCTGGTGGAGGAGGTGGATTAGGGTTGTCAGGGCTCAGCTGGCCCCGTGAGCCCAGGATAACTCTGACAGTGGGGGGCCAAAAGGTGGACTTCTTTGTAGAACTTATAGCACTCACTCAGGCCCTCTAGTGGGGAAAGGAAAAAAAAAAGAGTGAACATTTCAGCTTCCTGAAAACAGCTGCCTTGAACCCTGCCACACTCCTCCCTGATGAGGAGGCAGAGGCCCCTTTGCATGACTGCGAGGAGACCCTGACTACCCTCACTTCCCTCCGCGAGGACCTTGTGGACCAGCCCCTGCAGAATCCGGATGAGACCCTCTACACGGACGGGAGCAGCTTCGTAGAGGAAGGTACCCGGTATGCGGGGGCGCAGTAGCGACATGAGGAGGAGCCAGAGGAGATCTACAATGTGCCAGGATTAGAAAGAAGCCCTGGTGAGCGCCCGGGCACTGGCCCTGCCAGACCTACCCAGGGAATGCAGGGATATATCTCCTCACACTGCCCTTACAGGAGGACATGGGAGCCACCTTAAAGAAGTCTCCTGACCTCAGGAGGAAAGGAAAAAAGCTCCTGAGATACTTAACCACCTGGCAGCCATATAGGGGCCAAGGAAGTGGCTAAAAGACCATAGGGCCCCTAGAAGTTCTCATGGCCCTGCCAGCACAAAGGCTCCCAGAGAAGCCTACTCATCTGTCAGAGGAGCAGAGGCTAGCTGAGAAACTAAGGGCCCGGGAAGTAGAGGCTAGATGGTTAATTCTGCCAGACGGGAGGCCTATAGTGCCAGAAGCCCTGGGGTGGGCCATCGCTTCCCAGACCCACCAGAGCACCCACCTGGGGGGAACGAAGCTATCAGAACTACTGGGAAGAGAATTTTACATCCCATGGCTCCAGAAAATATCCCTAGACTTGGCTAGAAGGTGCCGTGTGTGCCCGGGTGAACCAAGGGCCCCCTGTTGTGGCCGCGCCGGGGCAGCAATTACGAGGTCAGAACCCTGGAGAACACTGGGAAGTGGACTTCACTGAGATACCAGGAGGACGAGGAGGATATAAGTACCTGCTGGTTTTCATTGATACCTTCTCTGGCTGGCCTGAGGCATACCCAACCAAGGCAGAGACAGCACAGGTAGTAGTTAGGAAACTCCTCACTGAAATTGTCCCCTGGTTTGGCCTGCCACTATACATGGGGTCCGACAATGGCCCAGCGTTTATCGCCAAAGTTACACAATCCATAGTTAAGGCCCTGAGAGTTACTTGGAAATTGCATTGTGTTTATAGACCACAGAGTTCTGGACAGGTAGAGAGGATGGATTGGACCTTAAAGGAAACATTAACTAAGTTAAAATTAGAGACTGGCGAAAACTGGGTAAGTCTCCTTCCTTTTGCTCTCCTCAGAGCTAGGTGCACCCCGTACATCCAAGGGCTAACTCCTTTTGAGATAATGTTTGGGCGACCGCCGCCATTGGTGCCCAGGTTGGGGGAGGAGGAGGTCACCCGTCTCTCTACCCGTAATTTACAATAAGTCTTTGCAGGTACTCCAGAAAGCCGCCACAATAGCCCAAAGGACTGTGAAAGAGGCTCACTGAGAGACTGAACAGCAGAAGGAGGGGGCTCACTCTAGGGGACATCTCTGGCATGGGGCTGTGTGTAGCTTCGGCTAACTACTCACTAAAAGACTCCCCTTATCAGGACAATTGTAACCAGACCCTAAGATTAAGAGGAGAGCTGGGAGCGGGGGTCCTCTGGTACCTGGTAGCCCCAAATAGGACTTGGTGGGCATGTACCACAGGAGTCACCCCGTGTGTTCTCTCTTTGACTATGCAAGTGTGGGGGAGCCCATCTCTATGTGTACTGACCCATATTTTACCCAGGTATATTATAACTCCGGAGAAGGGGGGCGGGAGCATCTCCTGATAGAGCCAAGGCGGGTCAAGAGGGCCCCAGTACTTGTTCCCCTCCTGGTAGGGCTGGGTTTAGCAGGATCCACAGCTGTGGGAACAGCAGCCCTCATCAAGGGGGACCAGAACTACCAAGAGCTGGGCCGCCAGATCGATCAGGATCTGAGCACCTTAGAGCAGTCCATAGGACAGCTGGAGAAATCACTAGGATCCCTAGCTGAGGTGGTACTACAAAATAGGAGGGGCCTAGATCTGCTATTCCTGAGGCAAGGAGGGCTCTGCCTCGCCCTAGGGGAGGCTTACTGTTTCTACACTAATCACCCGGGAGTGATTAGAGAAAGTCTAAGCCAGCCAAGGAAACGACTAGCTGATAGGGAGCAGGCTAGAAAGGCCGCAGGAAACTGGTATGAAAATCTCTTCTCCTGGTCACCATGGCTGACAACCTTCCTGTCAGCGGTGGCCAGGCCCTTACTTCTACTTATAGTGGGATTAATATTTGGGCCCTGTCTGCTGCGCTGCTTACTCAATTTTATCCAAGACCGCATCCAGGCGGTCAAGCTTATGGTTCTACACACGCAATATTCGCAGCTAGTAGATACTAGCAATGAATCCAGAGTCTGATTCATCCTAAAGACCAGTAGGGAATGTGATGGGCATGCACGCTTAGCGTCATATAGTGAAATGGGTATAGATATGTCACCTTTAACTGACGTAAAGAAAATTTTGTAACTTGTTTGTACTCTATGTATCTTGATGTCAATCTGTACTTCGGGGACCCGGACACGCTCCAGCCAAGCGTTACACCTGTTTCTCAAAGAATGGGTTGTGGAAACACTCCAGCCAGGTGTGACCCTGTTTTCCTACTGAACTTTTACCCTGCCAGTTTATGCTTTGTAGTTCTCGCCAATAAAAAGCCTTGCGCTTGGGGGAGAAAGGGGTGAGAGGGAAGAGACCGGACAAAAATCGTGCACCTATGGGTGAGGACAGTGGGTGGGGAGTGAGGGAGGAAGGTGGGGTGGGAACTGGGTGGAGGGGAGTTATGGGGGGAAAAAGAGGAACAAATGTAATAATGTGAACAATAAAGATTTTAAAAAGATGTACCACAGCTTTCTAATCCATTCATCTACTGATGGGCACTTAGGCTGTTTCTAGATCTTAGCTATGGTGCATTGTGCTGTTATGAACATATGGGTGCATATATCCTTTCTGATTGGTGTTTCTGTTTTCTTGGAATATATTCCTAGAAGTGGGATCACAGGGTCAAATGGGAGTCCCATTTGTAGTTTTTTGAGGAAACTCCATACTGTCTTCCATAGTGGCTGCACCAGTCTGCATTCCCACCAGCAGTGCACAAGTGTTCCTTTTTCTCCACATCCTCTCCAGCACTTGTCGTTTGTTGATTTGTTGATGATAGCCATTCTGACAGGTGTGAGATGGTACCTCATTGTTGTTTTGATTTGCATCTCTCGGATGCTTAGTGACTTTGAGCATGTTTTCATATGTCTCTTGGCTTTCTGAATGTCCTCTTTTTTTTAATATATTTTTTATTGATTAAGATATTACATATGTGTCCTTGTCCCCACGTTACCCTCTACCCCCCCCCCCCACACCGCTCATGCCCTCACCCCCCCGTTGTCCGTGTCCATTGGTTAGGCCTATATGCTTGCATATAAGTCCTTTGGTTGATCTTTCCCCCTTACCCCTCCCCTCCCCTACCTTCCCTCCAAGGCCCGACAGTCCAATCAATGCCTCTCTATCTCTGGATCAGCCCTTGTTCATCAGTTTATGTTGTTCATTATATTCCACAAATGAGTGAGATCCTGTGGTATTTATCTGCTCTCCAGTTCCATCCATGCTGTGGCAAATGGTAAGAGTTCCTTTTTCTTCTTCCTCTTCTTAAAGAATACCTTTCAGCATTTCATATAATGCTGGTTTGGTGGTGATGAACTCCTTTAGCTTTTTCTTATCAGTGAAGCTCTTTATCTGACCTTCAATTCTGAATGATAGCTTTGCTGGATAAAGTAATCTTGGTTGCAGGTTCTTGCTATTCATCACTTTGAATATTTCTTGCCACTCTCTTCAGGCCTGCATGGTTTCTGTTGAGAAATCAGCTGACAGTCGTATGGGTACTCCCTTGTAGGTAACTGACTGTCTTTCTCTTGCTGCTTTTAAGATTCTGTCTTTGTCTTTTGCTCTTGGCATTTTAATTATGATGTGTCTTGGTGTGGTCCTCTTTGGATTCCTTTTGTTTGGGGTTCTCTGCGCTTCCTGGACTTGTAAGTCCATTTCTTTCACCAGGTAGGGGAAGTTTTCTGTCATTATTTCTTCAAAAAGGTTTTCAATATCTTGCCCTCTCTCTCCTTCTGGTACCCCTATAATTCTGATGTTGGTACGCTTGAAGTTGTCCCAGAGGTTCCTTATACTATCTTCATATTTTTGGAATCTCTTTTCTTTTTTCTTTTTTGGTTGGGTATTTTTTGTTTCTTTGTATTTCAAATCTTTGACTTGATTCTTGGGATCCTCTTGTCTGCTGTTGGATCTCTGTAAATTATTCTTTATTTCAGTCAGTGTATGCTTAATTTCTAGTTGGTCCTTTTTCATGTCCTCCATGGTCTCACTATACTTATTGAGGGATTCATTAAATTTATCGGCGGTTTCCATAAAATTCTTAAAAAACCTTATAAACGTGGCCTTGAACTCTATATCCAGTCATTTGCTTTCCTCCCTTTCTGCCATTTGTGACCTGTTTCTTTGTCTCCGCATTTTGGCTGCTTCCCTGTGTTGATAGAGTGGCCCTGCGCGCCAGGTGTCCTGTAGGGCCCAGTGGCTCAGCCTCCCCAGTTACCTGAGGTGGACACGCTTGGTGCACTCTTGGTGCCTTGGTTGTTGTAGGATCACTGGGAGGAATTGACCTCCAGGCCAATTGGCTGTGAGAATCAGCTGTGTCTGAAGTGGGAGAACTTCTGTGCTGAAGACAACCTTCTGGGGCAAGACTTGCTTCAGTGGGGCTTTGGTGCTCACTAAGTCTGCTCCCTGAGTGTGTCCCTTATGGATCTGAGGAGTTGCAATCTGGGTGGTCCCCCTCTGACCACTGGGTGCAGTGGCTCCTGGATCTAAGGAGGTGCTAATTCAGCCTCTGCCTGAGGCCACACAGCAGGAGCCACGAAGAGGCTCAGCTGTGAAGCAATGCAAGCCGCTGCGGGGCCTTGGGCCTTCTCTTGGAAGTTCCGGGTCTGCCTGGCTCGGCTGCAGTTAGGTACATTCACATGCAAAAGCCTCTGCCTCGGCCTGGGTGGGGCGAGGTCTCAGGGAATCAAAGGGTGGAGGAAGCAGCTATGGCTGATTCTCCGCCCAGCCCTAAGGAGTCCCGCGTCTCAGTGACCCAATAATTACTGCAAGCACCTCTGAGGGAAAGCCGCCCTCAAGTTCGCCCGCTGCCCGACAGTGCAGCTTCTCCCCGTATGAGTCCTGGGTCCCCAGAGACTTCCCGGAACCGGAGTTCAGAGCAGTCGGGAGCTTGTGATTCAAAAAGACAGCCGCGTCCTCAGGTGCCACCCGCTTTCCGCGCACGGGAGCGAGCTGCTATACCTCTGCACTTCACCTCCGCAGCTCCTCTGGTTCTCAGTGTGCTTTTCTTTCCTTCTAGTTGTAGAATTTACACTCAGCCAGCCTTCCTGTTGTTCTGGATGATGTCCGCTCTGTCCTTTGCCGTATTTTTCAATTGTTGTGGGAGGCGGCAATTTCCCAGTGTTTATCTATGCCGCCATCTTAGTTTCTCTGAATGTCCTCTTTTGAAAGGTGTTTATTTAGATCCTTTGCCCATTTTTTGATTGGATTGTTTATCTTCCTTTTGTTAAGTTGTATGAGTTCCCTATAAATTTTGGAGATTAGGCCCTTATCAGATATGACATTGGCAAATATGTTTTCCCACGCAGTGGGTTTTCTTGTTTTGTTGACGGTTTCTTTAGAAACCTGTGGTACATCTACATGATGGAATACTATGCTGCTGTAAAAAAGAAGGAACTCTTACCATTTGCAATGGCATGAATGGAACTGGAGAGCATTATGCTAAGTGAAATAAGCTAGTCAATGAAAAAAAAATACCACATGATCTCACTCATTCATGGATAATAAAGACCATTATAAACTTATGAACAAAAATAGATACAGAGGCAGAGCTGCCTCAAACAGACTGTCAAACTGCAGCGGGAAGGCCGGGGAGGGTAGGGGGGCAGAAGGGGAGGGGGGGTAAGAGATCAACCGAAGGACTTATATGCATGCATATAAGCATAACCAATGGACATAAGACACTGGGGGGTAGGGGAGGCCAGGGGATTGTCAAGGGCGGGGGGAAAAAGGAGACATATGTAATACCCTTTGTCATACTTTAAGCAATAAAATTAATTAATTAATTAAATAAACAAACAAACAAACACAAAAAACAAAACAAAAAAAAAGCCTTGCGGGACCCTTGGTCTGCACTACAAGCTGCGAGGCTCCCAGAGGGGGAGGGACGCGCTGTAGTCAGCTGGCCAGCTTAATAAAGGCTCTTAAATTTAAATTCTGAGTCTGTGGTCTATCTCGCTGAGTGAACCCATAACATTATGGGGCAACCCGTAAGAGATGACCACTAGAGCCAAAGGGTAGAATTTAGGAGCCTTTATTCAGCTGGCCAGCGTCTGCAGTGCCAGTACCCCACTGAAGCGAGGACCGAAACCACAGCCCTGACCAGATATAGAAGTAAACTTTTATTCACAAAAACCACAAAACAGTTGACCAAACACACACAAAGTTCATTGCTCCATTTCTCAACAAGGATATAGACTCTTCCCTTTGAAAGGTTAGGTTCCTGGAACCCGTCACCCCTGGCTATACAGTGACGTGCTCTTTTTGGCTGTAAAAAATGTGAAGAGGAAGCTGTGACCTTTGCAGCAGAGCCAGAGACTGCGATGACCTAATTTAACTGTAAGCTACTATTGTTCCTAAGCTCTGGGGCGTTTATTACAGTTTGGCTCAATAATTTATACTTAAAGGAGTTTAATCAGAACTATATTGCTAATCTGTTACATAAAAGAAATATAATCAGGCATTTATACTTAATGGATGCCATCACTTACAATTAAGTACTATTTTCTTAATGCTTAACTTCTTAGTCTAACTAAAAAATATTTATTAAAATAAACAATGATATAACATGGGCCTAAAATAATGTAGTTAACTAACTTGGCAGTATTGTCAGTGTGGGGAATATTTCTTAGATTAAGTATAGATTTTTTTTCACCAAATTCTAGGATAACAGGCAAGAGGACATACGTGAAATTTAGAACTAGTCTCTGGATAAATGAATATAAATGAATCATGTATCAGGAATACATAAAGAAGAAAATAAATTTTTCAAGAAAACATTTAAGTAAATTCACAGGTGATAATTCTATAAGATGATTAGAAAGAGCCTTTTCTTGTTCATTTAGCTACAGGGTTTTATTTTTATTTTTTGCTACTTCAAAAGAGCAAATGGTATGATGCACATATAGAGTAGATAATAAACAGTGATAGCCTTTTCTCTTAGAACCTTAATAGTAACAAGGAAAATATTGAAATGGACAATGAACGAATAACATGTTAGGAGGAAGAATATTTTGCAGTTGATAAAAGTGAGTTAAACTGACAGCAAAGGATATTTTGACTAGCATTCCCAAAGAGTCCATTGATTATAAGATTCACTGTGAGGGTCTGGGCCAGGTGTTCCTCTATGGCAG
Organism: Myotis daubentonii; assembly: GCF_963259705.1. NCBI lineage: Eukaryota > Metazoa > Chordata > Mammalia > Chiroptera > Vespertilionidae > Myotis > Myotis daubentonii. The sequence continues at coordinate 161,988,643 of NC_081840.1, forward strand.
TGGTTCTCAACCTTCTGGCCCTTTAAATACAGTTCCTCATGTTGTGACCCAACCATAACATTATTTTCGTTGCTACTTCATAACTGTAATGTTGCTACTGTTATGAATCGTAATGTAAATATCTGATATGCAGGATGGTCTTAGGCGACCCCTGTGAAAGGGTCGTTCGACCGCCAAAGGGGTCACGACCCATAGGTTGAGAACCGCTGCTCTACGGGATCACAGAGAGCTTGGTTTGTGACCTAGACCACGTTGCCCAGTTTATCTTGGATTTTAGTTTTCTGTTTTGTGAAATTAGGAAGTTGGGCCAAATGACTTGCATTTCTTTTAGGTGCACCATAACCCAAATGCTGTAACTTTTTATCAAGTGAAGTATGGAACACTAAAGTTTATAAGTTTGTTCTGAAGTACTTCACGCTGTGAGCGCACACACATGTATATGTAGAGCTATGAACAAATGAATTCTAAATAAACTCGATTCTACAAAATGCATTCTAACTTTAACACATGCTCCCTCATAGTTATTTCTCTCAGAGCTAACTGTAAACTATAAAACATTATACACAATAAAAACCAAAGTAAAATTTAGCTCAATAGTTCAGTTCTCCAAAGTCATGCTAATGAAATTGGGCGATGTATCAATGAAGACCATATGACTGAAAGAAAAGGGAAAATGTGTTTCATTCCTGTGGTCAGAGGAGGCTGGATGTAACTAGAAACTTGGCCAAGCTTTAGAAGAGGAAGGGGCCAGTTTAGGAAATAATAGTGTTAGATGCTCTGAAAAAGCTTCCTGGGCGGAACTTAGGTTCATCCATTCTTTCCACAAAGAAGGACCCCAGAGACAAGAATGAGTGCTTTCTGTCTGCTGGAGGCATTTACTCAGCATTGTCCCTCTTGCCTGGAAAGAGGTGATTAAAATTGGCACTTGCTTAAAGGAGTGAAAAACAGGTAACACATTTTTTAAATATAATTTATTGATTTTCTACAGAGAGGAAGGGAGAGATAGAGAGTTAGAAACATCAATGAGAGAGAAACATTGATCAGCTGCCTCCTGCACACCCACAACTGGGGATGTGCCCACAACCAAGATACATGCCCTTGACTGGAAGGGAACCTGGGACCTTTCAGTCCGCAGGACGATGCTCTATCCACTGAGCCAAACTGGTTAAGGCTATCTCAGAAGAAAATGTAAAATACCCCAAAAGGGATGTGCGGGCATATGCACACACTTAGTTAGTGGGTCAAAATACAGAGGAAAGGCAGACAAGGGAAGGTAGTTTTAAAGGTAAAATAATCAAACTGGAGGGGAAACCAAGATGGCGGCATAGGTAAACACCGGAGATTGCTGCCTCGCACAACCACTTCAAAAATACAACTAAAAGACGGAACGGACATGACTCAGAACCACAGGAACGCTGGCTGAGTGGAAATTCTACAACTAGAAGGAAAGAGAAAAGCATACCGAGACTCAGAGGAGGTGCAGTGCGGAAGTAAAATACTAAGGTACAGAGGTGTGTGCGGAGCGGGCTGGCGGCTGAGGGCGCAGTTGTCATTTTCAATTGGGAGGGAGTCTCAGGCTCTGAGCTCCAGTTCCGGGCGAGTCTCCAGGGACCCAGACTCATACAGGAGAAGCGGGACTGTCTGGCAGGGGTCTGTACTCAAGAGCAGCTTTCTCTTGGAGGGGCTTGCAGCGATTACCAGGACATTGGGAAGCAAAGCCTCTGAGGGCAGGACTGAGAGCAGCCATAACTGCTAGCCCCGCCCTGTTGACCCCGTGGGACCCTCCCCACCCAAGCCCTGCAGGGAGGCTTTTGCTGGATAGCCTCAGGCAAAGGCTAGATTAGCACCTCCCTAGAGATCCAGGAGCCAGGAAACCCAGAGGTCAGAGTGGGACCATCCAGTTTGCAGCTCCGTGGAAACATAAAGGACACACTCAGGGGGCAGACTCAGTGAGCACCAAAGCCCCACTGAAGCAAGTCTTGCCCCTGAAGGGTGTCTCCAGCACAGAAGTTCTCCCACTGCAGACACAGCTGATTCTCACAGCCAATTGGCCTGGAGGCCAATTCCTCCCAGTGATACCTACAACAATCAAGGCTTAACTACAACAAAGACCACAGGGGGTACACCAAGAGTGTCCTCCTCAGGTAATTGGGGAGGCTGAGCCACTGGGCCCTAGTGGACACTTAGCACAGAAAACCACTGTATCAACACAGGGAAGCATAAAAAATGCAGAGACAAAGAAAAAGGACACAAATGACAGAAATGGAGGAAAGCAAACTACTGGATATAGAGTTCAAAACCACACTTTTAAGGTCTTTCAATAATTTTCTAGAAACTGCCGATAAACTTAATGAGACCTACAAGAAATCTAATGAGACCCTTGATGTTGTGATAAAGAACCAACTAGAAATTAAACATACACTGACTGAAATAAAGAATATTATTCAGACTCCCAACAGCAGACTAGAGGATTGCAAGAATCAAGTCAACGATTTGAAATACGAAGAAGCAAAAAACACCCAACCAGAAAAGCAAAATGAAAAAAGAATCCAAAAATACAAAGATAGTGTAAGGAGCCTCTGGGACAGCTTCAAGCGTACCAACATCAGAATTATAGGGGTGCCAGAAGATGAGAGAGAGCAAGATATTGAAAACCTATTTGAAGAAATAATGACAGAAAACTTCCCCCACCTGGTGAAAGAAATAGACTTACAGGTCCAGGAAGCGCAGAGAACCCCAAACAAAAGGAATCCAAAAAGGATCACACCAAGACACATCATAATTAAAATGCCAAGAGCAAAAGACAAAGAGAGAATCTTAAAAGCAGCAAGAGAAAGAAAGTCAGTTACCTACAAGGGAGTACGCATACGACTGTCAGCTGATTTCTCAACAGAAACTTTGCAGGCCAGAAGGGAGTGGCAAAAAATATTCAAAGTGATGAATAGCAAGGACCTACAACCAAGATTACTTTATCCAGCAAAGCTATCATTCAGAATTGAAGGTCAGATAAAGAGCTTCACTGATAAGAAAAAGCTAAAAGAGTTCATCAACACCAAACCAGTATTATAGGAAATGCTGAAAGGTATTCTTTAAGAAGAGGAGGAAGAAGAAAAAGGTAAAGATACAAATTTTGAACAACAAATACACATCTATCAACAAGTGAATCTGAAAATCAAGTGAATAATCTGATGAACAGAATGAACTGGTGATTATAATCGAATCAGGGGCATAGAAAGGGAGTGGACTGACTATTCTTGGGGGGGAAAGGGGTGTGGGGGTTGCGGGAAGAGACTGGACAAAAAATCGTGCACCTATGATGAGGACAGTGGGTGGGGCGTGAGGGAGGAGGGTGGGGTGGGAACTGGGTGGAGGGGAGTTATGGGGGGGAAAAAGAGGAACAAATGTAATAATCTGAACAATAAAGATTTAATAAATAATAAAAAAAATAAACTGCTGATGGAAAGGTTAAACCTAAAACAAGAACAAGAAGGGCACGTGCTAAAGAAGCGACACAAGGGGGAAGAACAAGATTTTGACCCACTTACTGGGTCACCAGAAGAATGAACCTTGATCTTCCCTTGCACAGAAGACTCCTAAAGTACAACTGAACGGTGGCGTTTAAGTCCGGAATATAGAGGCTTAGGGACCGATGAACCAGCCACGGCTGCACGACCTGCACTCCGGGCTCCTGCAGGGCCCGCGCTGCGCCCCGGCCCAGGGCCTGGCCTTGCCCCGCATCACGCCGAGCCCGGGGCTTCGCTCCCCCGCGACCTGCCCTGGGAGCTTCCCGGGGGGAGGGACGCGCTGGCCCGGCGCCAGGGTCCCTCGGCGGGGCCGCCCTGCGCGTGCAGAGAAGGCGGGGCCGCAGCCACGGGGCTCCCTGGCAGACCTCTTCGGCTCCTTTCCCAGTCGCGGGGCAGAGCCCGGTGCCAGCGCTGGAAACGCGAGGTGAGTGTCCCCGCAGAACACGGAGGGTCCGGAGAATCGGCGTCTGCGGCGGGAACCTAGTCGGCATTGCGGGGCCAGAGACCTGCAGCTGCGCCCAGCGTTTCCGGCTGTGCTCCCTGCTGTGTTGTTGTGGCGCCGCCGGGTTGCTCTTGTTTGTTGCTGCCGTGGGCGAGGTTAGCACCCCGAGGTGCTAAGAACCAGAATCCCGACGGGAGACGAGAACCACCTGCTCAGATCGGCCCGCCGAGTGTGCCTGTGGCTTCTTTTACTGATCAGGCATCCGCTTGTCATCTCACCCTAGGTGAGATTTGTGGTCCTAAAAGGTTAATAGCAGGAAAGTGCCATTTCCTTAAGCCTCCCATCGAGAAATGGACAGCACCGGGACCTTTCTTAGCCGGGTCAACCCCTGTTTTCACTGAAAGGCTAACACCCCTTTTCCCATTCCTCTGTAAGGGGACCTCGCCTGACATTGCAGCTATTAGTACTCATGAAATCTGGCTGTTTCTCTCCAAGTCCAGAGTGAAACATCTCAATTCAGCAGACACCTGTGTGTGTTCTCTGGGCCAAGCAGGCCTGGGGATAGGAGATACAAATAGAAATCAAATACAGCTCCTGCCTTTCAGTAGTTCCAAATCCAAAGGGTCCTAGTGTATCTAACAAGTCGTTAGGGAGTGTGATTCATGCTATACTAATGATCTGAGCAAAGTAACTTATTCACACAATGTATTTTCCAGCCTCTTAAGATCTTTAGAATTATACCCTTTAAGGTTTATGCCCTTTGTTGTTGCTGTTTTATTCTTTAGGGTTTGCATAGGAGGCCTTATAGAATAAGTGGGAAAAGGTCCGTAATGTAGGTCAGAGTCCGGGAGCCTACACTAGAAGTTGCTGTGCTGGTGATGGAAGTTGGGCGCTCAAATCCATTCCTCCCGCTTCCGATGTGCCTTCCTGTCCAGGAGAAACTGGAGAGCTGAGAACACTCCCCGCACTGCCTTCCAGCTAGAGTTCTGGATGCAAAATTAAGGACAGGCAAATAGATGACCTGCCTGAGATTTCGAAGGCAGGGGTGAGGCAGAGGCCCTCTCCCTGCTATTTGGGCTGTTTTCTGTTGGCAAGGAAGGTCCTGCAGACGTCAGGGTCCAGCCTCCAGAACTGCGGGTGTTGGCAAGGACTTACAGCCCGTGCGGGCCAGACTCAGCACTGTTGTGTTGACTCACCTGCTCTGTAGCCATCAAGAGGCAGTCGAGGAAGGTGGTGAACAGCACAGTCGGTGCTCCCTCTCCAGGCAGCTTCCAGATCCCAGCTTCTTGGGGTCACGGCTACAAGTGGTGTTCTTGAACTCCACAGTCCCTGTTGGCTTTCCTAATTGTGGAAAAATAGTACACTGTTCAGTTGTTCAGTTACTAATATTCTAGAAGTCATTCCTGGAGGCCCAGCCTAGATCCTGTACTTCTAGCCCTTTTGACAGTTCACTTGATTCCCTGTATGAAATTTCTTTCTGCTTAAAATACCTGGAGTGGTTTCGGTTTTCTGTTCTCCCTGCCTCTGATTAATGCGTTTGCTATAGAGCCTCTAGGGGTCACCTACACCTAAGCGCTTCAGTTTCCTTAGATGAGATATGAAGCCCTGAGGTTAGATCTAGAGGCTGGCAGTGATTTCAATGTCTTCAGTGGGCCTGTGCCTTCTCCAATGGCCTCAGACCCCAGGTTTGAGATTGGCCCTGAAGGCATTTGAGTGTGTTACCTATCGACTGGACTATCTCTGAAGTCTCTTGCTCTACAAGTATAATGTAAAACATTTCTCTGTTTAAAGCATTTATAGAGATTGTTGAACATCTGGTTCATGACCAGTTATTTACCAGTGATAATCAGTAGGCCACTGACTCTTTGGTCAGCACACCCACCCCAGTGATAAAACAGAGTTTTCCTCTGTGGGAAAGGTCTTACATCTGTTTAAGAGAAAGGCTAGGAGCATCGTGTAGGGGGAAATGGGGCTACCAATGTATGCACTTGTGTGACGAGAGGGTGTCTCAGTATTGTGTAGTCATGGGTAGTATCTGTTAAGGAAAGCACACTTGTGATAAGTTCTAGAGGTTTCTAACAGCCTTATAAAGTAATTAAGTATACCTTGTCCATATACTAAAAGCTCTTTGCCTTTTTCAAAACCCATTTTTTAAAATTTATTTTTCTGTGGTTTATATGAAGGACTGGAAGGCCTGAATCTACCAGCGTCCCTTATCTGTGCTCTTCAGTACAGTCTATGCATTCTCAGGGAAAATCTTATAAAAGAAAGACAAAGCATTGGGAGCACTGCATGGGGACTCTAACATGTGCCTCATACTGCTTTAAGATTTTGTGACATAGGCATGATCACCATTTCACAGGAGAAGAAACATATCCAGACTGGTTCACTTGCCCAAAATGGCCCAAGTAGGAGGCAGTTCACAGGATTTACACTCAGGCTTTTCATCTCCATATTCCTCTGACCACTCCACATTTTGAACATGATGCTCTAATTAATACAGCCATACATAGAGTTCCCTATATGAACTTTCCTTCCCACCTCTCATCCTTTAATCATGTAGTTCCTCAGCCTGTAATGGTCCTGATTTTATTTATAAGACTAAGTCATCATTCAAGGCTTTATTCAAGTATCACTTGACCCCAGCCAAGCAAGGCAATACTCCCTCTTCCCTGCTTAACTCTATGCCTACACTTCTCACATTATGATTATACTAGAGGCCTGATGCACGAAATTCGTGCAAGGGGCTCAGCCCTGGCAGCCCCAGCTGCCTCTCAGCCCTGCCCACTGGTTGTTCCAGAAGGTTGTTCTGTAGTCCGGTCTAATTAGCATATTAGCTCTTTATTATATAAGATTACCTAAAGGTAACGCCAACTGCTGTAACAGGTGAAATCCAGAATCTCAGTAACAATGCAATGGAAGCTTCTCTCTTTCTCAGGTAAAGCCTATTTTTCACTCATGTAATGGTATTTAGCTGTGGCCTTCGATTCAGTGATGCAGGAACCCAACTCTTTGTATATTAGGGCTCTGCCATCCCCTAAGACTTCGGTTTCCATGCAATGGTCAGGAAAAGAGAGAGTAGGTATGTGGAGGATTGCATGATATGTTTCTTACAGGTGAGGAATGGAAGTGGCAGGCATTATTTTTTTTTATTGTTTTATTGCTTAAAGTATTACAAAAGGTATTACATATGTGTCCTTTTTTTTTCCTCCACCCTTGACAATCCCCTGGCCTCCCCTACCCCCCGGTGTCTTATGTCCATTGGTTATGCTTATATGCATGCATACAAGTCCTTCAGTTGATCTCTTACTCCCCTCCCTCCTGCCCCCCAACCCTCCCTGGCCTTCAGCAGGCATTATTTATTCCCACATCCCATCGGCTAGACCTCAGTCACATGCACACTGACCTGCAGGGAGGATGGGAAATGTCAACTATCTAAATGCCCAGGCAGCAGGGACAAACTAGTTTGGTGAAGACATATTAGTTTCTATCACTCTCTTAAAGAAGAGAGACAGCATCTCAGTCGCCTTTGTAGCTTTTGGTGCCTTACACACCATAGACACCCAGGAAAAGTCTGATGAACTTCACAGATTGTAAAGGGGTGAGGTTGCTAAAATTGTGTGCCTAAGTGATGTGCCTAAAATTGAAAGTTACCACACTTCATTATGGTTGCTTAAAAAATGAGCTATTACTTGATGACTAGATTACAGCCTGTTCACTTTTGAATTCCAGCAAAAGGGATAGAACTTGGCAAGAGCTTAATAGATGTTTGTTAAATGAATGAGTAAATGAATGAATGAGTCCTCAGGAAATAAAAAGGACAGAGTTAGTTTACATGGACTTGGGAAATACTAATTGGGGTGACTTTTAAATTAGATCTTGAGTAACTAGTAGAATTTTGCCAAGTAGAGAAAGCAAAAAAAAAAAAAAGAAGTTATAGGCAGCAATGATAATGGTGTTCTGTTGTTGCCTTGCTTGTTACTTGAGTAGAAATTTAGAAAACAATCAAATGCTGGTAAGTTCAGCTATTTTTTTTTATTTTTATTTTTATTTTTTTTATTTTTATTATCATTTTGTTATCTTTTTTCGTCTTTTTTCTTTGTTTTCCTGTTTTTGTTTGTTGCTTTATTTTCTATTTCTTTTTTCATTATTTTTCCATCACTGTATTTTATTCTTTTTTCTTTCTTTTTTTTTTTTTTTGCTTAAAGTATTACAAAGAGTATTACATATGTCTCCTTTCTTTTCTTCCCCCGCCCTTGACAATCCCCTGGCCTCCCCTACCCCCCAGTGTCTTATGTCCATTGGTTATGCTTATATGCATGCATACAAGTCCTTTGGTTGATCTCTTACCCACCCCTCTCCTGCCCTCCCACCCTCCCCGGCCTTCCTGCTGTAGTTTGACAGTCTGTTCGAGGCAGCTCTGCCTCTGTATCTATTTTTGTTCATAAGTTTATAATGGTCTTTATTATCCAGAAATGAGTGAGATCATGTGGTATTTTTCCTTCATTGACTAGCTTATTTCAATTAGCATAATGCTCTCCAGTTCCATCCATTCAGCTATTTTTTTTTATTCAGTGTTCAAACATTACAAATTCACTTCAAGTTGTAAGAGTTGGGGAGAGAAATTATATAACCTTACAATCTATATAATCTCTGTTGACTGAAAGAATGATCCTAAAACCCTTGGCGCTAAAATGTTATTTTCTGAAAATTTTTGAGAATTATCAATACAAAGGCAGTGTTGTGATCATTCATCTTCTTTGTTGTGATCATTCATTTTTTTTTTTTTCTTCACCATGTCAAAAATCTAGGGAGCCTGCGTAAGCCAAAGGTTCCTTGCTCATTGTAACTCCTTATCATAGCTTCGCAGAGTTGGCTCTGCATCAGAGTCATCTGTTACATGGGTTAGGCTGCTTTTGGCGGCAAGTAACAGGATATTTGGCCAAAATTGCCTTAAAAATATATAAGTTTACTTTTCTCATACAACAAGATGTTTGAAAGTAAGTAGATACAGGGTTTGTTCAGTAGCCCAATGATAGCAGGATCTAGGTTGCTTTCTATGAGCTAATTTTGACTTTTTTTATGGGTAAATGATGGCTGTTAGAGTTCCAAGAAACACAGTCCCCATCTCTGTGTGCCCCCCCCACCTTCCCCCCCACACAAACACAAGGGCCTTTGAAGACAAAAAGAGAATTTTCTCCTTGCCTCTTTTTATTAGGAAGGAAAATCTTACCCAGTGGCCTCAATAGCCTTGTGCACAAATTTCACTGGCAAGAAATGAATCATGCTTAGCCCTAAACCAACAGCTGGCAAAAAGGAATGGTGTTCCAAAGATTGATACTGACCAATCATGACTTATCCCTGGGAGGGGGAAGGGACCCACTGGCATCCCGGAGCAGCGGCATTTGAAAGTACATCTTGTCAGCCACACTTGGGTCATATAGTCTCACTTTTTAATTTTTCTATCCCGGACACCCACATGTCAGATCAAGTCTTTTCCCCACCATGGTTTATTTATTTATTTTGTTCTGTGGTCATTTTGTTCTCTAGAAGGCTTGCCTTGTATATCACAAGAATTGTCAACAGTCTGGAGCTTAGCAAAAAAGCTCTTTTCCAGTGGTTCTAGTAAATACCTTACATGTCACCCCCTTTGGTGAGGCATGGGCCACATGCTCATGGCTGAAACAATCAATGTGATTGGGAGGGAGTTCCCCCATTGGCCAGGCCTGTCCTGTCTCTGGAACATTGGTGAAGCATGGAGTCTGGGGAGGTGAGGATGACAGTCTCTCATGAACCACATGGATGGGGAACAGAGGAGATGGGGATTCCACAAAAGAAAATGAGTGTCCTGTGACCCCAAAAAAGGGATGGGGCAGGTGGGAAATGCTTGTCAGGCCAAAGCTTCAAATATCCCTTATGGAAAAGATATTTATCCCCACATTTTGTAGCCTTAGATTGCTATCTTTTTGGTCTCTCGCTGTCAGCTGTTACTCATGCTGCTGTCAGTTTGCCTCTATCACAATCTCTTCCTACATTTAACTTATAATATCTTCCAAAGGTTTAGAGATTAGAGGGGCAAAGTCATTAGAATTGTTTTCAAAATAAGAGCTAATGGGCCCAGAGGTGAGGCCTCAAGTGTCTCTTTATGAGTAAGGAGTATACACTTTTTACTTTTTAATGGATTTCATGATATTTCTTATGACCCTTTAAAGGGCATTTTTTGCATATTTTCTGATATTTATTTATTTATTTGCAAAACTGCCTTCTTAATAGAGCATATAACATTGTAATTTCAAGAACCAAGGACTATGAACAGTAAATGCCATGGACATGGTTGCTTTAAGTAAAGGTTACAATTTTGTAATTTTTCTAAATTTAAGTGGTTTTCTGAAGTGAGGCAGGTGGTATGTGTTCTTTTGAAAATGGAACCATAACAAAATAAAAAGAGCTGACCAATTAGTTATAAGTTGCTTTCCTGGACTTATTAAAATACTGGTACTTTATTTTACCTTTCTCCCTGCAATACCTCTCTGATCTCAAATAAGTACTTTGGCTTCTATGGTGGAGAGTATAGGGCAGCCATGGGCAAACTACGGCCCACGGGCCTGATCCAGCCCGTTTGAAATGAATAAAACTAAAAAAAAAAAAGACCATACCCTTTTATGTAATGATGTTTACTTTGAATTTATATTAGTTCACACAAACACTCCATCCATGCTTTTGTTCCGGCCCTCCGGTCCAGTTTAAGAACCCATTGTGGGCCTTGAGTCAAAAAGTTTGCCCACCCCTGGTATAGGGAGACAGAAAAAAATAATTTTTAGAACACGAAACTGTGTTAACACCCACAGATAGCATATACTGTGCAACATTCCAAGTTTTGATTATGTTAAAAAGAACCACAATATTAATAAAATAAAAATTTTAAAGCTTCATTTTAGCCAGTAGTTTATATCTACTGTAAATAATCATTTGTACTTGTTGGCTATTTTAAAATATTCTTCATAAGTGGTGGAATTGGCTGATTTGGGGAATTTCATAAAGGAGGTTATTCTAGTGACACTGCTCCAGAGTGTCTATGTAATTCTTCTAATGAGAGAGGTGAAGAAATGACAGTGGTGAGTGTTATTATATCCATCTAATCAAGAAGTCATCGCCCTAACCGGTTTGGCTCAGTGGATAGAGCGTCAGCCTGCGGACTGAAGGGTCCCAGGTTCGATTCCAGTCAAGGGCATGTACCTTGGTTGCAGGCACATTTCCAGTAGGGGGTGTGCAGGAGGCAGCTGATCGATGTTTCTCTCTCATCGATGTTTCTAACTCTCTATCCCTCTCTCTTCCTCTCTGTAAAAAATCAATAAAATATATTTAAAAAAAAAAAAAAAAGAAGTCAGCCTTGGGCCAAAACCGGTTTGGCTCGGTGGATAGAGCGTTGGCCTGCGGACTGAAAGGTCCCGGGTTCGATTTCAGTCAAGGGCATGTACCTTGGTTGTGGGCACATCTCCAGTAGGAGGTGTGCAGGAGGCAGGTGGTCGATGTTTCTCTCTCATCGATGTTTCTAACTCTCTATCTCTCTCCCTTCCTCTTTGTAAAAAATCAATAAAAATATATATATTTTTTTTTAAAAAAAAGAAGTCAGCTTGAAAGAAAGAGGTAAAAAGCATGATAAAGAAAATCAATGGGATTGAGTAGTAAATTCTTCAAGACTGGTGATACCTTGTCATGCTTAATAGGAAAAGCAAAAAGATTCTTAGAGAATTATGATTATTCGAAAGAAGGCATATGAGTGGCTAATAACCAACACTATTGAACACTTACCATATGTATGGTTGGAACAACTCTAGCCTCCATTGTATAGAAGAGGAATTAGTTACCATTTGGTGGATGATGGAACTGAACTTCAGGCCCAGGTTTGTCCAACTCCAAAGCCAGCAGACCTCTAATAGTGGTATAAACAATTTCCTCAAGGCTTGGCAGCCCAAGACCGATGTAGCAACTCAAGGATGTCCCCAAGGAACCAGCTCTGCTCCTCCTGTTATACTTATGTACTATCTGTGGTATAGGACCTTTTAATCTCATGGTTGAAAGATGGGTGCTGGCCCTCCAGCTTGTGTACCTACAAGAAGAAAGGGAAATATTAGGGGGTAAAGAGTAAACATTATGATCCTTGAAAGCCTTGCCACATTGTTTGGGAATGAAATTCCCCCGAAAGACTCCCACTTATATCTCATTACAAAAAACTGTGACCCATGGTCACCTCTAGCTGCAAAGTGGCTAAGAATTAGAGTACTTGGCTCTCAGACTACACAGCATAGAAAGCCTAGGGAGAAGGGATTGAAGTGGGTGCTTATGGAGGTCTGCCTTACAGGTTTTTTAGTTATTTTGTGTAAGTTTATTTTTTCTGGGATACTGTGAACCTATGGAGAACAAAGAATATGTTTTCATATCTGAATTGCCTACACTAATGGGCAAGTGACTACCATAGCACTTATTACAATATCTAAGACATTGTGGCTACTCAAATCAATGTTGTTGGTGGTGGGGTTTTTTTTAACTTTAATTTAGAAATAACAACCATGCAAGAATTAGTGACACTAGTTTCTCTGAAAATGATGGAATCCATAGATTTCTCTCTGGTGAGCCATTTCCTCATATCAACGTTGGAAAATTACCTGGAGGTTTTCTGCTTCATCGAAGCAGAGAAGACAATTGAAGGTAGTATTACTTGGAATATTTGAAGTATAAATCACAAAAACAAGGTGGAAAGAAATCATAGAAAAGTATGATGGTCAACAAGGGCTTTTTCAAGAGAGGTAAAAAGATAAGAATTAGAATAAGATATTGTAATCAAAGAAAAGATTAACGATTGAAAACTAAGAATAGTCTAATTTAAAATATTTTAGATGTTCAGAGTTCTAAGGGAAAAAAATAAGTACAAGTCATTAGTTTAAATTGCTCAAATTGCTGTTTAATTTATTTGTTTAAATCTCAGATTGCCAAAATAGGGAAAATAAATAAATAAATCTCAGATTGCCATTCTCTATCTATCCTATTTCTCTTTCAGAACAGATCCTGTTTGTTGCCCCTCTGTCATCTTATTCTTAGTTATAAATCATGGGGGATGAGGATAAAACAGTTAAACATGAAGATTTGGAACCATCCACAGGGGTGAATCACACAGCCTCTGCGTATCAACAAACACAGGTAAATCTGCAATCACATGACGTTCATCCCAACTATTTCCTTAAGGAAAGGACTATATGTTTCCAAATCTATGATAGAATTGTTTCCTTTTCATTATATCACTCAGTTAACAATTCTCCCTGTTCTTTAATTTTTTATTATGTTTTTATTGATTTCAGGAGGAAGGGAGAGGGAGAGAAAGATAGAAACATCAATGATGAGAGAGAATCATTGATTGGCTGCCTCCTGCACGCCTCCTACTAGGGATCCAGCCCACAACCCTGGCATGTGTCCTGACTGGGAATCCAACTGTGACCTCCTGATTTGTAGGTTGAAGCTCAAACACTGAGCCACACCATCTGAGTAATTATTTCTGTTCTTAATCCCCAAACTCATATAGTCCAGGGTAGGTGTGACTACCAGTTTTCCCAGATAGTCATTAGCAGCTGGCCCAACATAGGGCTAGAAAAATAAGAACCTGTGAAATTCTTTATGTTCCCAGCCAAACCCTTACTATATCTAGTAGTTTTTTTATTGCTTAAATTCAAGCAGATGAATAAGTGAGAATTGATTTTCACCAAAGATAGTTATTTTCTTCTGGATTACTTTTAAATATTTACCAACTATTGCCTTAAATCATATCTTTTTATTTGTTTGTTTTTAATCCTCACCTGAGGATATGTTTTATTGACTTTTTAGAGAAAGAAGCGGGGAGAGAGAAAGAGAAAGAGAAACATCATGGGAGAGAGAAACATGATGGTTGCCTCCCATACGCACCTTGACCAAGGATGAACCCACAACCTAGGTATGTGCCCTGATCAGGAAGTGAACATGCAACCTTTTGGTATGTGAGACAACTCTCCAACCAACAGAGTCACTGAGCCAGGGCTTGAATCATATCTTAAATAGGCTCATTTTTAAACCCAGGATTATAAAACATAATGAAATTTTATGTGACTCAAACATTTATAATGAGACAAATAATGACTCAATGGCAAATATACCCAATATAGTTCTTGTTCCAACTATTAGCTGATTAATAATAAAGCCATCCATTTCCCAGTACTAGCCTTGATTCTAGCAATGGGAGTTTGATTTGTGATGTGATGGCTCAGTAACTTAAAAAAATGTATAACAAATATACAATTTTAAGAATTTTTTTCTAAAAATTTCTTTAAACGCAGGAGGAACCTGTTACAAACCAAATAAGATTAGATGAAAGTGAATCAACTGAAGGAAGTAGTGGTATGACCAGCAGTGAGAAAAGACTACAAGAAACATCAACTGAATCAAATCATTTGCAAAGACTAAGGCAAACATTTGCTTGCCCTCCACATGGCTTACTGGATAAAGTAATAACAAATGGTATGTAAATGGTAAGGATAAATTCAGAAACAGAGGGTAAAATACAAAGTTGTTATATAATGGGAGATTCTAAATAATATGGCTCAAAGGACAAAAAGAAGTTACTTCTCTCTCACAAAAAAACTACTAGGTGAAAAATTCACAATGGTAAGTTGCTCTGCTCCACACAGTCATTCAGGGGCCCAGGCTGAAGGGCTCCACCATGTTTCACACCAGGCTTCTAAGAGCGCTGTGGTCATCACCATTCCAGATACCCGGAGAGGCAAAGAGCAGGGATCAAGGACCTTTTCCTTTTCTGTATCTGAGTTATTTCACAGGATTATGTTAGGGCTCCAATAAGAAAAGTGATTGAGAAATTGCTTGTAAACAGAAAAGCACTACATAAGTGTTGGTTGTTATTACTGTGAGTTAATGCAACCAATGTTCGAGGGAACACAGTTCAGTTTATACTTCCAAATGAATCGTGTCATTTTATAAGTAAAGGTCTTGGTTTGCAATTCAACTTATTCCAATAAAGGTGTTATTACTTAAAATATTTGGGGGATTTTTCTTTGGGGAATTTATTTCAACATGGTTTTGAATATTGTTAGGGTTGAGATCTATCTGTCTTTTAGGCATGGATTTGGTTTTTGGAGGCAGCCACACATTATTCTGATACCAATTTGATGAATAAGTGGATGTTCAAACTGAGTAATGCTGGGTTTTGTTCAAGAAAGGAAGTGCATGCATGCGTTTGTGTTTATGTGTGTGTTATGTACATTGGAGGATGTGTAGTATAATAGGAAAAAGGGGGAGGAGTTTGAAAATTGCCTGTAAAGGCAAATTTAAAAACAATTTCACAAATTGTATTGAGGAATGACAGCATCATCAAAATAAATATATTGCCTCCCAAAGAAAATATGTTGGAAAATGTAACACATTTGATCTAGAAATTATGTTTATTGAAAAATCAGACTCACTTCTTTGTAGTTGTATTTCATTTGGGAGCTCTGAACGACATTTTTATCATTCTCAACTGGGGCAATGGATGCCAAGTATAATACATTAGGTATACTTTAGGGCCTAGACATGTTTTCAATGAAATTAGGTCTGTTTCTAAACTACCATGAGAAAAAGAAACCTCAAACTTCATTTAAAACACATAGAAAAAACCATGTTCCAAAATATAGCCATATAGTCAATATGGCTACAGATAATTTAATACCTTTTCTGTCCTTTGTATTTTTTTTTAACTTGCACCATTAAGTTATGGCACATTTCTAGTTAAAACATTTGCAGTAAAACAGATAAAGATAGGGTATAAATTAGTGATGTGATTTTGAGACTAATTTTTTAAAAATTCTATAGTCATTGTCCATCCAGGTGCCAGAGAAATGTGACTCAGTATATAAATATCTCTTTGCTTGTTTCCTGTTCTTCTATTTCTAAGGCTTACCAGACTGCTTTTTTCCTATACTACTTCCTGTGCCCATTCAGAATAAATAAGTATTCTTCTTAAGAAGTAAACGTTACATGTGAATATGCAAATTCCCAAAATCATAAATGAGAAGTAAATTATTAACTGAATTAAATGTGATTTATGGAAATCTTATAAATGTACATTTGGTATGTATTTAGAACTGCATTTTGAATATGGGGAATGAAAAGAAAATTCAAGGTTTAAAAAAGTGGTCTTAAAGTAGGAAAAAAATTTAAAATTATTAACACAGTGTTTATTTCCATCAATAAATAATTTATATTATCAATGTATATTTATTGGCCAGTGTATTGCCAATATATACTTATTAACACAGTAATTATTTGTTCTCATCAATAAGTGGATAACCAGATCTCATTATGAGATAATAAAGTTCCATTAAAGTGGAAAACTCATAATTCTACCTGGCTGAATTTAGTATAAAAAATGGGTTTATGCTGTGAGAAAGTAAAATTTAGTAGCTGGCAATTCTGCTTCCCCATTACACCTCTAATACTGCATAGAAATTTCAGCCCCCATAGCTGTTGAAAAATACCAAAGTCCCCTTAGTTATTTAACTGTAATAGCATCATAAGCCTAGAAAATCTGGAACAATTCCATGAGGGTTTAAAAAATGGAATGTTGGCCGAAACCGGTTTGGCTCAGTGGATAGAGCGTCTGCCTGCGGACTGAAAGGTCCCAGGTTCGATTCCGGTCAAGGGCATGTACCTGGGTTGCGGGCATATCCCCAGTGGGCGATGTGCAGGAGGCAGCTGATCGATGTTTCTCTCTCATCGATGTTTCTAACTCTCTATCTCTCTCCCTTCCTCTCTGTAAAAAATCAATAAAATATATTTTAAAAAAAATGGAATGTTGGATGTGATCTCTAGCAATATGGTAGATAAGACTCAATGAACAATTTTACTTTTACCAATGAAAATATCTGAAAAAAATTTTTTAAGTCTTTTTTAATGTATTTTTTATCTACCAAGGAAACAGGAAATCATCAGGACACCAAACTAAAGTATAAGAGAGAGAAATAAGCCCTCAATTTAGCTTTCACCCTGAAGGCTTCTGCAAAAACAGCAATGAACTTGAGATATATTTTAAGAACTAAGAGTATAGGAGGCTACACTAGAGCCTAGGTTGGGAGACGTGTAATAGGAGAAATCATTCTCCCTTACCCATACACAGCTGGAACCCAGTGTCATGGTGAATTTGAGGTAAATCTGCCCTAAAGATGGGGCCAGCAGCTAACCCTATCTGTGGGAGAGTATCCACTAAAAATGTGTAACTTCATGCTGATTTGTGTTCCAAAGTCAGTGAAGAAAATCAAGCTGAAAATATGTCTAAAAGTGGTCCTGAATTATTAGCTTCTGAGTGCATGACAGAAGCAAATTCAGAGCCTATCTGGCAAAGCTCACATTCAACCTGAGGCTCCAACAACTCTCAAAGATAAAGTTCCAAGGAAGTGGTTACTATTGCAAAACAAACTAAAAAATATCACAACGTGAATAAGGAAACAGATTTCAAAATTTTGCATTATATGAAAATTTAATATAAAATATTTTTGGTATCTATAAAGAATTTGAGATGATAATTATGAGTGCAAAGTAACTATTTTTAAAATGAACAAAGATATTCTATTAAGAAACAAATTGAATTTCTAGAAATGAAATATAGGGTATAATAATTGAAATAGAAAACTTAGTAGTTAGATTAGGCAACAAAGTAATAAAAAGGGAGTTGATAAACTAGCAAATAGGTCTGAAGAGAGTATCGAGAATGTAGTACACACAGACAAAAAAAGATAATATGAAAACGAGAGTTAGCAACATATGTGTAACTATCCAGTCATAGTTCCAGAAAAGGAGAATAGGAAGAATGGCGAAGAAATACTTGAAGAAATGAAGACAGAATTTTCCAAAATTGATGAACACCAAAAACTAAGCAAAGCAAAAGGAATCCACCCTAAACATAACATAATTAAAAACAGCCAAAGAAAAATTACCTAAAAGAACTGAAATTAAACTTAAAATGAAATTAACAACAGCAAAAGCCAGAAAACAGTAATAATATTTTCAAGGACCTGAGAAAGTCTCAACCTAGGATTGTATACCCAGAACAACTATCTATTAAAAATGAAAATGAAGGTAATTCTAGACAAATAGAACAGAATGGACTACCAACAGATCCTAATGAGAAACATAGCATACTTCACTGCCAAGTGTTCCTGTACCACTCAGCTCATTTGAAATGGTAAATAGGGAACCATGTCAGTGTAATATGAAATTTGCATTTTTGTACATAATTTTTCCTGGCACATTAATACTTTGCCTCATCAAGCAATAGAAGTGAATTGAAAACAAACAAAAAGAAATCTGGTATATGCTTTCTTATAATTAAAGATTATAGACCTTGCCCTAGCAGATTTGGCTCAGTGGATAGAGCGTCAGCCTGCGGACTGAAGGGTCCCAGACTTAAATCCAGTCAATGGCACATGTCCAGGTTGTGGGCTTGATCCCCAGTAAGGGGCGGGGAGGAGGCAGCCAATCAATGATTCTTTTTCATCATTGATGTTTCTCTCTCTCTCTCTCCCTCTCCTTTCTTCTCTGAAATCAACAAAAATATTTTAAAAGTTTTTTAAAAAAAAGATTAAAGCCTTGCTAATATAAGGACCTTTTAAAAAGCTGAGCTCTCTGTGGAAGTGCCTTCTTTTCAGGCAGTTGGTTGCTGGTGTAGGAATTTCATAAGACCATTAACTTTCTACATTACGCTGCCTAATGAAACCATTTGATAGTGACGAAGCTGACAGTACAGATGAAGAAGCTGCCAACACTTTTCACTCAGTTAATAAAACCAAACATTACAACATTTGATTGATGGAAAAGACTGCAGATTTAGATGGAACTCCTCTCTATTTAAGGCAAAGCCCTCAAGATTCTCCATCTTGAAATAGGAAGTGTGGTTCCAGGGTTATAGTCGGCAAAGAAGAGACTGAAGGAGGGAGAGACACGTGTCAGTGGAGATTTAACTGTGTTGGCACTTTTTTTCAGGATGGTTATTATTTTTGTTAGTGCTTTGGTCATAAGTTTTGAGTTTAGAGTGGTCTGGCCAACTCTGTTTTCCCATGAGCCTTTCTATTTTCAGTGTATAGTTTTGTAGAACACAAGATTTTCAAACAGGGAAAAGTATTTCACATTCTAAGAAATGCCTCTACTAAAGGGAATACTTCAGGCAACTGTTGTATCAGGTGAAAGGTGTGAGATGCCATAGTGAATGATGTTTAAAAAAAAAATAGGTAAGGCCCGGCCAGTGTGGCTCAATGGTTGAGCGCTGACCTATAAACCAGAAGATCACGGTCCGATTCTCAGTCAGGACACATGCCTGGGTTGTGGGCTCGATCTCCAGTGGGGGCCATGCAAGAAGCAGCCAATCAGTGATTCTCTCTCATCTTTGATGTTTCCATCTCTATCTCCCTCTCCCTTCCTCTCTGATATCAATAAAAATATATTTTAAAAAATAGGTAAGTATGTGGGTAATTCTAAACAGTGACTGTAGAAAAGAAATAATAATGTCTACTTCAATGCAGAACTAAAATACTGGCATGTGATTGTTCAAGTAGTCTCATGTTCCTGTGAAGAGGGTAGAGATAGTGATTCTCTTTTTAATATTAACTACTGAGATACTTCTGGTAAAATTATAAAGAAAAATAAGAAAATGGCAAAAAAAAAATTCAAGATAGCAGTTCCTTCTGGCAGGGCGAGAGGAACTGGGGATGGAGCTAGAAGGGGGGCACTTAGGTGGATTCAAGGCCAGGCGTAACAGTCTGTTTCCTCAGATGTGGGTTATTACCTGATTGTTCATAGTAATTATGTTCTCAAACTTACACATGGTTATAAGTATTTGTGTACGTATTCAATGTGGTTTTTTTTAATTTCGGTTATATTTAAACCTGCATATAACAACTTACTGATAAAAACTCGTTTTCCTGGTTTCTTTCAGTTACCATGGTTGTTCTCCTGTGGGCTGTAGTTTGGTCAATCACTGGCAGTGAATGTCTTCCTGGAGGAAACCTGTTTGGTATTATAATCCTTTTCTATTGTGCCGTCATCGGAGGCAAACTTTTTGGGTTCATCAAGTTACCTACGTTGCCTCCACTGCCTCCTCTTCTTGGTAAGTGCTAAACACTTCCTGTCTTCTTCAGTGTAAATCCTGTTTAAGAATAGTAGTTTGGAAATAAAGGAATAAACTATTTCTGTATTTTCTGTCCTAGAGCTAAACACTGAAAATTAAATTTTGAGGAATTTTATGAGCCCGTAGTGAAAAATGGTCATTTCAAAAAATTAAATTATAAATACTTACTGCCCATTTCTTTCAACTACACATTCGGTGACATCATGTTCACAGCTTAACATGGGCCAGGATGGAAGTATTTATAAGGCAGAAAGCAGCATATGCTACACATCAAGACTTGATATCTTGTAAGTCACTCACATTTTTGACAAACAAGTGAGGTTCCAACACATATTTTCTCATTCATTTATATAAACAAACAAAAATATCAACCAATATTTCTGGTGATGCTAGCTAGTACTCACTCATCGGTGATGTGAGCAACTTCTTTGCTAATTTATTTCAATAAGGATTTGCTTCTAAATAACTTGGGAGTATTTGAAGTAAAATTGGCCTTTTGTTGATAATTCTTGTATATTAAAAAAAACTTTCTATAATAACAAATTAAGGGGAAAAAAGAATACACCTTATCAAAGAAGGTGTTCTTTCCTCTACAACCAAGGCAGAGTTTCCTGTATGCTTAGAGGCAAGAAGGGGACATCTGCCATATCGCAAGCAGGTGGCCCCATCAACCCAGATCTCTGGCAAAGGAAACGCGGTCCCAGGGAAATTGTTTTCACATTCACTTGGAGAATACAAAGTCCTCCTTCCATAAGATGTTTTTGAATTTTTATAAGATTATTATTCCTTTTGATTTCAGGTAGTTATATGCCTTAATCACTATAATGATTGCCCTAGCTGGTATTGATTGCCCTAGCTGGTTTGGCTCATTGGCCTGCAGACTGAGGGTCCCGGGTTCAATTCTGGTCAAGGGCACATGCCTGGGTTGTGGACTCAATTCCCAGTGTGGGGCATGCAGGAGGCAGCCAATCAATGATTCTCTCTCATCATTGATGTTTCTATCTCTTTCTCCCTCTCCCTTCCTCTCTGAAATCATTAAAAACTCAGCTCTCCTAACCCTGCCTTTCTCCCCTTCCCCTTCTTTGGATCTCTGGGACTCATATCTCCTGTCTCAGTTCATAGTGATGCTCCCTTAACATTGAGATGTCAGTATATCTTGCTCCCCTACTGGCTGAAAGCAGTACTGAGTCCTTGCTCATTATCTCAAATACCTACTACAGCAAGCATGTCAAACTCAAAGGCTAACACGGGCCAAATAAACAAGGTTTAAGTTTATGTGGGCTGCAAAAAAACAAAAGCTTCAATTTTCACAGAAACATAGGTTTATTTCAATAGAGACAAAGGGTTGAAATAAATGAATAATTGTTAACAAAATAATAGAACATTTTAATAAAAATTAATTTTTTTCTTGAACGTTAACTTACCAGACACTGAATAGCTGCACAAATTAATAAGCGTAACACAAATAAACCTATTTTTCTTGTTCTCTGAAAGCAAAATATTTCCTGTTGTGCACACCAAACAAGTCAGTCCAAGACTAATGATGTGGCAATCAGCTGCTGAAATATTCGCTGCTAGTATTAGTGGAGTGAAATGGTGCGCCTGCATGTAAGGTGCATAAGGGAAATGAATGCAACACGATTATAGTAATCAGTCATTAGTGAACATTGTAGTTCATTATTAATAATCATGTATAACAGGACATTGTGAAATTTAAGTTACGAAATTTTTATTAAAACGTTTCTTACATACTGTTATATTGGCTGGGCCGCATGCAGCCCGCGGGCCATGAGTTTGACATGCTTGTACTATAGTGTCTCAGATACTGAAGGCAGTGGTATGTGTTTAATGACTGAAAGAAAGGAGGCACCAGCTGACATGATAGAGCAATATCCAATTCACCACAACCCACTTTTAAGCCTTTGTAAAGCAGGTTATGGGGTTTTTTTTTAATTAAATTATCTGGTTTGAAGGCAAAATAGAGCCCATATACCTGCTTATATTTATTTCAGGTAATCTGACTTAGCAAATAATTTTAGGAGCTATTTGCTAGTTGCACATAAAGAGATAACTGAATTAGGCATTTTATTAAAACATTTAATATTTGATCACACTTTCTAATACTGCCTCCTATTTCTCTCTTTCAATTTCAGTTATTCTAATAATTATTCTAATCTGTCCTTTCAATTTGCATATTAAAGCTTTTTCTTTGCTCCTGTATTATATTAATATTAAATTAAAGTTTAATGTAATTTTATCTGAGGGCTAAGCATAAAGGAAGTGGTCCCTGAGATTACAGAGTAGTCTCTCTCACATCCACGGTGCCAAAAAGTGTTTTCTGTATTTGCAAACTATCTAAAGGGTTGTTTGACTTCTCCATTCCAGGCATGCTGCTTGCTGGGTTTCTCATAAAAAATATCCCTGTCATCAATGATAATGTACAGATCAAGCACAAGTGGTCCTCTGCTTTGAGAAGCATAGCCCTGTCTATCATATTGGTTCGTGCTGGCCTTGGGCTTGATTCAAAGGTACTGAAGTTGTAAATGTCTAACTGTTGACTAGGAATTTTATTCTTCCAATGTCACAAGTATTTAGAATCCCTGACCTTTAGGAAATGGATGTGGACTCTCTGCATGGCATTCTCAAAAAGACAACACAATTTATTTCATGCAGGACTGTCCCCAGAAGATGTCCCCATACTCTTTCTTGGAGAAGGTGGAGTTACTGCCTGTTTGGGGACAGCACCAAGAATAAAGCCCCTCCCTTTCTCTGACAGAGATATAGGCCATAGTTATAAGTAATGAGCAGAGAGAAACTTATTTTTGATGCATAAAACCCTATACAAATGAGGTGTTCAGGACTAACTATACTGGCTTAGGAAACTGCCTGGGATATAGAATGAGTCTCAAGTATGCTTTTCTAAAATGCTTTTATTCATGTATGTCTTTGAATATAAAATGAATATTCTTGGGGATGAGTCTTTAACCTGGGTTCATGCTGGGGCCACAGGTTATACATAAAGCCAACACTGAGAAGGTTAAACGGGTGTGGAGATTATGAGCTGCCTTCCTGGATTCAAACCTAACTCCACCACTCACCAATTTCATGATGTTGGGCAAATCACTTGAACTTGTGCCTTTTCAGATGAACACATCTAAAACACCGTGGTAATAATATTACGTGTATCATAGGGTTACTATGAGGACTAAATAAGCTATCTCTAAAACACTTAGAACATTCCACTGAAATGTTTGTGGAATAAAACGCATCACCTGGAAACTTCATGATGATCCAGACATGGTCTCAATACTGAAGAAAAAGCAATTCATGTCATTTTCCCTGTGTGTCTTTAGCAGATTGCTTTAGAATGTCTGTTTTTATATTTCAGGCCCTGCAGAAGTTGAAGGGTGTTTGTATGCGATTATCCGTCGGTCCTTGTCTTGTGGAGGCATGCACGTCCGCTCTTCTTGCCCACTTCCTAATGGGTTTACCATGGCAATGGGCATTTATACTGGGGTAATGATTTTTCCTTGTCGTATGAAAATATGCATGGATATTTAGAACTTTCTCTAATTCAATACAAGAGAATGCTTAATAGCATTTTCTTAAGGACATCAGAAAATACAAAATGGATATTTCAGCACGATATTTAAGTATTAATATTCCAACATGTAAATATTATAACTTAAAAATAGAGTACACATCTTTGCTGGTGCTAACTTTTACAGTGGTTATAATAATTTATATGATTGAGGAAGTAATAGACTTTTTACCTACATCTGACTCCATGCTGCTGAGAGAGCTATTGGATCTCACTCCAGAGTCGGCACAAAGGATCACTGAGACATCAGCAGTGATCACCCGGTACCGTTTTCCTCTAGGCCAGTGGTTCTCAACCTTCTGGCCCTTTAAATACAGTTCCTCGTGTTGTGACCCAACCATAAAATTATTTTCGTTGCTACTTCATAACTGTAATGCTGCTACTGTTATGAATCATAATGTAAATATCTGATATGCAGGATGGTCTTAGACGACCCCTGTGAAAGGGTCGTTTGACCACCAAAGGGGTCGCGACCCACAGGTTGAGAACCACTGCTCTAGACTATTGTGATTAGGGGATTCTGCTGCCTCTTCCTTGCACTGTCAGTTACTATTTCCAACGGCTGAGGGCCAGGAAAGGTAAATAAATATAAATTGCTTAGTAAAATTGTAGGGTAATAAGTAGGTGAGAAGTTAGTTATTGCTTCTCATGAGTAAGACTCTGCAGCTATATTCTCCCTGGGCTCAGGTCCCAGCTCTGTAACTTTCCAGTGTGTGATCTCTGGCAAGTTACCTAATCTCTCTGTGCCTCAATGTCTTCATTTGCAAAATGAACAGAATGATTGTAGCTACTTCATAGGGTTGTTGTGAGGATTAAATTATTTAATATATGCAAACTGCTTAAAATGGGGTTTGGCACAGGTAAGCACTGTAACATGCTCCTTCTGTTACGACTGCTGCTGTTCTTAGTGTCACTGTCGCTGTCAGGGTGGCCTTCCCCTTCCTAGTCTGTTGTCTGATTTTACATGCCAAGGCCCGGTAGAAGGCCCGAGATCACTGGGTTCCAATCCACAGATCCATGGCCATCTTTTTAAAATGGCAGTTTCCCGGAGCCTAACCTCATTAGGTCTTCTAGACCGCCCATAAATGCAGATATATATTAGGCAACCAAAGTGCTTACAGTGCAGGTGGTGCATGGCCACAGTTTGTCAAGTGTTCTGTAGAACTTGTATGTGTGTATGCGTTTCTGGTTTGATGCATCACTGCCATTCAAAAGACTCTCTAACATGTGTGCTCTAAAAGAGCAGAGGTTATTGTAATTTCATAACAATGATGATGAGTGAGGCACTACCATAAATGTTTAAGCACTGCCTGCTTAGTTTTGTTGTAGGTGCTGTCTCTCCAGCTGTCGTGGTGCCTTCAATGCTCCTTTTGCAGGAAGGAGGTTATGGTGTTGAAAAAGGTGTCCCAACCTTACTCATGGCAGCTGGCAGCTTCGATGACATTCTGGCCATCACTGGCTTCAACACGTGCTTAGGCATGGCCTTTTCCACAGGTAAATTGATCAGCTCCCAATATGCTGTTCTCTGAGCTCGAGAGACAGATTGTGATGACATAAGCATGGCATATTTGCTTGATGATTGATTAAGGCAAATTGAAATAGAGGAAGCAACTGCAAGAGTCAGGTCCTTACCTAAGCGGGGACCAGTAGCTTTCTAGCTTTACTCCCTTAACCCAGACTGCTCAAGTAGCATGGGAGGTGCACAAAGGAGGATGCACAGTAGCAAAGTTTAAAGGAGAACAGCTTCTGTATGGAGACTTCACACAAGGGATGAGTAGGTTTTTCTTTTCTTTTTTCTTTTTTTTTTTTATAAACATGGTTGCTTTTGGAGATTTTTTTTAAAAATATATTTTATTGATTTTTTACAGAGAGGAAGGGAGAGAGATAGTTAGAAACATCGATGAGAGAGAAACATCGACCAGCTGCCTCCTGCACATCTCCTACTGGGGATGTGCCCGCAACCCAGGTACATGCCCTTGACTGGAATCGAACCTGGGACCTTTCAGTCCGCAAGCTGATGCTCTATCCACTGAGCCAAACCGGTTTCGGCGAGTAGGTTTTTCAATGAGCCCAAAGGACAGAGAACATTCCAAGTGGAAGGAACAATTTCTGTTTTCTCATCTTTAACATTTTATGAGTAATAACAACAATGATTTTAATAAATAGCCTATTAATACTTGATAATTGTTGATATGGATGTATTTTGGTTTAAGTAGTAATAAAAGAGGAGCACACCTTAGGAAGTTATGTATTCTCTCTCCAGCCCCCAGTAGTTATCTTAACCACTTATGGTTATATATGATTTACACTGATTACCTAGAGCCTCACCTCTTCCCATTGCCCCAGTTGCCTTACACCCAGTCCCTGTCATTTCTCACTAGTAAATTAATCTCATCAGAATATGGTTTTCATGATGTTACTTTCTTGTTCAAGGACCAATGAAGATTCCCTATTACCTATTAAATCAAATCTAATGGTTCTCAGCCTCAGCTGCACACATGTCAGTGTAAGAAACATCCAAACCTGCAGAGAATTTTTATGCATTTATTTGGGCCAAACTAACTACAAGTGCCTGGAAGCGAAATTTCAACATATTGAGGCAATGCTCCAAAGAATAGCGGTTTTACAGCTTATTTTATACATTAGAATCAAAGGAGGAGCTGTAAGTGGGGGAGGGGGTGCTACATAAAATTCATTGGTGGTTGATTAGGGAGGCAGGAGAAAGCAAAACAGTGAAATCTCCGAGATTGGAGAAAGAATAAGACATACTTCTTTTTCATTGGTGGACATAGGAGAGTTAACTATTCACATTTACAGCGCACAGAGATGGTATGTGGGGAACAAGGTAACAGTGAGGGGCCTGTGATCTGGTGGGAGGTGTGCTCTGAGGGATCTGGGAAATGAGATTACTCTGACGTTGCAAAGGTATGTTATCTTAGATGGAGAAAGATAATAGGCTCATCAGGGTAAAAACTGACATTTGCCAAGGAAGCTACAGGGAGTGGATGTGACTAAACACCATGACCCACTTTTAGTTAGGAATTTTTATTATTCAAACCATCCTATGTGGTTACTTCTGGTCTCTGAGTTTGTAAGATCCGCCATGCAGGCCTCTCCTGAGTTTGTCAGGTTTAGTATGAGGTTACTTTTTGTCCACACTAGAATTACATAGGGAGTGGGGGAATTTAAAAAATATTCATATATGGGCCGTACCTTAGACCAGTTAAATCAAAACCTTTGGGAATAGAAAACACAACTTTAGAGTGTTAAAAAAATACATCAACCAAATAAACTTAAACATCTAATTGGCCTTATTAAGTGATTCATGAATCAGGTATATCCCATCTAGCAACTAGAAGACACTCTATGGGGTTGTACAAAATGGAAGACTGTCATAGAAAGAAAGATTTAACAAAAGAAAAGAAAGGATTATTTTTAGAACAAACTGTCTTTTGGGGTGTGGGGTGGGAGACAAGAATTTTTATCATGCAGATTGCCTATAAATAAGATTGTATTTCTGAGAGATGTTGAAACTACAGTTAAATCAGGTGTTAAATCTAGGTTTGATATCATGGGCTTTAGCACGAGTGACACCATTGTGGGCCTACAGTTTTCTCGTTAACAATAGTAACAGAGTTTGCATTAGAATCATTGGGGAGGAAGAAGAACAGGGACAGAGAGGGCAGTGGGGAGGGTCTCCTTGGGTGTTCATAATCTGGGGGTCGGAGGCTGTGGATAGCTTAAAAACCTTCCTTGTTGACAATGCTGCATACCCTCTGCCTGTTCCCAGACGGGGCCCTTAGACCTTTTGGATGGGAACTACCCGGAGCCTCTTTAAAATGTGGACCCCAAGCCCTGACAGACCCACTGAATCAGAATTTTCAGAGGTGCGACCCAGGAAGTCTTTTTTTTAAACAACTTTACTATATGAGACTGACAGTCATTGGCACTTTCTACACATTTACAGTCGATTATTTACTGTAATAGGTTCGAGACATATGTTATTATTATATACTTTTAACAGTCATACTTTGCCTAACAGAGAGTTGTCTGAACTAAATAAAATTACTACAAGGTATTACTTTTTTTTAAATTAATTTTTCACAGAGAGGAAGGGAAAGGGATAGAGAGTTAGAAACTTCTCAAACAGATTGTCAAACTGCAGCAGGAAGGCCGGGGAGGGTTGGGGGGCAGGAGGTAGGGGGGTAAGAGATCAACTAAAGGACTTGTATGCATGCATATAAGCATAACCAATGGACATAAGACACTGGGGAATAGGGGAGGCTAGGGGACTGTCTAGGGCGGGGGGATAAAATGGACACATATGTAATACCCTTTGTAATACTTTAAGCAATAAAAAAATAAAATAAAATAAAAAATAAAATAAATTAAAAAAAATAAAAAGGGGAAAAAAAAAAAAAGAAATTTCGATCAGCTGCCTCCTGCACGCCCCCTACTGGGAATGGGCCCACAACCAAGGTACATGCCCTTGACTGGAATTGAACCTGGGACCCTTCAGTCCACAGGCCAATGCTCTATCCACTGAGCCAAACCAGTCAGGGCCAAGGTATTACATTTTTAAATAAGAGAGATGATTGAAACTGTAGGAGAAGAAAAACTGGTTTACCTCTATCCATTTTAGGTTCCTTGTCTGGGGCCCTGTAAATTAGACTGACAAAAGACAGGTTAACAAGGGAAAAACAGTTTATTAGCATGTGTATTGTGCTACGTATACAAGGGAGTACTCAGTGATGAGTAACTCAAAGGAGTGGTTAGAACTTGGGCTTAAGTGGCACCTTAGCAAGAAACAATAATTTTGTAGAAAGTTTCCAGACAAAGGATAAGGACTTTTGAGTTTTTAGGGCAGCAAATTATGGAAAGGCAAATGTATGAGAAAATTAATGGTAGATGAGGGTTGGTCTTAGCAAAAACTGTTATATAGATTCCTCTGGTGCCATCTCTGAGTTGATGAGGGTCCCTGGCTTTGTCAGTGGTTAATTTCTGTCCTTCCTGGTAGAAAGGGGAGAGGGACATCTTTACAAATTTATAGCCAGCTTTGAAGCAAATACAGGGAGTATAGGGAACTTTTCGTGTATCTTTCTTCTCAGCTCAAACATCCTTACACCAAAATAGTATATTGTGGGGAATAACAAGTAGCAGAATAACAAGAAACCACCACAACTCATTAATACATTTATTCTGAGGATAGTGTTGAAGAAAGGCTTTATGTGTTGAGCAATTTTAATAAATTTTTTTGTACAATGCGTTAACAGAGATTTATTTCATTGAAGTGGCCTAAATCTTTTATGCTATGGTGGAAAATATAGTTCTACTCACCTCTCCATATTATGATATTTCAAAGAAGCTAGACTTCTAATGGCAATTTCAAAAATAATTTTTTTAATTTTATTTTTCAATTACAGTTGGCCATTTAATATTACTTTATATTAGTTTCAGGTGTACAGCCTAGTAGTTAGGCAATGATATAATATGCAAAGTGATCCTCCCGATAATTCACGTACTCAGCTGACACCATACCTAATTATTACAATACTATTGACTATAGGTTCTATGTGCTGTACTTTACATCCCCAGGACTTTTTTTTCAGATTTATTTTTAGAATAAACATTTGAGAAGGGGTAAGTCCCTTACACTGATTGTGGTAAGAAAAGAATCTTGATCTTAATTGCCAGATTCTTAAATTACTATATTCTATACATAT
Organism: Myotis daubentonii; assembly: GCF_963259705.1. Classification (NCBI taxonomy): domain Eukaryota; kingdom Metazoa; phylum Chordata; class Mammalia; order Chiroptera; family Vespertilionidae; genus Myotis; species Myotis daubentonii. The sequence continues at coordinate 162,018,128 of NC_081840.1, forward strand.
CTGAGCTACTCAAAATTAATGTACACTTATTATTAAAAAATCAGGCTCTCAAATGGCAATTTGAAAACTAGATCTGTCTATGTACCTAGCCTATGCATATAATATAGCAGAACAAATTATCTCTGAATCATGAATTTTACCTTTCATGTTTTCTTGGCCTCTTTAAGTAAATCTTTATGGCAGCTATGCTAACCACTATACCACCAACGCCCCTCTTTAAGTAAATCTTTATGGCAGCAGACAAGTCATAGCTTATGTCTGCTTTGAAATTTATCTCCTACATATACATACCTTTCTTATAAGACAGGCCTATTAGACATTATAAGTCACATATATAGGGTGTCCCCCAAAATGTATATACACTTCAACTCACTTAAATTTTACTCTTTTTTGGGTTAAACTGATTTGAAATAATGGGTGAAACCAGACTAAGATTTGAACAAAAAAAATTTTATCCTAAGTGCCACTGGACTTTTTTTTTATGGGAATACATTAAAGATAAAGTTTATGGTTAAAAAAAACAACAGCAACCGTCGACTAATTGAGGGCACACAAATAAAAGGAAATGATTCTTAATGTTTTTGATTCCATTGCTTCGCATTATCAGCAGTGCCTGGATCAGAATGGTCATCAGTTTGAAAACAGACATTGAGGGGAAAAAAACCAATTCATTCCTATAGATTCTTTTATATTTTGAAAATGAACTGTATGTTAATAAACACTGACTTTATAATCATTCAAAGTGTGTATACATTTTTTGGGGATACACTGTACTTAAGAATGCAGAGTCAGAAAATATCTGTAAACTCTTCCTTCGATGTAATTTGATGTTTTATGTTGATGTTTAAAATCAAATCTGTTTATTTGTGGATTTAGAGCTTTGTCTGAAGTGTTCCGTTGTATGTGTTTTTAAGGCTCCACACTGTTTAATGTCTTCAGAGGAGTTTTGGAGGTGCTGATTGGTGTGGCAGCTGGATTTCTTCTTGGATTTTTCATTAAGTACTTTCCAAGCAGTGACCAGGTAAAAGCAATAATCTGCAAGAAAGTCATGCTCTAAGTATCATTGGGAAAACGTTACGGAGCACTTCCTTCAAAGCTGATGTGAAGGGCGGGACTTAGAAAATGCCCCCCATTTCATTTCATACTGCTTGTTGCTCTCACAGTGCTGCCCATGAGCTTTATAAAGAGGACTAAATGCATGAGATCTGAATGCAGTCCTGAAAGTTCTTCTCAACTTTTATTCTGTACATTTTAAGTTTCACTGTAAAACAAATAACAATTCCAAAGCAATATGATATGCAAGTTTTTAATTTTTTAAAATTCATTTATTTTAACTTTATTTCTATTTGTGTCTATTTGTTTTTACTTATGGTTCATAATACTCAACTAAATTAAGGTATAAAATGGCTGTTGGAGCCCCCTTTTTAGTATCAAAATACTTTAGATTCTAATACTATCAAATATACCTTAATGTTTCATTACAATATAGTCCAATATTTCGAACCAAGGAAATCAAAGTTCTTTATGGTTCACAATGATTTCTTAATGATTACTGTCCTAAGTTCCTTAGGATAAATAAATTAAAAAATTTTTTTTCTATATGAATTGGCATTTTGAAGATTTCAAAGTATTCTGAATGGGATTAGAAACAACTAAAGTAGAAATTTAAGTAAGAAAATTATATTTGAATTTATATTGTACTCCACAAAACTCCTAGTAAAGTTGTTTTGTAACAGGCCATTATAAAAACTTTATAAAAAAATTTTTTGAATGCAAAAAGAAAATGGCAGGATTTTTCTGATTACACAACAAAATAAAAATGTGTGTAAAATTGTGCATAAAATGATATAGTAAGTTCAATAAAGTGCCACTCTGTCCCATATGGCAGGCACTAGCTACATGTGGCTGAGGCAGATATAGACACTTCCATAGACAGTGCAGATACAGACATTTCCATCACCACTGACCGTTCTATTGGGAAGCTCTGATCTAGTGCAGTCCACTGGTAACCTATGATGTGAGTACTATTCATACAACCATTTTACTGATAAGGAAATCAAAGCTTAGGGAGAAGTGACTTGAACAAGGTCACATAGCTAGACTGCAGTGCAGTAGGGCATTAACTTAGTTATTTCACCTCCAGAGCCTGCATGCATCCAAGTCAAGCATTCTTAAAGACCCTCCTGCCTTCTAATGTTATCAAGAAGTTTAAAGGCTGAACAGCAAAAAGTAAAGGGAAAGAGGTACACATTTCTTAGACTTTAAAAATCAACAACAAAAGTAAATAAACAAAAATAAAACTCAACAACAACAAAACACAACACAATCTATAGCCTCTTAAAGCTTCCTGGTATTTAGAAAAACCAAGAGAGCATCACATTAAAGAATAAACAGAGAATACAGTGGGGCCTTGACTTACGAGTTTAATTCGTTCGGAGACTGAGCTCGTTAAGGAGCTCGTTAACTCAAATTACTCTGTCAACTCAATGCAAAAAATTGGCCGAGAAACAGCTGGTATCTCAAAAAACTCGTTAGTCGGGACACTCATAAGTCAAGGCCCCAGTGTATCTATAATAAAAATGACAGATATGTCATATCTTTATTCTTTACAAAATGCCCATGATGTACGTAACTAAGTCTTGAAGGTGAAAAAATCAGTAATATGAAATAATGGAGCTAATCAACCTTTTTTCCCCTCCAGAGCAAACTCGTATGGAAGAGAGCCTTCCTTGTCCTGGGGCTCTCTGTGCTAGCGGTGTTCAGCAGCACGTACTTGGGTTTCCCTGGGTCCGGAGGACTCTGCACATTGGTCATGGCTTTCCTTGCAGGCCTGGGATGGGCCAGCAAAAAGGTGCATTTCATTCTGTTCTTCTTGTAACTACTTAGTGACTAGATTAGTTTTTCTTTCCAGATACTTTCTTAACATCAGGTTAATAAAATTATTTTAGCATAAAAGCTATTTTCTATGCAGAGATAAATGTATGCCCAAATGTACACACACACATTCTTTTTTCCTGTTACATACTAGTCTATAACTTGAAATAAATCTTGGTCACATTCCCCTGATGCCTTCCTTATTCTTTGTAAGGGATGCAGAGTATTGCATTGTATAACTGCACTATACTTTATTAAACCAGTCTTCTACTCACAGACATTTAGATTGTTGCCTGTTTTCTGCTAAACAAAAAAAATCCATATATATATATATATACCATATTTTATAAACTCTAAGACACTAGCAAGTCTAAGAAGAAAGAAAAAGAATGTTAAAGTTAAACTCTGACATGACATCCTAATTTCAGAAATGTTTAAATGTGAGGAAATGTGTATCTTTAAATCAACAAAACATATCTTTGAGTTAATCTACAGGGTAATTTCTAGAAATAAGACTGCTCTATGAAAGAGGAGTCACATTGATATTTTTTTAAATTTTACTTTTCAATTACAATTTAAGTATGTGTTATTTTGTGCTAGTTTCAGGTATACAGCATAGTGATTAGATAATCATATACTTTACAAAGTATTCCCCTCAATATTTCCTGTACCCACCTGACACTGTGCATGATTATTACAACATTATTGACTGTCATTTTGATAGTATCAATTTACTCTCTTTTGTTTCAATTTACTCTTTTATTAAGGCTGTACCATACTTGTTAGGTAAAAAGTGGTATCTTGTTTTCTGTTTCTTTGATTAGCAGTAAAATTGAATACTTTTTCATATATTTAATCACTTGTATTTTTTTCTTTTCTTTGCTATATCTTTTGTCCAGTTTCTTCTGAAATCTAATGCATTGATTATTGATCTCTAAGATATACTAGTATACATGCATATATATGATATTAGCCTTTTTATATAGTTCATTTTTAACATACAAATGACATTTTTATGTAGTGAGATCTATGAGTCTCTTAGGACCTTTCCTCAATAGCTTTTTTTTCTTAAAAATCTCTTTATTATGCGGGTAAAATCTTACAGATGTCATCGCAAATATTTTTTCCAATAGCCTTGACAAATATATATTCGACCCACTTTACAGATGAGGACAATGAAGGCTTAGAGATATTAGACAGGTTGTCCAGGGTCACAAAGGTGGTACGTGGCAGAGCCAGGATGGGAACACACCTTTAGACTACAGAGGGGCCCTGACTCACAGTGGTTCAACTTAGGATTTTTTTACTTTACGATGATGGTGCTGAAGCAGTACACATTCAGTAGAAACTCTAGGTGCAGTTTTGAATTTTGATCTTTACCTGGGCCAGCGATATGCAGTCTGAGCCTCAGCTTCCAATCAGGCACGGGATCATGAGTAAACCACCAATACGCCAGAGTACTGTGTTGCCAGCATTTTTTGGATATTGTGTGTTATGTTTTTGTATCCCATCTTGTCAACAAAATGCCCATCTGTGGCTCTTGCTTCTGGTGAGAAGTGAAAGACAATTACTCTTAAGGAGAAACTAAAGATAATTGCTTAACTATAGGCTAACGTAAGTGTCCTGAGCACATTTAAGGTAGGCTAGGCTAAGCTATGATGTTTAGTAAGTTAAGTGCATTAAATGTATTTTCAACTTCGATGGATATATTGGGACATAATCTCATCATAAATCAAGGAGTGTCTGTGTATCAATATGATTCCCTGAAGAAAGGAAAGGAAACAAATCTTCATTGAACAATCATGTGGCAGGCACTCTGCAGACCTTTTGTAGTTCAGTACTCAGGAGAGTTCTTACTTCTGGAGACACCCGTCCAGTGCATCCAGATTTTGGACTTCTTTCCTCCCTTGGTCTGGAATATAGCATAAGGCCAAGAACTCTGACTGCGTGAGCTAATCTCACCTGTACAATCTTGTACCTATATGATCACATACGAGTAATCTTACTCCTCAGTCCTCAATTTCTGTATCTCTCAAGTGGGGAGGGACAATAGCAACAACTCCTACACTGGAGGACTAAGTGAAATAATCTCTAGAAAACAAAGTGCTTAGTCATAGAATGCACTCAGTAAATAATAGCCCAGATTATTTTTATACCTACTTCCAGAGCAGCTCTGCATAGTAAAAAGAGCATGAAATTTAAAATATGGAGATTGGGATTCCAATCCCAGTTCTACTATTCTCTACCTGTAAATCCCCCCAAAAAAGTCACTTCCTTCTTTAACACTCAGTTTTCTTAACTGTAAAATGGAGAAAATAACAATATCTAAAGAATTGTTGGGACTATTATGTGGGAAAGTGGAAATGGAACGGTTGTAAACTCAACAGTTCTATAGCAATATTGTTGACTTGTATTTTGAAAAACTAAAATATTTTATAAAATTTCATTTATGCCTATAGTTTTCATTTATGCCTATAGTCTACCCTCCAAATTTCTAAGAAATCCACTGTCTGGGGTACATGGGAAGGTATATTGCTCAAGGGAGTTGACTATGAAGTCACCCAGGAGTAGGCTGGGGGAGGCTGCTGGCCACCGGAGGCTGCTGGCCACCAGGCACTGCAGGATCCTGGCCCTGGAGAAACCACCTGGTCTGCAGGAGCCTGGTGCTGTAGGATTCTGCTGCAGGAGCCACTGAAACCAGGAAGAGCACCTTCCTCTGGCAGTATCTCTTCAGCGCCCTCTACTGACAAAATTTAACATGGTGCTACCTAGCAAAGGAGAAATATTTTAAAGAGCGTAAAGATGGGGCTCCATTTTCCTCAGAGCAACAGAGAAAGGGGGCAAGGGACAATAAATTAATAACTGGAACAGCCTTTTACATGTAGATTTTATTTTTGTGCATAATTTGAAATGTCCTTAAAAGGTATTTTCTTGTAAAGATAAAATAAAATTGGAAATAAGTTAGAGGTCCATCAATAAAGAAATAATTCAATAAACTGTGGTACTTCCATACCAGATTCCTATGTAGCAATAATGAGGTACCTGGATATATGTGCTAATATGAAATCTAAATCATATTGTTAAATTAAAATGAACATAAAATTTTAAACTATGAAAGAAAAGTATTATAGTATGTGAACACACACATACCATGCATTCAGAAGTAGTTCTCCTAAGATTACTTTATAAGACTATTTATAATTAAGATCTATCTGCAAAGCAACATTAAACACCTCATATCATAACTGTGTTATAAATATATGCAATTTTTGCTTTGTTCTAGCTAACCTCTTCATTTATAGATGTCACAGAAATAAAGCCAATCTCAGCGCAAATAGACTCAAATTTTATATTAGTAAAATTCTTAGAACTTGTAACTTTATATAATAAAAATTCATATGTATGTTTGTTTTCTTAGGCAGAGGTTCAAAAAATTATTGCAGTTGCCTGGAACATCTTTCAGCCCCTTCTCTTTGGTCTGATTGGAGCAGAGGTATCTGTTTCATCTCTCAGACCAGAAACTGTAGGTAAGAATTTCAAAGTAGTACTTTGGCTAAAATCAACTTTTTATATTCAGTTGAAATACCTTTAGTAGGTATATGTTCAGTAGTTCCCATTGTCACATGCTTAATAATGGTTTAAAAGTAGTTGGTTTGTAGGGGGTAACGTGGGGATAAGGACACATATGTAATAAATAAATAAATAAATAAATAAATAAGTAGTTGGTTAGAAAATAATGTTCATCAGCCCTAGGTGGTGCTCAGTGGTTAGAGCGCTGACCCTCAGGATTGCAAGTTCAATTCTGGTCAAGGGCATGTACCTTGGTTGCAGGATTAAACCCCCACCCTGGTCGGGCATGTGTGGGAAGCAACCAAACAAGGTGTCTCTCTCACATTGGTGTTTCTCTCTCTAAAAATCAATAGAAAAAAATACCCTCAGGTAAAGTTTAATAAAAAGAAAATAATGTTCATCAGTCTAAGATAGTAAATTAAATATCTTTACAATTATTCCTTGTAAAAAAAAAAGTAACACTGCTTACTACTTTCAAAAAATGCAGGCCTTAAAATATTTTTTTCTATTAAGAGTGTTCATCTAGCCTTGTTCTGATCAAGGGCCAGAATTTTAAAGATAACTAGTCAGTTCTATAATAGGTACCCATGGAATGGAAATGTTTGTGCATTCATTTTTTTAAATTTATTTAAGCATTTAAAAGCCACCATATTAAAACTCTCTTGATTCATAGCATCGTATTTGAAGTTAATTTGCACATATACGGTGTATTCTCTGTATTTCCTCCTTTCCTCGCATCACAATATGCTCCCTCCATCCTAAGGATCCCATCCCTGCCACCTTCTTCTGGATCTCACACATAGATTCTTGTCATACATCTTTGAATGTATTTGTCATGTACATACTTGTCAGTTTCTCCTCTTCAGAATTTAAACCGAGTCTAAGCTCTCTTATCTTAAAATAATATTCTTTCATTCTAATACATGCTACAACATGGGTGGACATAGATGAGGACAGTATACTATTTGAAATAAGCCAGTTACAAACAGACACAGGCTGTATGATTTCACTTTTATGAGGTATCGAATATAGTCAAATTCATAGAGACAGAAAGTAAATGAGGTTGCCAGGGTTTTAGGGGAAGAGTTCTAGTGATTAGTTGCATAAAAATGTGAATGTTTAATACTACATAGCTGTATACTTAAAAATGGTTAAGATGGCCCTAGCTGGTTTGGCTCAGTGGATAGAGCATCAGCCTGCAGACTGAAGGGTCCCTGGTTCGATTCCGTCAAGGGCACATGCCTGGATTGTGGGCTTGGTCCCCAGTAGGAAGCATGGAGGAAGCAGCTGATCAATGACTCTCTCTCATCATTGATGTTTCTATCTCTCCCTCTCCCTTCCTCTCTGAAATCAATAAAAATATATATTTTTAAAATGGTTAAGATGATAAATTTTATGTGTATTTTAACACAATTAAAATTTATTCTTTCTCCATTTCACTTCCCTCCTCACTTACTAATCTACCTCTCTATTCCTTTTTTCAACTTTTCCGAAGAGGTAAGTAACCATATCCCCTTTTTCCATTTTAACTCCTATTCTTTTATTCAATACATTAAAAAACAACAACATTTAGACCAGCTTCTGCCCTTTCACACAACCAACCCTGCTCTGATGAAGGTCATATTGCTAAGACCACGGAATGCGTACCGGTCTTTATTTTATTTGAGCTCTCAACAGCATTGGGAGATCTTTAAGCCACTTTTTACATTGAAGTCTGAAATTATATTTTCCAGAGCCTTCTGAGTCCTCCTTTCTTTTAAAAAAATGTTTTTATATATATACTAGAGGCCCAGTGCACAAAAATTTGTGCACTTGCGGGGGGAGGTCCCTCAGCCAGGCCTGTGCCCTCTTGCAGTCTGGGACCCCTCGGGGGATGACCACCTGCTGGCTTAGGCCTGCTCCCCGGGGGATTGGGCCTAAGCTGGCAATCAGACATCCCTCTGGCAGCCTGGCAGCCCTCGGGGATGTTCACTTGCCAGCAGGGAGCAGACCCAAGCTGCAGTCAGACATCCTTAGCGCTGCTGAGGAGGCAGGAGAGGCTCCCACCACCACCGCTGTACTGGCAGCCATCAGCCTGGCTTGTGGCTGAGCAGAGCTCCCCCATGTGGGAGCGCACTGACCACCAAAGGGCAGCTCCTGCATTGAGTGTCTGCCCCCTGGTGGTCAGTGTGTGTCATAGTGACCAGTCATTCCCAGTCTTACTGCTGTTAGGGTTAGTTTGCATATTACCCTTTTACTATATAGAATAGAGGCCTGGTGCACAGGTGGGTGCCGGCTGGTTTGCCCTGAAGGGTGTCCCGGATCAGGGTGGGCGTCCCACTGGGGTGCCTGGCCAGCCTGGGTGAGGGGCTGATTGCTCTTTGCAGCTGGTCACACCCCCTTCAGGGTAGGGGTCCCCACTGGGGTGCCTGGCCAGCCTGGATGAGGGGCTGATGGCTGTTTTCAGGCTGCCTGCACCCCCTTTAGGGTAGGGGTCCCCACTGGGGTGCCTGGCCAGCCTGGATGAGGGGCTGATGGCTGTTTCCAGGCTGCCTGCACCCCCTTTAGGGTGGGGGTCCCCACTGGGGTGCCTGGCCAGTCTGGATGAGGGGCTGAGGGCCGTTTTCAGGCTGGCCTGCGACTGAAGCTCCCAGCCTCTCCTTTTTTTCTTTTTTTTTATTCTGGGATTTATTTACCTTCTATAATTGAAACTTTGTTGCCGCTCCAGCTCTGAGGCCATGGCCTGCTGAAAGCAGGTATCTGCAGTTTGTTTAGCTTCTATAATTGCAACTTTGTTGCTTAGAGTGGAGCTCAGAGCTGGGCTGCAGCAGGGAGGAAGCTTTGCTTCCTCCATCACTGGAGCAAGCAAGCCTCCTGCTCGCTTCAGCTGCATGGCTGCCGGCTGCCATCTTTGTTGGCAGTTAATTTGCATATCCCACTGATTAGCTAATGGGAAGCGTAGCAGAGGTACAGTTAATTTCAATCTTTGTCTATTATTAGATAGGATTTTTTTTATTGATTATTCCTTTACACTCACATACATGTGGCTTAAATGCTGCTCTTTATCTAAGTTCTTTCCAAAGGTTCTATGCTACTTACCCTACATCACATCTCTGAGCTCACCTACACTCAGTGGTTTTGATTATGAACTACATACTTCCAAAATCTTTATCTCTAAATCAATATATTCAGTTGCTAATTGGATATTCCATTTATAAGTCCTACAAAATTTCAAACTCAGTGTGTCTAAAACTTTCTCATCATCCTCTCCCCAAACTTTTAATGTTCCCCTTTGAGAGTGGTATCATTTCTTGTACCTTATACTTCAGACAACAAATATTTTGGAAAATTTACCATCATGGGAGAAATATTAGTACCCTTCAATAAAGAGCCACATAGCTTTTCTATAAAGAAACCATATTCACAATAGATTCACAATAGATCCCCAGCAATGTTTATCTGGTGTTTTACAGCCTTTTAAACTTAAGAAAGTTTGTCCTTTTTGAATTTCTTTTTTTTGTTTCAACTGTAAAATAAGAAAAATTACCCCACTGGTTGTAAGGATTAAGAAAAGTAATATACTTAGGGCTTAATACAGAATGTGGCACAGAGTAAACACTTAACAAATGTTCCCTTAAAAAAAAAGCCACCCGAACAATCAAAGCTTAACTACAACAAGACTGCGCACAAAGACCACTAGGGAGTGCACCAAGAAAGCAAAAAAAATGCGGAGACAAAGAAACAGGACAAAATTGTCAATAGAGGATATTGAGTTCAGAACCACACTTTTAAGGTCTCTCAAGAACTGTCTAGAAGCCGCCGATAAACTTATTGAGATCTACAAGAAATCTAATGAGACCCTTGATGTTGTGATAAAGAACCAACTAGAAATTAAGCATACACGGACTGAAATAAAGAATATTATACAGGCTCCCAACAGCAGACCAGAGGAGCGCAAGAATCAAGGCAAATATTTGAAATGCGAAGAAGCAAAAAACATCCAACCGGAAAAGCAAAATGAAAAAAGAATCCGAAAATACGAAGATAGTGTAAGGAGCCTCTGGGACAGCTTCAAGCGTACCAACATCAGAATTATAGGGGTGCCAGAAGATGAGAGAGAGCAAGATATTGAAAACCTATTTGAAGAAGTAATGACAGAAAACTTCCCCTACCTGGTGAAAAAATAGACTTACAAGTCCAGGAAGCGCAGAGAACCCCAAACAAAAGGAATCCAAAGAGGACCACATCAAGACAAATCATAATTAAAATGCCAAGAGCAAAAGACAAAGAGAGAATCTTAAAAGCAGCAAGAGAAAGAAACTCAGTTACCTACAAGGGAGTACCCATACGACTGTCAGCTGATTTCTCAACAGAAACCATGCAGGCCTGAAGAGAGTGGCAAGAAATATTCAAAGTGATGAATAGCAAGAACCTGCAACCAAGATTACTTTATCCAGCAAAGCTATCATTCAGAATTGAAGGTCAGATAAAGAGCTTCACTGATAAGAAAAAGCTAAAGGAGTTCATCACCACCAAACCAGCATTATATGAAATGCTGAAAGGTATCCTTTAAGAAGAGGAAGAGGAAGAAAAAGGTAAAGATACAAATTATGAACAACAAATATGCATCTATCAACAAGTGAATCTAAGAATCAAGTGAATAAATAATCTGATGAACAGAATAAACTGTTGATTATAATAGAATCAGGGACATAGAAAGGGAATGGACTGACTATTCTTGGGGGGGAAAGGGGTGTGGGAGATGTGGGAAGAGACTGGACAAAAATCGTGCACCTATGGATGAGGACAGTGGGTGGGGAGTGAGGGCGGAGGGTGGGGCGGGAATTGGGAGGAGGGGAGTTATGGGGGGGAAAAAAAGGAACAAATGTAATCATCTGAACAATAAAGATTTAATAAAAAAAATAAAAAATAAAATAAGCCACCCTATTATTTACCAGTCACCTTAGCTATGCTTTCCTCAGATCCAGTAACCTGCAGCAGCCTTTGTCACAATCCCTTATTTTGCAAATCAGGATGAACTTATCTCTATCAGCAAAGGAATTTAAAGGACTGAATGAAGTACTGAACATGTGAACCAGGCCTAATGGGCAGTCAGTGTAAACACAAGTGCAGTAAGACACAGGGGCTGATAAACATTATGAATATCACCTCTGGTCTTATACTCTGTAAAGACTTCTCAACCATTATGATGAAAATACTGATTTTCTCTTCTTCTTGCTCTCTTACCAATATATTTATACTTCACTTACCTTACAGTATATTAACTGTTTATTTATGCTTCTGGTTTCCTCAAGCTTAGAAGTACATTGAGGCAAAGTCTGTACATTATATATATACTAGAGGCCCGGTGCACAAAAATTTGTGCACTCGGGGCGGGGGGGGGGGGCGGTCCCTCAGCCCAGCCTGTGCCCTCTCGCAGTCTGGGACCCCTCGGGAGATAACGACCTGCTGGCTTAGGCCTGCTCCTGGGTGGCAGAGGGCAGGCCCAATCCCTAGGTGCAGCCCTTGGTCGGGCTCAGAGCAGGGCCGATTGGGGAGTTGGGGCGCCTTCCCCTGTCATGCACAGAGCAGGGCGGATCGGGAGGTTGCGATGCTACCCTCAGTCACGCTCAGGGTAGGGCCAATTGGGGGGTTGGGGCACCGCCCCCTGTCACACTCAAGGCAGGGTCGATGGGGAGGTTGCGGCGTCACCCCCTGTCACGCACAGAGCAGGGCCTATCAGGGGGTTGGGGCTCCATACCCTGTCAGGCACAGAGCAGGGCTGATCAGGGGGTTGGGGTGCCTTCCCCTGTCACGAACAGAGCAGGCGGATAGGGAGGTTGTGGCCCTGCCCCCTGTCACACACAGAGCCACAGGGCGATCAGGGGGTTTGGGCGCTGCCCCCTGTCATGCTGATCCCGGTGCCGGGAGGCCTCTCGGCTCTGCTGATCCCGGTGCTGGGAGGCATATTACCCTTTTACTATATAGGGTAGAGGCCTGGTGCATGGGTGGGGCTGGCTGGTTTGCCCTGAAAGGTGTCCTGGATCATGGTGAGGGTCCCCACTGGGGTGCCTGGCCAGCCTGGGTGAGGGGATGATGGCTGTTTGCAGCTGGTCACACACCCTTCAGGGTGGGGGTCCCCACTGGGGTGCCTGGCCAGTCTGGGTGAGGGTCTGAGGGCTGTTTTCAGGCTGACTGAAGTTCCCAACTGCTCCTTTTTTTCTTTTTTCTTTTTTATTCTGGGCCAGCTTTAGCTCTGGCTCCAGCTCTGAGGCTTCTGCTGCTGAAAGAAGGTATCTGGTTTGTTTCAGTTCTATAATCAAAACACTGTATAACTCCAGCTCTGAGATCCCGGGCTCGCTGAAAGCAGGTTTCTGGGGTTTTGTTTAGCTTCTATATTTGTTACATAGTTGGTTAGAGTTGAAGCTCAGAGGCCTGCAGTGGCAGGCGGGGAATGTTGGTTTCCTCTGTCACTGAGGCAAGCAAGCCTCATGTTAGTTTCAAGCTGCCTGGCTGCCGGCAGCCATCTTGGCTGGCAGTTAATTTGCATATCTCGCTGATTAGCCAATGGGAAGGGTAGCGGTTGTACGCCAATTACCATGTTTCTCTTTTATTAGATAGGATTTTGTGTACCCGTACTTAATCCAAATCCTGTCATGCATTGTTATCATTTAGTAAATTATTGTTGAATAAACACATGGGAGAAAGTGTAGTTTTTGCTGTAATGTGTAAGAGAAATAACACTCAAATCTCTTTTGCAGAAAATCAAATATGTTTAATTAAGTCTTCATTTTATTCTAGGGAAAATACTTTCTTTTAAATAAATGGTCTGATTGATCCTTAATACAGGTGTGGGCAAAAGTAGGTTTACAGTTGTAATACAAATAAATAATAATTAATAAATAATAAGCTGTGTTTCATGTACTTTCAACTGTAAACCTACCTTTGCCGACCCCTATATTAATATTTTGATAAATTATACCTAACCATTTTTGTCTTTTGAATTTTTTAATAGATTTATATTACTGCTGTTGATAGTATTTTGAATCAATAACTATGAGATTTGATTTCTCCCCCAATATTTCATTATGTCTAAAAATTGAGTATTTCTTACAGGCCTTTGTGTTGCCACCTTGGGCATTGCAGTATTGATACGAATTTTGACTACATTTCTGATGGTGTGTTTTGCTGGTTTTAACATAAAAGAAAAGATATTCATTTCTTTTGCATGGCTTCCGAAGGCCACAGTCCAGGTAATGGTAGCTAAAGAATGGCTTTACAGTTTAACTCCCGTTTCTATTTGATACCTTGAAATTTTGAATAAAAGAGCTTAGTCAAATTTGGTGGAAATAAGTAATTGAAGTTTGATTTGTAAAAAGAGTTTTACTCATCTATTCTTTAAAAGTTTTATTTTTGGTATATTGATTCCTTAAATATGACAGCTCATTTAAATTTATTTAGATCAGTGGTTCTCAACCTTGGCTGCACATTAGAATCACCTGGGAATCTTTTTAAAATCCTGATTTCTGGGCCTCATCCTCTGGAAATTCTGTTTCTTTGTTACTAATGTTGTGGCCCCATCTCATTACAAAGAAACAGAATTTCCGGAGGATGAGGCCCAGAAATCAGGATTTTAAAAAGATTCCCTGGTGATTCTAATGTACAGCCAAGGCTGAGAACCACTGCTTTAGAGTATGATTTGCTGCAAATATAATATATTCCTAATTGTATCACATATTTTTTTTATCACTGAGGATATGTTTTTTTGTTTGTTCACTTGTTTTATTTTAGAGAGAAAAAGGAAGGGAGAGAGAGAAACAAACATCATGTGAGAGAGAAACATCCATCAGCTGCCTCCTATACTCAACCCCATCAGGGATCAACCTGCAACCTGGGTATGTGCCCTGATCAGGAATTGAATCCATGACTTTTCAGCGTACAGATGATGCTCCAACCAACTAAGCCACACTGGCCAGGGCTGCATTGCATATTTTCTAGAGTAATTATAGCAAATGAGATTTAACTGCTCCATCCCTGATTGTTTTTCAATTATTTAAGTATCTATTTCATGAAATGAAAATCAAATGTTCATACTTTAGGTATTTTGGGGGATGTGTATGCTCTGTAACTACATGCCAGATGTTGTACAGTTGTGGGCTTAAGTATTATTTCAAAAAAGTTTTTTCTTTCCATCAGACTTTCAAAGATGTCTGAGATATAATGGCTAAGAATACTGTGAGGTTAATATAGTGCAATAGATACAATAGTTTCTCCCTCAGTGTCTTCAGCTTCCACACTACTTCTGGTAACTTTAGTAAATAAACATTAAAAGAATCCCTCTAGTAGCTTTGATATGAAATATTTGTTTCTAAACATTAAACTTTAAAAGATGGCACCTTCCTGTTATCAAAGAAAAATTTAAAAAACAAGATATATTATCTAGGAATATAGATAATATTTGTGTTGAAGACTGTATGTTCTGTGAAACAAGTATTGTATAGAATTTTCTTTTTTCTCCCTTTGCCACAGCACAAGACTTTTTATACATTTTTTCTATATTAGTTGTTTTTCAAACTTTTTTGTTCATATGATACTATAAAAATATACTTTAAATCACAATTCAGTATACATATACACTCCCAAAGATATACATACATACACATACACACACAAAAGAGAACTGAAAGAGAAATATACAGTTGACCCTTGAGCAACACAGGGGTCAGGGGTCAAAAATTCGTGTTTAACTTTTGACTCCCCCAAAATTCAGCTGTCCCTCTGTATCAGTGAGGGATTGGTTCCAGGACCCACCTGTGCTTACCCAAATCTGAGGATGCTCAAGTCCCTTATATAGGGTGTCCCAAAATTCACGCAAGATTTGGAATTGAATTGAGTTGAGTTGAATTGAATTGAATTGAATTGAATTGAATTGAATTGAATTGCAAATCTTGCGTGAATTTTGGGACACCCTATATAAAGTGGGGTAGAATAATGCATACACTCAGCCCTCTGCATCTGCAGATTCCCAACTGCAAGTGGAAAATGCTCTTTTTTTTTTCCCCACATGCAAAAGAAGTTGATCCTTTTTTTAAAAAAAAATATCATATATAAAATTAACATAAAACAGATAAGATCTAAACATCAGAGCTAAAACAAGAACACTTTTGGGGGGGAAAAACACAGTGGAAAATCTTCATGACATTGCATTTGGAGATGATTTCTTGAATATGACATCAAAGATATGGATATGACATCAAAGATATGGATATGACATCAAAAATATAGGAACAAAAGAAAAATAGATAACCAGGACTATGTCAAAATTCAAATCTTCTGCGTATCAAAGGGCACTGTCCAAAGCCAACTTCAGTTCCTGCCCTGGTGGGTCTTTTAGTTTAGCGAGGCAGACGGCTCCAGACAAGTGTGGCGCATGCTCTGAGAGGGACATTGTAGAACTGAACTACAGAGGGCATAAAACTGCAAACTCCTCAGGGGAGACCCGCAGAGCAGTGCAGCCATGGGCAAGCTCGACAAGCTTTCTCTCTCAGCTTTGTGTTATAGTCCCTGGGGCCAGGCTTATGCAATTCGGGAAAAGATGCTTATGTAACTCTTTTGTAGTTGAAGATTCATTTTTCACTTCTTCTTAGAACAGAACACTGCTGGTCACCTTCTGAGTCCTGCACCATCAAATGTTGGTTTGCTTTCTGTGCCATCCTCTTCGGCTGGATAATTCCAGATCCGTTCACTTTTCTGCTTTAAGACCCTATGGCAGCGGTTCTCAACCTGTGGGTCGAGACCCCTTTGGGGGTCGAACGACCCTTTCACAGGGGTCGCCTATAGTGTAAGCCGATAATGCCTGCCATGTGGGGGTGCTCGGTGTAGGCGATCCTGATTCACTGCTAGTCTCATGTGGGGCTTTCGATAAGGATCCAAACTGGGCAGGAGAAATCCTGCCTCCGCCCAGGGGAAGTGTCTTGAAGGCCCCCCCTAACGCCCCCATACCTGCCTCCCACACCACCCTGTCCTCCCTTAAGTCTGGGCTTCGGAGAGCCCTGATTTGGTCCACACTCTCGGGCGGACTCTGCGGGCGTGGGTGCCACCCCTGGAAGCTGTTTTCAGTCATGGTTAATTGAATTCACAGCTGCAAAACCTAGACCTATGGAGGGCTGACTGTATATTTATTGAAAAAAATTCACGTATAAGTGGACCTGCGGAGTTCAAACCCGTGTTGTTCAAGAGTTGGATATATGTCATCATGTGTGCAGTCCTTTCCAAGAATTCATGAAACACTGAACTAGTTATGGTACCAGGTAACCTGCAATAACAAAGAAGCCTCAATACAGGGACTACATTAGATAGCTTTTTTCTTTCTCACCAGCAGTCCTGCAAGGGCATCCCAGAGCTGGCAGGGTGACCACTGTCCTCAGCATGTGCCTTTCAATGAGTCCCGCTTCCATAATTTCTCACCCAGTGGGAAAGGGGGAGAAAGAATAAGCTACGAGTGTCTATTTGTTTTCAGGGAACAACCGGAAGTAGCATTTATCCCTTCCACTCACTCCTCAGTGGCCTTAGATACAGAGCTTCATCTTGCTGCAATGAAGGCTGAAAAAAAGGGTCTGTATGGACAGCAATGAGACCAGCTAAAACTCAGGAATTATATAATAAGGAAGAAAAAAGGGACATTCAGATATTTGTGGTCAATTAGCAGTCTCTGCCATTGTGTCTCATGCACACTAATATTTCCTCTTCTGCTTCACTGTCCTAGAGGCTAACGTGTTCAGTGGAATAAGGGGAAAACCAGATAGACTGATATATGGTTTTCCCATATGCACTAATACTGTATTTTGCCTCTAGGAGGAAAACAAGAAGTTTTATAAGATTTTTCAGTAGATAAACTTTAAATGAAACATTTCACCAACCCTGAGCCAAAGAGTTAACCAAATACCTAGTATTGAAGGTACTACCACTTTCAAGTTTCATGATGTTTAAAAATTAGTTTTGATTCTAAAACAATACATTTTTTTTTCATTTAAAACTTCATCATCTTCCAGTAAGTATCACTACATATTTTTTTCATCTTGTTCTTTCTTAATTCCAAATTCCTAAAGATGAAAAATTGAGATACCCAGTAACTTTCCTCTTTAGTCAGAAGAAATTTAGTATAAAGAATCATGTTATAATTAGCTAAATCATGAGTCTGTGTTCACCTTGTGTTTTGAAATATATTTGCCTGATATTTTTTGTAACCTTACCTTATGCAGAGAGGTATAGATGAATCATCATTCTTTCCCCATGCAAAGGCAGGGGCAGTTTTCAAACAATCAGAACCAACTTCAGTATACTTTGAAAGAAGACTTACTGAACTTTCTTAGTTGAGCAAAAGAATAAGCAATTTTCCTAGCTGGGTTGGCTCAGTGGATAGTGTGTCAGCCTGTGGCCTGAAGGGTCCTGGGTTCAACTCTGATCAAGGGCACATCCGGGTTGTGGGCTCGATCCCCAGTAGGGGGCATGCAAGAGGCAGCCAAACAATGATTCTCTCATCATTGATGTTTCTATCTCTCTCTACCCCTCCCTTCCTCTCAGAAATCAATAAAAAATATTTTTTTAAAAAAAGATTCATTATTTTTTTAAAAGAATAAGCAATTTGTTTAAAAATAATTGACCTTCTGTCTATGTGTTTATCTTATTGTGTTTCCAAATTTACCTTTAAACTTTTATAGGCTGCAATAGGATCTGTAGCTTTGGACACAGCAAGATCACATGGAGATAAACAGTCAGAAGAATATGGAATGGACGTGCTGACCGTGGCGTTTCTGGCCATCCTCATCACAGCCCCAATTGGAAGCCTACTGATTGGCTTGCTGGGCCCCAGGCTTCTCCAGAAAGCTGACCATCAAAACAGAGATGAGGAAGTTCAAGGGGAGACTTCTATACACCTTTAGAGGTGAAAGGAAAGAATGCTGAATATGAGGATTAGAAAGCTGCTAACAGAGGCTACTTTTATCAAGATGAATCCTGAAATATGTAATGTGTAAGCTTAAAATGAATAGAACCAAAAGTGTGACTATTTCTTTAAACAGCATTTTTAGCCATTACCCTTTCCATGTGGATGGTGATGTTCTGCATCTCCAACCTGATCTCTCTACCTTATTATTTTTTAAAAACACCCCTTCATCATATATCTCAATTTGTACAGGGGCATATACACTTGAATGTGCTACCACAATTTAAAATTCACCTGGGAAAGACCAGGTTTGGAATCCTGTTCTCTCCGACTCACTGTTAGCTTTCTCCGACTCACTGCTTTCTCCGACTCACTGTTAGTCACAGCTTCGTGATGCGTGGCCACCTAGCTTCTTGTGTGTTGAGTTGGCTCTTTTTTTTTTTTTTTTTTTTTTTTTTTGCTCATCTTTTCTTGTTTGTTTTCTACTCTCTTTCCCTGTTAATCTGCCTCACCTCCACTTCTCCCCCTTTTATTAGAACAGATTCGTCCTGCCAAAATATTAAAGTACACAAAGCATCTTCATTGGTTCTTCCTCTTGCGCTTTCTAGACAACAGAAGCCCCTGTCCTGACTCCTAGCTGGCTACACAGAGTCCCCCTTTCAGTGGCGCCTCTGGGTTTGCCTCCCCCTAAAGAGCGCCCTGTCCAGCCCTTTCTTATTTGTTTCAGGCTCTTCCTGTTCTCAGGTGAGAGGTAACTCATTTTCAAATCTGTGCCAACCTCATAAGTTGCTATAATGAAGAAACAAACAAACAAACAAATACCAAGTAGAAATGTATTTGTGTGTCATGAAACTGACTGGCTGATTGATGCTGACAGGGTTCCTCTGCTCATGAGGTCACTCAGACCCACCCTCTGTCTGGAGGCTCTGCTCTGCTCAGGACACAGGTTAAAGATGGGTCTCCTTTCTAGCCCTCAGGACGAAGGGAAAAAGGAAGTCCAAGGCAAGCAATTTGTTTTTAAGGAAGTGGCAGGAGGGTGGACACACGTCTCCCCTACATTCTATTGGTGACAACCACACCAGCTGTGAGGAGGCAGAGAAGCATTCACATTCCTACCAGGAAGGAAAGATCAGATTGGGGAGCCAGAGGTGCCATTGTGCTGGCAGGTACCATCACTTGGTCACATATTCTTGCATTTTAACAGGGGCTTTCACTCTTTAACTAAAAGAGTGACTTCTGTGGCTGGAATTTCAGACATTGGGACATGCCAGCAGAGAGGATAGTAGAGGAAAAATTCATCTGCATGGGTCACACTGTATCCTACTTACTCAACTATCTCTGCTTTTGTGTATCACCCATAAGTGCCTTTATTACTGTTGGTCAACTCCTAGTTGCTAGGATAATCATGCTAAAATACTGTTTGCAACTTTTGTCATGTTGTTTGTATACATAAATAATTTATTACTTCTTGTCATAGCCCATCCAAACCATTTAACCTAGAATTCAAAATTCTATCTAACCTTGAATTATATATAAAATGTATAAATGTATTAAATGAGTGGATTATGAATATTCTGATTCCACCAAAGTGATCTGTGTACAGCCTCTCCGTGCCCCTTCTCCCATGATGTTCACCTCCATTCAAAACTAGCTTAATTTGTATTCAGCTAACATACTATAAAGTCATAACAGGCTTCATTTTTATGTCAACCTGATTCTGATTACTCTGTGACTTTGGTTACTGTATTCCCTTACTGTGTATGTTTTCAATTTGGACTGAATTTATACCAAAGTTCAGATGGATCTTTCAAATTGAACTTCATTGGTTAGGTGCATCTTGGTGGTAACACCATATACTAAATGCTCTTGTGTTTCTTCTTACAAGGGTACTAATTTCATCATCAGGGCCCTACCCTTAGGTCGTCATCTAAACCTAATTATTCCCCCATAGGCCCCAACTCTAAATACCATCAAAATATGAATTAGCAGGGAGATGCGGAGGACACAGTTCACTTCAGAGCAGGGGTGTCATACTTCCAAGGATGGAGCTAAACAAACATTGAAAATTCTTGTTCTTCAGTGCCCTTTCTATGCCTATAGTCAGTGTCATTCACATCACCTCTGAAAAGTATTTTTTTTAGATAGAATTATTAGGTTTCAGACCTTTATTCTGCTTTCACATTTCAGTGTTTTTCTCTTTGGCATTAATGTTAAATAACCTTGATTGAACTTGGGTGTGCTCAAAATTTCCTGAGCCATACATTTGCAAACAATCTCATCCATTACATTCTTTAAAAATAATATTTGATTATTTTTTCTGATTATAAAATAACATTTCAATTACAGAAAATTTAGAACACAGGAAAGTACAAGAAAGAAAACTGAGACTACTCTTAGTGTAAATACCCATTTTATTCAGATTCTTTTAAATTTTACCCTTGCAGTTCTGAAGAATGTGTTATTTTCATAAAGATATATTCTCCATTGAATTAGTTGGGCCAAAGTTAACATAAATGCATACATTTGAGTTTTGTGAAGATATATATATTGATGAATTTTTATTGTATATGATGAATGTTAAGCCTTCCAAAAATTTTTATTCACCTGTTCTAATATTCATTTTGCAATAAATAAAATAAAAATCCTTGCCATCGTGGAGCTTATGTTTTAAAATTCATTCATTCACTCATTCAAATACACTTAAAAGCATGTTTGCTATATGCCAGGCTTTATGCTAGCTACTGGGGAATACCGTGATGAACAAGGGCTCTGTTTTTAATGGAACTTGAATTCTAGTGGGTGCTTGAAACTTGGGAATACAGATGTAAATAAGACATTCTTGTTTTCAAGAATCTTACAAGGAAGTAGGATATGTTCAAATAGCTGTAATCCAAGTCAATGAATGATTCAAACGTGTTCTCAAAGATCAAAGATGGTGGTAGAGTAGGTGAATATAACACTTACCTCCTCCCAGGACCAAACTGGAATTATAACTGAAATATAGAGCAATCAACCTGAATAACCAACTAAAGACTAGCTAAAGAGGAGTCTTAAAACCAAGGATCTAGAAAAGAAACCACATCAAGACTGGTAGGAAGGTCAGAGGTGCAAAAAGGGCTGGCCCCACACCCATAGGTGGCAGCTGAACTTCTGGAGGAATATCTCAGCTATAGGGATTCCCCATAAAGGCCTCCAAGCCAGACTCCCCAGCCCAGAGCACTAGAGCCAGAAAGAGGCGCCCATATAACATCTGGCTGTGAAAATAAACAGGAAGACAGACCAGCATGGCTCAGCAGGTGAGCATCGACCCATGAACCAGGAGGTCACTGTTCCATTCTGCAACCAGGATAGGTTGCAGGCTCTATCCTGGGTGTGAGACATGCAGGAAGCATTCTATCAATTATTCTCCCTCAGCATTGATATTTCTATCTCTCTCTCCTTCTCCCTTCTTCTCTGAAATCAATACAAATATATTTTTCAAAACTAAACTATCAGTGCTGAACTTTCGGCCCAGACAGGATTGACCCCAGAGACTGCTATTTTATGGTATTTAAGCTGACTTAAGGAAAACAAGATCTGACTTGTGACAAGTTACTCCTGGTACGTGCAGCAGAGGGCGGTGTGTGTGTGGGGGGGGGGGGGGGGGGCGCTACGATTTGGCCACAGGGTTCTGTAAGGTCAACTATGTGCCTGGATTTTTACAAGCCAATAGGTTAAGATTCAGAAGAGACGTCGAGATTTGAAAAGGGTTGAATAGACCGAAATAAACACCTGGCGGTCCGGGTGAATACGGGAAATCTCGTGTCCACAGTGGGAGCAGCTACAACGCCACTTACCAGTAAAGGCTCCGCCGCCACCAGCCCCATTCAGGCCCCGCCCACCGCCACCAGGCCCCGCCCACCGCCACCAGGCCCCGCCCCTCCGCCCTCCCCGGGGCCAGCGAGCCTTTCACCCTCCGGCCTCCCGCAGCGTGTGCCGCGATTGCTGGGCGCAGGGGAGGCTCCCGGCGGCGGGGCGCTAAAGGAGTTGTAGGTACGGTCCATTTTCCTCCACTCTCTTCCTTTCCAGGCCCTTGGCTTTTTCAAGGAGCATTATAAAGACTGCTGTAGCCAGGACATAGAGATGGTGGCAGCCCTACCCCGCCTTGGTTTATTGCCCCGGGACAGAGGGAGGGCAGCCAGCATAAACCCCCCATGGGACTGAGCGAGGTGAGGAGAGGGTAACCAGGTTTCCCACGCGGAGCGGAGGGGCTAGGAAATAGGTCTGTGGGAACTCCCTGCTCCACCAGGGACGCCAGCAGCCAGGTCTCAACCCGGCCCTGGGACCCGGAGGGGACAGAGGCGGATGGGAAACAGCGCTGTCCCGGGGCGAGGTCAGGGCTGGGACAGGCATGGACCCTGAGTTTCCATCCCCACCACGGCTCCAGCCCCTACCCTCAAAGCTTCACCGTCTCCATTAGCCTTGGCTGTGCCCCCGCCTGGCTTCTGCCAGACTGCGCCTCAGTGTTCCCATCCGGAGCATGGTGACCCCTCCGGCTGGTTCCCTGACAGCCAGACCCCGGGCCCGCCCTGCCGCCTTCCAGGGCTGTCACCAGTGGCTGTTTACGCCAAGGTGCACCTAGCGGAGCCTTCAGACAGCAAGGGGCTGGGGCAGGGACCGTGCCCATCCCCTTCGGCTTAGTGTTGGTGGCAGCCCCAGGGGCTCCGAGGCTTCTGCGGGAGAGCGAGGCGGGGCAGCTGCTCTTCCCACCTCTAGTCCTCTTTCCGCGAGGCCCCAGCTCCCCCTGGGCCTGTCTCTCGCCCTCCCTTTACCTTGCCGTTTGCACGCAGCGACCTGGGACAGCTCACAAACCCGGCCCCTGAATCCCAGCGTGGGTGCTGTTTATTCGGATACCCTCTCCCATCTCCTTCCTGCCGAGTCTTCAGGGCCTGCTTCAGTTATCACCACTTCCTCTAGGAAGCAGGCCCTGATTTAGCCCACAATTGACTGCTTTCTGATGAGGGCTCCCACGGCGAGGTAGGAGCCCTCTTATGAGAGTGCGGACCTCAGCTGGCCTGTATCAGTTTCCTGTGCATGTGAGCATCCTCCTCCTGTGCTAAATCCTTACCGACTGAACCAACCCGTGGACTGCGCTGGGCAGTGCGCAGAGCTCGGGCTTGTTGTCAGGGACATGGGCTCGAGTTCTGACTACCATAAACGTGCTGTGTGACGTTGGACACCGCCCTTCCCCTCTCTGGGCCTCAGTTCCTAAACCTGTACAGGAAACAGATGCTCGGAGGCCCCCAGAGTGCCTTCCTGCTCAGACACTCAGGGTATGAAGTTCTCTCTGCACCAACTGTGGGCAGCAAAGACTTAATCAGAGGAGCTCATCTTTGTTGCTACTGTGTCTACCAATGATTTTTAGAGAGCGTGTAAGGGAGGGGGAGAGAGAGGGAGAGAGATAAAAGCATCCATGAAAGACACATCCATCGCTTGCCTCCCACACGAGCCCCAACCAGGGCCAGGGATCCAGCCTGCAACCAAGGTACGTGCCCTTGACTGAATTGAATTGCACCCATGACTCTTCAGTCTGAGGGCCAACGCTCTAACCTCTGAGCACCCGGCCAGGGTGAGAGGACATTTTTTAAAATATATATATTTTATTGATTTTTTACAGAGAGGAAGGGAGAGGGACAGAGAGGTAGAAACATCAATGAGAGAGAAACATTGATCAGCTGCCTCCTGCACACCTACTACTGGGGATGTGCCTGCAACCAAGGTACATGCCCTTGACCGGAATCGGACCTGGGACCTTTCAGTGCGCAGGCCGACGCTCTATCCCCTGAGCCAAACCGGTTAGGGTGAGAGGACATTTTTTAAGCCCTATATCCAGTTCCCCAGCTTTACCTGACATTCATTAATAAGTATATGTTAAATGTCTATTATGTGTCGATGATGTACAGTGTCTAAGGGCATGTAGTATATATTGAAACAAACTGAATTCATATTCCAGTTCTGTCACTTTCAATGGAAGGAAAAAAGTTTTAGTCTCACTTAGAATAGTTTATACTACCTCTATATGCATTATGTTTTTTTGAGGAAAATATCAATTATTTTGTGTCCGGTTGTTAATGCTACTGTTAACTTTAATTGCTATTTCTAAAATCTAGGGGTGTATGGGAGGTATGGGTATGAAGAATGATTTTAGAATATTTAGCTAAGTGAAGCATCCAAATTTAGAGGATTAAGAACTGTCCATAAATTTTTGCTGAATGACATGTGGTGGAGTCACTAGATGTCACTATTCCACAACTTTGCTCCAAAAGGATAACCTTTAAAATTTAGAGGTTAAATACAGTATACAGTTCCAGAACACACAGCAGGGAAAGACAAGAACTGTTTCTATTAAGGGGTATACATTTGTACCTACATAATATTTATATAAGATATGAAGTTCCCAAGCAGTGTGTTTTGATATTATCTCACCCTGTTTCTTCAGTAGGTCTATCAGAGAATGGAAGCATTGATAAAACTGATAAAGGCCTTGGTGTGGCATCCTCCCTCCCCACACCATTGTATAGGTTTGGAATTAAGATTTAGGGAGGTGAAGTGACAAGAAATTTACTCAACATTATATAACAAATTAAAAGCACAGAGTTTGCCCAACTCTTTTTACAATAGCACACTATCCCTTATTAATATATGCAATCAAAGAGACATTCTAATAAAACAAGGTGAAAATAGAACCTCTAAATCCAGCAGAATTTTTCACAACTTTAAAAGCAAAGCTTACAGCCCTAGCTGGTTTGACTCAGTGGATAGAGTGTCCGCCTGCGGACTGAAGGATCCCAGGTTCCATTCCAGTCAAGGGCACATGCCTGAGTTGGGGGCTCCATCCCCAGTAGGGGGCGTGCAGGAGGCAGCCAATCAATGATTCTCTCATCATTGACGTTTCTATCTCTCCTCTCCTTTCCTCTCTCTGAAATCAATAAAAATGTATTTTCAAAAAAATAAAAGCAAAGCTTACATATGATGATAATGGTGCATACTTATAATAAAAATTATTAGTTGAATACCATGGCTTTTGCTATGATCTATATAAAAATCTCACTTTATTTCCATAATTGCAAGATTCCACAATTCCAAAAAGGATTTCAAGGAGGCTATTGAAATAAATATAGCATAAAAATTTTAAAAACTGATGTAATCATAAATGTAAGATACTGGAATATAAACCACTATGAAGTCTTTTTTTAGTACAGTGGGGCCTTGACTTACGAGTTTAATTCGTTCCGAGACCGAGCTCATTAAGGAGCTCATTAACTCAAATTACTCTGTCAACTCAATGCAAAAAATCGGCCGAGAGACAGCTGGTATCTCAAAAAACTCGTTAGTCGGGACACTCGTAAGTCAAGGCCCCACTGTATACAAAATCATGCCACAATTTCCAGTAAATTTAGATTTGGTTAGCTATTTTAAAATCTGATTCTGCTTTCTCTAGCTGTGAGCACAAGGTAAGAAAAATGGATGTTACTATGCCCATTAAAAGATAATGAAATATTATAATTTACCAAGATCTTACAACTAGCATATTTCTGATTTTAAAGCCTTCATTCTTTTCATTATGCTAGCTATCCAGACATCTGATAAGAGGATTCCTTACAAGATATAGTCACTGTAACCCTTAAATACCTGGGTCACTACAATTATCCCTAATTTTCACAGGTAGGCTTTTGTTTTCAAATAATTTCACAGAGCTATTGATAAGATGTGTTCCTATCAAGAAATTGGGTCCTTAAAATGAGTTATTCAGAGAAAGATACATTTTGAATTTAATCTTCATTTTAAATTGTAAAATTGATATTATAAAAATAAGCATTTTAAAAATTAAATAAGAGAGAAAGAGGTGTCCAGGGAAAGAAGTTCAAAGAAAAATAAAGATGAGGCGATCTCTAGAGTGAAGAAGAAAGCAGCCAGGCCCAGTATTAAAAAAGAGGGAAAGGACAATGGGGAGAAAGTTACAGCCTTGCCTGCTTCTGATCCCTATGTTACTCAAGTATCTGTTTTTTTCTTCTTCAACTTCCTCCAAAATTGTACCCAAAAACCTATCCTAGTCAAGGTCCTCGCTCTTCAAAACTTCTACTTTTCAAATATTTATTCTGTAGGAGTAGAACCTTTTTTTAGTTATACTGTTGATTCTTTATATGTTTCTGCAGCATAATTATTAAGGATCTTACTCATTTTAGAATTTGTTTCCTTTTTCTTAATGTATTTGAAAAACCTATTTTTGATGTTAGAATCTCTTACTCTCCTACTAAAGATGCCTTTCTTGTTAAACTGGCAGAATGTTTTTGTTTTTGTTGTCATTTTGAGTGTCTGGCATTTTTTTTCAGTTCATTCAGGTTTATTTCACAAATATTTATTAAGTGCCTGCATGTGCTAGCTACTATGTAGATCAAGGGTAAAACCAGATATGATTTCTCCTCTGATGACTTCCAATTCCATCCAAGATGAAATAGGCTTACTACAACCTTTTGTCTACTGCTCACAACCAAACACTATGGATAAAATGCAAAGAGCAACTACCAGAAGTCTCAAAAGTAAACAAAAGCAGATAGATTGTGAAGAGGGGTCAAAACTACAGGTGTGAATTCCTCCTGTGCTTGCATTTTTGACTTGAAGGCAGGTCCCTATCATGCCACCATTTAAGGACAGCACAGAAGGCAAAAACTACAACAGGAAACCCATTTTTATGGCCTAAAAGTCTTGGGGGAGTAGATCCTATGTTCCAAAGAAAATGTGAGGAGGCATTGGTGTTGTGTTGCAGCTTTTCCCCAGAAGCAAACCCTATGCATGGCATATGGCAGCTAAAACTCAGAGAAAAACCCCATCTGACCAGAGAAACCAAGAAAAGAGCCCTTGAGAAACATAGCGTGTGGTGGGTGGAGGTATAGATCCAGGAGAGGAGGAAGCTGGAGAAAGGGGCTCCTTAATTCTGTGTACGAACCTAACCAAGTGTCTTGGGTCCCTCCAGCTATGCATACATGCCCAGCCAACCAATGGGGGCCGAGGCGCGCTCTGCGCATGCCCAGCCAACCAAGGGGGCCAAGGCGCGCTCTGCGCATGCCCAGCCAACCAACGTCCAGAACTTTCAGTGGAGAAGCAGCGGACGCTGCTTGCGCGCTTCCTCCGCTCTCTGGCCGCTGCTGGTGTCCCTGCCGCCTGCGCTGGTCCCCTCGGGAGAAGCCCATCCTGGGAAAGGTAGTGGCTGTACCCCTAGGGGTCTCTCCTCATGTCTCCTGCCGGTCCCACAGCCTCCAACCCCAGGACGCCGAGCTTCCCCGGGGAACACCAGGAGCGGGGCCCATTTCTGCAGTTTCCACGCCAGCCGTTGGTGGAGGCCGAAGGGCACGATGGCTTTAGAGGGGCCTGGTCACTGGGGAGGAGGCCGCCACGCGAGGCTCGGCAGGGCCTGCGCCCCTGGGCTGCGGCGACGGGGACAAAGGCCTCGTGGACAAGGAAAGGTGGTGTTGGGGTCAGTTAGGCGTCACTCGAGGCCCGACCTTATCATGCTGAAGGGACTGACGTTCGGTGGTGACAAGCAGAGGGGGGCTAAGCGGGCCCAGCCGAGTGGTGAGCTGCTCCCTGTGAAGCCCTGGGGCGGGGTCCGCCCGGGGAAACGGAGGCCGTGGCCGCCGCGGCCCGTCCGGCCCGTGTGTCCCAGGCCTCCTTTTGGAAGCTGCTCTGAAGACGAGAGAAAGCACGTTGCCGACGGGGCAAAAGGACAGAGAAAACTCCCAGGAGAAGGCATTTATGGATAGTTAGGGCTTTTAGGAGAAATAGAAACCCGGTGGTGAGCTTTTTGCAGGCGTTTCTCACAGTCCTGGGAAAGGCGCCAAGGATTCTCAGTGCTGTTGCAATCGGATATTGGTCCATTTCCCTTGGAGGGAGTCTATCTTATTTTATTGTTGGAAGTATTACAAATAGTAGTACATATGTCTCCTTTTTTCCCCATTGACACCCCACCTCACCCCACCCCCTGTGTCTTGTTTCCATTGGTTATGCTTATATGCATGCATACAAGTCCTTCGGTTGGTCTCTTAAACCGCACCCCCAACCCTCCCTGGCCTTCCTGCCATCGTTTGACAGTCTGTTCCATGCTGCTCTGCCTCTGTATCTATTTTTGTACATCAGTTTATAATGGTCTTTATTATCCATAAATGAATGAGATCATGTATTTTTCTTTCATTGACTGGCTTATTCCACTTAGCATAATGCTCTCCAGTTCCATCCATGCTGTTGCAAATGGTAAGAGTTCCTTCTTTTTTACAGCAGCATAGTATTCCATCGTGTAGATGTACCACCATTTTCTAATCCATTCATCTGCTGGTGGGCACTTAGGCTGTTTCCAGATCTTAGCTATGGTGAATTGTGCTGCTATGAACACAGGGGTGCATATATCCTTTCTGATTGGTGTTTCTGGTTTCTTGGGATATACTCCTAGAAGTGGGATCACTGGGTCAAATGGCAGTTCCACTTTTGGTTTTTTGAGGAAATGCCATACTGTCTTCCATAGTGGTTGCACCAGTCTGCATTCCCACCAGCAGTGAAGGAGGGTTCCTTTTTCTCCGCATCCTCTCCAGCACTTGTCCTTTGTTGATTTGTTGATGATAGCCATTCTTTTTTTAAAAATTTTTTTATTAATTCTTTATCATTGAAAGTATTATGGATGTCCCCTGATTTCCCCCATTGACCCCCTCCAGTCCCTCCTTCCCCCCAGGCCCTCACTGCCCCAATGTCTGTGGCCATGGGCCATACATATATGTGTGCCGAGCCAGCTCAGCCAAGGGTTCGAAAGCCTGAGTAAGGGTGGCGAATGGATGAAGAAATGACAGACAAAGAGAATAAGCTGGGTCTAGGTCAGTGATAGCGAACCTATGACACGTGTGTCAGAGGTGACATGTGAACTCATTTTTTTGGTTGATTTTTCTTTGTTAAATGGCATTTAAATATATAAAATAAATATAAAAAATATAAATCTTTGTTTTACTATGGTTGCAAATATCAAAAAATTTCTATATGTGACATGGCATCAGAGTTAAGTTAGGGTTTTTCAAAATGCTGGCACGCGGAGCTCAAAAGGTTCACCATCACTGGTCTAGGTGGATCTTCCTGTGCCTGGCTGAGGCCACAGAGAGAGATCCAGAGGCAAGTGGAGCCTTTATTTTATAGCCAAAGGTAAACAAGGTAGTGGCCATCATAGTTACACTGTTCTTGTGAGTTTCACTTGTTTTGGCAGCACTTGCTGCATCTCCCTCAGGCCATTAGCTACCCAGATAAGATCTAGGGAGCGTCATAAGGTCAAGCCTAATTATGCTAAGAGGACTGTGCCCTGTAAGCTGGGACTTGTTTGTGGCTTTGCCAACAGATCAGTACGAGGCTTAACCCTATAGCGGCGCCCTACATATATGTATACAAGGCTCTTAGTTGATTACTTCCCCCGCCTTTTCTCTGAGATCCATGCTCTATGGATTTACTTTTCAAGGGAATTTTCTTATTACAAAAGTAATACATATTTATTAATGGAAATTCAGAAAATAGAGATTAAAAGGTTAAAAAATGACAACACCAGTAAGCTCATCACCCAGAGATAACTACTTTTAACATTTACCTCATGGTCTTCATACATATAAATTTTGTTTTACAACATGTGCCTGTAAAAACATTCAAACCTGTAAAAAAATTTTGTGAGTTTATTTGAGCAGGGGAGAGGAAATTAGATATATGAGTAAGTCAACAGAGACTATAATAATAACACGTCAATAAAGCAGATAAAGATGATCAACTTTTAACAGGCGGTAAAAAGAAAGGAAGGAAAAGAGAAAAACTAAAATGGGAACAGGAGAAAATGAAAAAGGGAGAGATGAAGTAGAAAAGGGTGGGGAAAAAGAAAAGATAAAATAACAATAAAATACGTAAAAATTTAAAAATAAAATGAAGAAAAGTTAATACAAAAAATAAAAGATAAAACAAAAAAGAAAAATATTTTTCTTTTTTTCTTTTTTTAAATAAAAAAGTGAAGTGGTGTTTGCTTCAGCTGCGTTTTAGTGCCCCATGGGGGCTGGTTTAAGACCCCACTCTTCTGTTCTGTCTGCCACTTCTCAGTTTTCTGTTAGGTAGTCAGCACTGTGTTGAAGTTCCAAGCGACCCACCGCTCCTCTGTTTGTGTCTATCTCCACAGCCTTGGCTACAAGCAGGCAGGACCAATCTGCCAGCTTTGCCTGTCTGCCTGCTGTCAATCTTAATCACTGAATTGTCTTATTTCTGACAGGGCTTTGGGCTGGGGGGGTGAGGGGATCTTATTCGGCCGCCATTTTTCCTCCCTCAGTTTCTATCATCTCTCAGAGCTAATTTTTTAAATCAATTAGCCTCTGTCTCAAAAAGATCCATCTAACTAATTTATTATAGAACATTTTGGATTTAATCCTGCTTCTTATTTCACTATTTAAAATATTATATATTCTTGGTCCTGGCCAGGTAGGTCAGTTGATTAGAGCATCATCTTACGGTTGTGGGTTCAATACCTGGTCAGGGCACATACAGTGATCAACCAATGGATGCATAAATAAGTGGAACTACAAGTCAATGTTTCTCTCCCTCTCCCTCTCTGTCTCTCAATGTCTCTCTAAAATCAATTTTAAAAAAAACTCAAAATATCATATGTTCATGTGAATTTCATTCTTTTTCACTTACCTTTGCTGGATTAACAGCATTTTCTTTGTTCTACTTTTGTTTATTCCTTTAATCTTTAGAAATTAGAAACTCACCCTGACTGGTGTTGCTCAGTGGTTGGAGCATCATCCTATAACTGAAAGTTCAAGGGTTTGATTCCTGGTTAGGGAACATACCCAGGTTGTTGGTTTGATCCCTGGTCAAGGTGGGTACACAAGGCAACTGATAGATGTTTCTCTCTCACAATGCTGTTTCTCTCTCACATTGAAGTTTCTCTTACTCTCTCTCTCCCGCTCCCTTCCTCTCTCTGTAAACATCAGTAAAAACATACCCTGATTATAAATTAGAAACTCATTCTCCTAATGATTACCAATAATTTTGGAAAACACATACTTTAATTCATAGCAAGTTGTCACTTCCCCCACTTCTTTATATATTCCCTCACTAGTTTATATAATCTAGAATTTTAGCCTAAGATTATTTTTAAGGTCTTTACAATGAACGCTTCTATAGATTTAGCAATAAATTTCACTGCTCACTATTGTTTCTTGTAACAATAATCACAATAATTATAGTAGTAGCAAACACTTATATAGTGCTTACTATGTGGCAGATGAAGTTTGATATTAACTTTTTAATCCTCCCAGTAGCCCTGTGAAGTAGATACTATTATTATTCCCATTGTGGGGTAGAACTTACAAACTAAGACAAAGAAATGTTATTTGATTTTCCTAAGGTCAAACAACTAATAGATGGATCCAGATTTCGGCTCTGCCTGAACTGTTATTCTTACTGTCTGCACTATGCTGCCTATTCTCTTTTATTTCTGTTCTTCTTTCTTTTTTTGTGTGTAATCTTTTTCCTGATGAGTTAATCTTCTAGTTCTTTTAAAACTGCTGAATAGATGATAAAATGATTCCTTAAATATTTGAAAATGTCTTCTATATGGCTTAGTATTGCATTTTAGGTTCAAAATTATTTTCCCTCAATATTTTAAAGATATCATCACTATCTCTTTGTATTAATTTTACCCATGAGAAACCTCTTGTCAAATTAATTTTTTTTATTCCAGAGAGAGAGCTAAGATGAGGAAGAGATAGAAACACCAATGATGAGAGAGAATCATACATCAGCTGCCTCCTGCATGTCCCCTATTGGGGATCCAGCCCACAACCTGGGCATATGCCCTGAGACCTCCTGGTTCTTGGGTCAATGCTCAACGACTGAACCACACTGGCTGGTTTTTAATTTCTTTCCCAGTTAATAACTTTCTTTTTTTCCTGTTTGGGAGCTTGGTGTGTCTCCCCCCAACCCCCCCCCATTAACTTCTTGCTAAACAAAGCATGTTCCTTAGCTGCATTAATATCGCCTAAAAGCTTCTTAGAAATGCAGAATCTTGGGTTTCACCCAGACCTTTTGAAACAGAATCTTCATTTTAACAAACTCCTCATGTAATTTGTTTGCATATTAAAGTTGAAAAGAACAGTCTCAAATAGGTCTTTTTCCTTAGTGAAATTTTTCATCAATGAAGACAAATAGGGAGAATAATACAATGAACAACCAAATAACCTTAACTTAAATTTGATTCCCAGCCTCAGGTGAGAGGCATATAGGAGGCAACCAACCAATGTGTCTCTCACATTAGTGTTTCTCTCTCTCTCTCTCCTTCTCTCCCTCCTTCCCTCCCTTTTTCCCTTCCACTCTCTCTAAAAATCAATGGATGAGGATTACCTAATGAATCTTTTTTTTTTTTTCCTTAAATCACAGCAAGCGGCGCTCAGAGAACTCGGGCGAGACGGGATATATCCACATGTTTATCGTAGACCAGTATGATAGTGGATGCTACTGACGTAGCAACGATTTTTAAACCTGGTGCGAAGAGTGAAGTAGTATACCCACGTTCGGAATACTATCTCATATAATACGGGCAAACAGGCCTACAAGGCACTTTAATTGCTTTGCGGATAAGCTCTAAGAATTGATGAAGATTGTTCACAAGCTCAACGAGCCCAACATTGTGACCGATTTCACGTGACCATTCTGTTTCATCTCTCCTTGAGCCTGTAGACCATAAGGGAAATTCTTGGATAGCATCTAAGCAATCACATGCACTTTTCACAACTAATCTAAACAGGAACTCGGAAACAGGGCCCACAGCTGGGCACAAATTAACTATGTCATAAGGCTTGCAGCATGCCCCACTAAGGTCGAGCGCCTTACCACCCTGTTTGAGGCACATGGTATGAAATCCCCCACATGGACCCTGCACTTCAAATATATTATCCAAAGGCCCATACACAAGGGCACCAGGAACAGTTTCTGAATGGTCATAATAGTACTTAGCTGAGCATAAGGTAGAAAGCAACAATTGGACCATTAACCTTACTGAGACAGCACCACACAAGTTGGCAAGCTCAGCCTTCTCGAGAATTATTGGATCACCTTGAGCATTTATTATGATCTCTGTCACATGGCAAAGATCAACTATTACCTCCGGGGGAGTACAGGGAGATACCACCATTACCTCCACAGAGTTTATAGCTATAAACGCTTTAAGTAACTGTGACAAGTGCCAGTGTTGTGACAAAGGTATAGCATGAACAGCTGAATGAATCTGGCAGTTATGTCCGGGCATATAAGAGATAGTTTCTTTCTTCTTGCTGGCCCATCTCCTTGGTGTGACGAAGGGCTTAACATGCCAATTAATGAGTCAGCATCAGGGTACATGACCACATCTTGCTCAATTTTGTCAATCTTCATTCTCCTCATAATGTGTGTGATACCAGGAGACTTGTAAGTTAATCCGGCTAGCAGAAGATTAGCAACTAGTGTGCTCCTGAGTGATACACCAATAGGCAGGAGGTTGTTCAATACCCCAGCTTTGCCTGCTAAGTCAAATATTTGATTAGCATCCGACAAAGAAAACAGTACATCACATGTCCACCTTAACGTAGGTGATAAAGATGGAATATAAGATGCAGGCTTAAGATATCCAGATACTGATATGGCCATGCTCCTTCGTGAATTTCCAGTGTGCCAAAAAGACACAATTATCAAGTGTCCAGGAAGCGGAGACAGATGACTGAGAGAGAACCTCTTGAGGGGCCTAGGCAGCTGACCCGAATCCAGGATGGTGTTGAGGTTGTAGGATTCTTGATATAAAGATAGAAACATCTCTACCCCAAGCTTAAAGCTTGCAGCCACTGCGGGGTCTCCATACCAGCCGATTAAGCCAAGGCTGGTTTGTGTGACAACATGGTCCATGGCAATGCCACGATATGCTGGTGTCCTAACGAGCGAAATGGTCCTCTTGAATTTCTTGTGTGCAGTTATCACACGAAAGGGTTAAGTAGTAGGTCTGCAAGGGTAAAGTACCATAGTGGAGTTGTGATGACAAAAGATTAAGGCCATGAATAAATGCTGCTTGAAAGTGGATTGTGAAGTCCTTCTGTGACTTCGCGAAGTCTGTCATATAGTTTGTAGTAAATCCTATGGGGGTTGAGATGACATTCAAGCTTCCTGCTAGGCCAGCTCGATCGTCTGATACGGTTGGTAGCCGATGGGTCAAGGTACCTCCAATGACCACCGGAAGCTCAGGCATTGTGACCCCTTTCTCAGCCAGATGTATGGTTAACAACTCTGCTAAATGCTCACCAACTTTCCCTCTTAATCTGATCCAGTCACAGGTTGAAATGAGGTCCTCAGCCATCTTTCCGATCTTTCCTTCAGGCAGGCCGGTAATTGCTCCCCTGTTGATTTTGATGAAGGTGCGCAGCCCAATATAAAGGGGTCGCTTCCCTCTGTTCATCCATTCTCGTGGTGGAAGTGTAGTATCAGGTCGAAATATAATAGATAGAGAAATCTCTTCATCTGACATGGCTAACCTCAGTTTAAACTGCTCTGCAATAAAGGGCATAGTAACTCCGTGTAAATGGCAACCCCAGGTTGCTACTCTTAACCAGCTTGCACCGTCCATAGTACATGGGGTCAGGTAGTCCAGAATGTTTAATCCTTGTTTGTTAGTCATTAAGATACTCTGCACAAGCTTCTTGAATCGTCTGCTCTCTTCTGTTATGCACCGCATAGACATGCTTTGACTTAGGCTAACAATGGTGCTAGACTTTTGGAATTTGTCAAGCATAGACAATCCATAGGCAACATTACTCTTGGTAAATAAATAGCTCATGAGTCTTGGATATTTTGGCTCCATCTGGAATAAATCAATTGCAAGAACTTCTCCTCTGGAGGAGATGTCCATCTTCATTAGGTTTAGAATGCATGATGATCCAGTCATTTCTGATAGTGATTCTTCTATCCAAATCTTCAAAATACCCTCAGGTCTTCGTATTGGAACTATGTTCAAACAAGTTGGATCTGAGCAAAGAGCCAGTGCACTTGGTTGAGCAGGCACAGTGAGTTTTGTGACTTGATGGATGCACAGAGGTGCAATTCCTGTAGTTATAGTGGTCTTTAGGAGTGACAGCTGAAATGTTAGCGGGTCAGCAAGTCCTCTAAACATAACTGATGGTAATGTTGCTGGAGATGACAAACCTCCCAGGACAGGTCCAACTACTGCAAGAGCAGATACTATATGGGGATCAGAGCAAATTTGGCTTGGAAACAAAACAAATATTTCCATTACGTAAACCAAAATTCCAGCTATGACGGATGGCCAAGGTGTATAATCCACTTGTGATGCGGAAAGGCAACTAGAACTAAGGCAAGTAAGCCTTGAGTAAATGTTAGAGTAAATCTCCCCAGTGCTGTCAGTCAGTCTAGAGAATATTTTTAGAAAGTTTGGTACAGGAACTCCATTGAAGTAGAGGCGTTTCCCATACTCATAAATGACATCACTCACCCAACACTCATCAGGTTTAATGTCAATCTAGCCTCATGTGCCTTGAATATCAGTTTGCTCAACAGGAGGTCCTTTGCTTCATCCTTGATTGCATATGGTGGAACTGAGACAATGATAGTTTGGTTGTCTCCTTGGCCTAGGATGTCGCCCTTTAGCCCAAGCTCTTCCAGGGACAAGAGCTCCAAGCAAGCTGTTATTATTGTCCAGAGCTTCTGGTGCAGGCCCTCGCCCATTGTCAATGAACCTTGGAGGCAGGCCTCTCCATCCTCGATTGGAAAACCATCCTGATCTTGAGCAGGAGGGTTGAATCTATCCTGCATGATGAAGGTTGTCAGCGCGGGCAGCCAGGATCCAACCTGATAGAACCATCCTGAGAGGAACGTCCTATCCAACTCTTCACAGAGAGGCGTGAACTCAGGCCTAAAGGCGTTGCACCATGATTCATAATCTAAGTTTATTACGAACACCTCTCTTCTAGTAATTTGAGTGGATATCTTGTCAAAGATATGTGATAGTTGAGTTGCAGATGTTGTCATGGAGTGCATATGTAGTAATGGCATGATGTACTTCTTGAGGTTTAATTCAGCCAAAACCTGATAAAGTCTGATGCTACAGGATTGCTTAGAGAAGTACCTGCCTTTAACTTCGAGCTCTTTCTCCTTGGGCACCAGGACTGTTTTGTTTGTTGTTGTTTTTTATTGGTTTTATTCCTATAGTGGTGCAATTCTTGCTCACAACTACAGACGGCTTATGATTACTCGTCACGCTGTGCTGCTCTCCTCTCAGCCTTACGAAGTGCCTCAGTAAGGAGCTTCACCAAGTCCTTGAAGCCTGCTTGAGGAGGTGGTGCAGGGCCTCCCATGGCACTCATGATATCTTCGTCAGTAATACCAAATGCTTCTTTCAACCCTTCGGCGTCTTCCTTGCGCATCACCTTCTTCTTCACGGGTGGTTGTGCTAGAGCAGCTTCTATCTCTTGGTCAGTTAACTGAGACATGGACTCCTTTGTTGTTCTGTAATCTCTAAATGTCCCATCAACACTTCTCTCACCACTTTGCACAAGTTAGGGTAATTAACAGGAGGCATCTTCTCGTAGTTCGGAAGGCGAAGACATTTTAGGTATGGAAACTTATCATCTCCATGTTGGTCACGAAGTTCCTTCTTAGCTTTCAAGAAGGCTCGTAATTCAGCCCCTACACCTGGAAGCATTGATGCATGAGTAAACCCCTCATGAAGAAATGATTTGATGGTGAGGTAAGACGTCATCTCAGCGAAGCCAGAAATAAGCTTCATTTGAGAGATGAATGCCTTGGCAGTCGGACTCAAGGACAAAATGCCTGTGTTTAGGAGAGCACCAAGTATTGGTACATCAAGTTCCTTTTCTGTAAGCCATACAGCGGTTGCTTTTGGATCTAGTGTTGGGTCAATCTCAACAGGAGGTGGCTGAACACCAGGTCTCACTGTAGCATAAAGAACACCGAACCTGCGGCTTATCTGGGTCCCTGAGCTTTGTTGAGGTTTACGGATCATGTGGAATAATATGGCCAAAGTGCACTTTATCACTAAGTTAACCTGCTCTGGTGATGGACTAAGGTCCGTCAAGGGTCCCCATGGTTGCAGTGCACTTGCCCCTTCAACCACACCATGATTATCATGAATATAGCGGTCAAACGGTTTCCCATCAATGTTGTATAGATGAGCAGGAAATTGGTTCCAACGGCAATACCGCCACCTATGGTGGACACTGTAACAGAGCTTGGTTTTCTCGCGGCGATAGTGGCTGCATTGAGCGTGTGACTTCTAGGTGGGAGATAGATCTCCTGGGCTCCAGTGCCCTTGATGTCCATAATTAGGTAG
Source organism: Myotis daubentonii (assembly GCF_963259705.1). Taxonomy (NCBI): domain Eukaryota; kingdom Metazoa; phylum Chordata; class Mammalia; order Chiroptera; family Vespertilionidae; genus Myotis; species Myotis daubentonii. The sequence goes on from NC_081840.1 coordinate 162,055,921, forward strand.
TATGGGTCCGGGCACCAGGACTGTTATCAAGTCATCTGTATTGAGGTTTCCTGTCACAAAAGGTTGAACCTTCTCTTCAGTATTATCGAGATCACCACTAAGCAGTGCAAGAATTAATCTCTGTAATCCCCGCTCGCTGTTGATGTGCCAGAGCCTTTGATGATATTTCCTGTAATATGCCTCAGTTATATTCGAACGTCCATTTGTTCCTGTTTTCTATGATAGCCTTGTCAGTTATGATATCACTGAGGTCAGGCTCAAATTCAAGTCTGTTCCCCCTGAATTCGAGTTGGACCTCGGAAAAGTCTGAATACTTCCATTGACCTGTTTTGACCCAGACTCCAGGGAGGTATGCTTGCCGGATTACTGTGCTGCAATTTGTGGTAAACGTTACAGGTGGCCACGCTGAGTTCTTCTTTATTTTACCTCTAATGTATTCAGCACTAAATACATATAGCACTTCCAAACCCACTGTCTCCAATCTTGACATGTCCATGACCTCTTGTCGCATTCTGTGGAACTGTTGCTTACTTCCTTCTTCCATTCTGATCTCTGGAAAGAAGAAGCATTTAGAAACGGAAAATAATTCTAGGACCATTTGTGGGTAAGATAATGCCAGATCTGATACGTCTAACAATTCTGTTGAGAGATTAGCAACAGCAGGATGCATGACAGTATGGAATGATGAGATTATGGTTTTGTTGTGATATTGTAGTACTTTGCTTATAGCATAAGGATATACAGACTTAATGGCATAAAAATACATGTCATGTGGCAAGCATCCCACAGCACTATCCATGCAAGCAAGGAAAACTTTGGCCTTTTCAGTCATGCACACAGGCCACTTTTGGAGGGTATCTTCAACCAAGCAGGCAATAAGCAAGTGGACACGAGATCTATAAGTATCAGTGAGGGAAAGAAAATGATTATGTGTCATCAAGCTAGAATGGATGCCATGCACAGCAAGCACAAGAGACCTGAAAAAGTGGCATGTTATGTTCCCCACCTGAATGGTCGCCATCTCATGCCTGGAGAGTGATACCTGCATAATTGCCTCTTGAAAAACTAAATGTTTTTCTAAAGTCTCAAGTAAGACTTTCATGCAGCATGGAAAGTATTGATAGGTTGACTTTCTGAATTAAGTTCCTCAAGGCCTTCCAGGTCGACGCCACAGCTTGTGCTGGGCTGCATATCTGGCGCTTTGGCCAGGCGGGGCATGCTGTGCTCTCTGTTCTAGAACCCATAGATAGGAAGGTGGTCACTGCACTGATGCTGTACTGTGTCAGGAACAAATTGTGTAAACAAGGCTTCGTAACTAACCTTGTGGTTTTTGCAAATAAAAACGCTGTAACTCCTGTAGTCGGCACTGCAGTTCAGCCTTTGCTTCGGCAGGGTGTTGTAACTGTAGTCGCTGGTCAGCTTAATAAAGGCTCCTAAATCTTGATCTGAGTCCCTGGTGGTCGTCTCCGTGGGTCGCCCCATTACAAGCTGTCCAAATCATGCTAGATGCTGGTGATAAGTCTCGGTGGGGAGATCTGGGAACAGAGAAATACATCAAGAAAAACTTTAATCACATGAGTTCGTCAACAGAGATTGGTCTGGGATAAGATGAGTCACCTTTTGATGAGATCTAAGTGTGCTGTCCTTAAGTGCCAAGCTGACCTCTGTTCCAAGCAGAGGAGATTTAAGGACTTGATCTGTCCTATAAGTTGCCATTCTATATAAGATACCAGTGGGCCTGGCCCAATCACGTCCAGGCAATATGCCTCTATCACGAATTGAGCTTTAAAGACTTCGAGTCCAATATCACGAGGTAAGGGAATCCTCCCTTGCTGCGGAAGATGTTCTGGAGCAACCAACTTTGTTTTCAACAGTGAATATGCAGCATCACTCCATCTATAATAGAGGCAAGTTTTGAACAGGCCGACAGGTTCAAGGTCTAAGGTAAGGTAAGAAGCAATAGGAATAAACTTAACTGAGCTATTAGTGCTTGCTAGTGCAATTTGTACATGGTATTGAGAGTACTTTAGGGTAACTCTTAGAATGAGTGATGAATATCCAGGGACAATGGTGTCCACTGGATTTATCTCAGGAAAATTTCTTGTTGACATTTTCCCCTAATGAGTCTTAAAGTAAATTACATACATGATGATATTTCAATCCTATAATCTGCAATATGCATTTCTAAAAGGTAAGAGCATTTTTAAACTAAATTAACAATAATATCTTAATATCCTTGGGTGGGTCTTTCTGAAATTTGTTCTCAATATTTGGTGGGATATTTCAGAGGGTTGTGTATCTATTTTCCCCCATATCTTAGATGTATTTTATGTCTCTTCTCAGTTATCTTTTCTATCTCCTTAGCTCTCTCTAAAACTAGTTAGATTTCCTTTATACTTTTCATCTGCCTGCTTTTTTGCAGTACACACTGGGAAGTTTTCTCTCCTAAGTTCTCTAGCTTATTAACTTACTCTTCAGCTATGTTCAGATCACCTATTTTTATTCTATTTTAGTAGTCATTAATTTTTAAGAACTATAGTTATAATGTTATGGATACATGCAGTATACCTCTATGATTCTGAGGATATTTATAGTTATGAAATCATGTTCTGATTGATATCTGTATATATATATGTATATATATGTGTGTGTGTGTGTGTGTATATATATATATATATATATATATATATATATATTTCCTCATATAAAGTTTTTCTATTTGATAAAGATGGTGCCTCAATTCAAAGTGTTGGCTTTCCCCAAATATTTGGTGATACTTTAGTAGATGCTTCTTTTTGTATTTGAAACTTCCTATTAGCATGTGATTGCTTTATCTGTTTGCTATTGCCTTTTGGAGGGAATAGTGCAATCATGCTCAAAAGCAAGGTATCTTAGAAGCTCAGGCTGAAATTAAGATTTTTAGGCAAGTGATTTATTAAAGGATCCCACACTAGAAACCTCTGAGTGAAGGAAGCCAGATAGGAATGTGGGAAATGTCAGTGGTTCCCAAATTTGTTATATCTTAAAATCACCTGAGGAGCTTTTGAAAATCCCAGCAATCATAGGAGTAATGTCAGAAAGATGGCAGAATCTGTAGCCTTGGGCTCTTCTTCCACAATGGAGATACTCACTTAGCAATATAAGGACCATATTACCTTTGTCAGAATTTCAGAAGCCACTTAAGAGATTACAGCATCCCAGTCAAGCACAAGGCCAAGTAGAGGCACATTGGAGCAATTAGGGCATTCCATTGTATTTACCCAACATACCTCATCCTCTGCCTGAACAACAAGGTGCAACAAGGTTCATCCTTCTCCCTGAACAAGGTGCAACAGGTTTATTCTTCTACCTGAACAACAAGAAAGCTCCTAATTTATGACTTCTCTTTCAGGAGGGAAAGAGAGACATGGAACATGTGTCCTTCATTCTGGCTTTTTAAATTTTTTTTATTGATTTGAGAGAAGAAGGGAGAGAGAGAAAGAAACATCGATGAGGGAGAAACATTGATCAGCTGCCTTCTGCACACCCCCTTCTAAAGCCGGCAACCCAGGCATGTGCCCTGACTGGCAGTCGAACCAGTGACCTCGGTACATGAGAGGAAACTCAACCCATGGAGCCACACAGCCAGGGCCTACATTCTGGCTTGTTGAGGAGCTGCCCAAGGGACTGTCTCTCCTTACCCGGATTGCTGACAGAAAAGAGACTGGCAAACTTTAGCCCTTTCAATGTGGCTCAGTGGTTAAAGCGTTGGGTTTGCTTCCCAGTCAAGGGCATATAGCTGGGTTGCAGTTTTGATACCCAGCCTCAGGTGGGGCGCATGTAGGAGGCAACCAATCAATGTGTGTCTCTCACATCAATGTTGCTTTCTCTCTTCCTCCTCCCTCCCTCCCTTTTTCCCTTCCACTGCCTCTAAAAATCAATGGGTGAGGATTACCAAAAAAAAAAAGAGAGAGAGACTGGCAAACTTTAGATGCCTGCGTCGTATGGATTGCTACAGCTCTAGAGGTATTACAGTACTGCAGGTAGACCCCTCGGGATGCTCCAGAGTAGGAAAAGGCAAAACTCTTCACCTGGAGATAACAAACCCAAGCCCAGAGAAGACATATCCCAGAAAGGTTTGAGAGGTCCCTAGAATCTCTGGCTGGGCTGATTGGTGAAGATCTCTCCCTAGTGAAGACAGTCCATAAAGACTGTTTTCAAATATGCAGATTTCACCAAATGATAAAAAGGCATATCAAAGGAACAACAAAAACTCCAGAAGCCATTCCTAAACAAATAGAAATGTGTGAATTACTCTCCAAATAATTCAAAGTAACATCTTTAAAATGCTCAGTTGAGCTAAAAGAGAACACAGACATCTAAAAATGTCAGGAAGAGTAAAGACAATCCCTTCAATAAATGGGGTTGGGGATATTGGACAGATACATGCAAAAAAAAAAAATGAAACTAAACCACCAACTTACACCATACACAAGAATAAACTCAAAATGGATAAAAGACTTAAGTGTAAGTTGTGAAACCGTAAAAAATCTAGAAGAACCTATAGGAAGCAAAATCTCAGACATCTCTTGTAGCAATACATTTGCCAATACCTCTCTTAGGGCAAGGAAAACAAAAGAAAAAATGAACAAATGGGACTACATCAAAATAAAAAGCTGCTGCACAGCAAAAGAAACCATCAACAAAATGGAAAGGGGATCCCATTATATGGGAGAACATTTTGCCAGTGATACATCTGATAAGGGGTTAATTTCCAAAATATTTTAAAAAACTCATACAACCTAACAAAAGGAAGACAAGCAACCCAATTAAAATATGGGTCAAAGACCTAAATAGGCACTTCTCTAAAGGAAACATACATATGGCCAAGAGATATGAAAAAAATGCTCAAAGTCACTAATCGGAGAGATGCAAATTAAAACAATGAGGTATCCCCTCACACCTGCCATAATGGCTACCATCAACAAGCTACAAATGAATGCTGGTGGGAATGCAGACTGGTGCAGCCAGAAAAAAAGCAAGAGTTCCCATAAGATAGTAATTGGATTTCTCAGCAGAAAACTTGTAGGCTAGAATGTACTGGAAGATTCAAAATGCTTAAAGAGCCCTAGCCTGTTTGGCTCAGTGGATAGAATGTTGGCCTGTGGACCAAAGGGTCCCGGGTTCAATTCTGGTCAAGGGCACATATCTCAGTTGTAGGCTCCTCCTGACCCCAGCCCTGGTTAGGGCACGTGCTGGAGGCAACTTATGGATGTGTTTCTCTCACATTGATGTTTCTCTCTGTCTTTCCCTCTCTCTCCCACTCTCCCTAAAAATCAATAGAAAAGAGTTTTGGGGTGAGGATTAACAACAACAAAATGTTTAAAAAAAAAAAAAACTGCCAACCAAGCATACTATATTCCAGCAAACCTCATGTAAAAGCTTAATGACATTGAATTTGGCAGTGATTTCTTAGATCTGACACTAAAAGCACAGGCGACAAAAGCAAAAATAGATAGGACTTAATAAAACTTGAAAAATTCTGCACAGCAAATAAAACACTAACAGACAAAAGGCAACATACAAAATGGGATAAAATAATTGCAAAACATATATCTGAAAAGAAATCAATATTTACAACATATGAAGAATTCCCACAATTCAACAATAAAAAACCTACCTAAATAATGGCAAATGACTTTAATAAACATTTGCCCAAAAAAGATACACAAATGGCCAACAAGCTTATAAAAGTGCTCAACATTTTTAATCATTAGAGAAATACAAATTAAAACCACAATGAAATATCAACTTACACCAATTAGGGTGGTCACTATTAAAAAACAAACAAACAGAGCCCTGCTGGTGTGGCTCAGTGGTTGAGTGTCTACCAAGGAACTAAGAGGTCACTAGTTTGATCCCCAGTCAGATCAAACTGGGCTTGATTCCTAGTAGGGGAGGTGCAGGAGACAGCCGATTGATGATGTTCCTCTCTCATTGATGTTTTTCTCTCTCTATCCCTCTTTCTTCCTCTCTCTCTAAAAATCAATAAAAACATGTTTAAAAACAACAAGCAGACAAAAAAATAACAGTTGTTGACCAAGATGTGCAGAAATTGGAACCCTTGTGCATTACTATTGGGAATAAAACTTGGAAACCAGTTTAGAGGTTCCTCTAAAAAAAAAAAAATAGAAGCCCCATAAAATTAATAATCCTATTTCTGAGTATATATCCAAGAGAATTGAAAGCAGAATTTCAGAGAGATGTTGCGGCAGTATTCACAATGGCCAAAAGGTGGAAAAAGCCCAAATATTCATCGACAAATGAATAGGTAAAGAAAATGTGATATATCATACAATAGGATATAATTCAGCTGTAAAAAAAGAAAAAAAAAGAAAAAGGAAATCTTGTCACTTTCTACAACATGATGAGCCTTGATGACATTATGCTGAGTGAAATAAGCCAAAACAAATATTACCTGATTTTAGTGATATAGAGTAGTTAAAAATCATGGTAACAGAAAGCATGGTAGTTGCCAGAGGCTGGGTGAGGGGCACATTTTACCATCATTAAATGGCATTTACTCAAAAGCAGAATTTTTACACTTAAAGTTATAAAAATATGTCTTCTATAAATTTAATAAAATTAACGATTTGGTAAAGTGGATGTTTTAAAATTGGTTTTCAAAGTCTTCTCTCAGTTTTGTAGTAGGTGCTGTCTCTCCTGCTGTTGTTGTCCCTTCCATTCTACAATTGCAAGAAGAAGGATATGGTGTTAAAAGGCATTCCAACCTTACTAATGGCTGCTAGCAGTGTGGATGACATCTTGGCTATCACTGGATTCAGTTTATTCATGAGCATAGTCTTCTCCACAGGTAAACAAGAAAATACAACCACTGCCATGTAATTCATAACTTTTTGTTGAGGTGACCAATAAAGAAATAGAAACTATAGACCAATCTACACATTATGGGAGTTCTAGGAATATAAAAGATAAATGGTCATAAAGCCTATCTGAAAAAATAATGGGTAAAAACTTCCAAGAAAAGACTTTGAAAACCAATTTTAAAACATTCACTTTACCAAATAGTTAATTTTTTAAAAAATATATTTTATTGATTTTTTACAGAGAGGAAGGGAGAGGGATAGAGAGCTAGAAACGTCGATGAGAGAGAAACATCAACCAGCTGCCTCCTGCACACTCGCCACTGGGGATGCGCCCGCAACCAAGGTACATGCCCTTGACCAGAATCGAACCTGGGACCTTTCAGTCTGCAGGCTGACGCTCTATCCACTGAGCCAAACCGGTTAGGGCCCAAATAGTTAATTTTATTAAAATTTATAGCAGACATATTTTACAACAACTTTATTGTTATTTCCTTCAGTTAGTAAGCAAGATTTTTATAAATTTAATATCTTTTTATTCTTTATAGAAAGCTCATTCTAGACCGGGGAGAAAATTTCAATAGGTTAAGAAACCACTACTTAAAAAAAGAAAAAGAAACCACTACTTAACACAAATTATTTCATTTTAATAATTATATATTTCAATTAATGTGATAACCATTTTATTACCATTTATCTGCTCAAGTTGCTTTGGAATTTTATCACAGTTTTTAATAGAAAATTTTAAGCAGTAATATTATTAGTACTACTAATATATTTAATAGATATTTTTGAAATATACCTTTGGACATCATTATAAATAAACTAGAGGGCCAGCGCATGTATTTTGTGCATGGATATGGTCTCTAGACCTGGCCTGCATCAGGGCCATCCTCCCCAGCTTCCCACAGCTGGCCCCAAAACCTGCCGCCACCCACCCCTGGTTCCCCTTTTGCCATAGGGTGATCAGTGCCTGACAGCCAGGGTAAGGGACTGAGAGGTGGTCAGTGCGCCTCAGAGTGACTGGTCCAGCAGTCATTCTGATCATTCTGCCTTTAGGGTCAATTTGCATATTACCCTTTTATTATATAAGATAGAGGCCTGGTGCATGGGTGGGGCCAGCTGGCCTACCCTGATGGGGGCCCCGGATCTGGATGGGGGGTTCCCACTGGGGGGGTGGGGCTGGCCAGGGTGAGGGGCCATGGGTGGTTTGCAGGTAAGCCACGCCCCCTATCAGGGTGGGGGTTTCCATAGGGGGTGGGGCCGGCCTGGGTGAGTGGCCGTGGGTAGTTTTCAGGTCGGCCAAGCCCTCAGTTGGGGTGGGGGTCCCCACTGGGGGGCAGGGCCAGCCTCAGTGAGGGGCCACAGGTAGTTTACAGGCCAGCCACACCCCCAATTGGGGTGGAGGTCCCCGCTGCAGGCAGGGCCTCCTAGGTGAGGAGCCACACGCCCAGTCGGGGTAGTGTGTTCCTTCTGGGGGTGGGGCCGTCCTGGGTGAGGGCCCGCAGGTGGTTTGCAGGCCTGCTTGGGTGAGGGGCCATGCCCCTGATTGGGGTGGGGGGGGGGGTCCCTGCTGGGGGCGGGGCCAGCCTGGGCAAGGGGCCATGGAGGGGTTGGCCAGCCACCCCGCCCTCAATCAGAATGGGAGAGGCTGATCAGTGGTGGGGCCAACCAGGGGCAGGGGCTGGGCATCATAGTGATCAGTCGTCTGGTCGTTACATGCATTACAGTCACTGGCTTTTTATATATATAGATATAAATGGTTGCTCTATTATTAAGACAAGTTAAGTATATAGAGTGTGGACAACTGTGCACCTTTTGGTAGTGGTGGGACAAGATCCTGCACCAATTCTGAATCCCAAGGTGTTAATTTGGTTTTGAATGTCACTCTACAGAAATTGTGAAAGTAAAAATTTCCACATTTAGTAATGATTTTAGTTAACAGTAATGTTTGAAATTCAGTCTTCTATATTATTGAAGCACAAAAATATTTAAGTTGAAAAATAATATATAAAGTTTCTCTTGAAATCAAAAGATATATATTTTAAAAAGGGAAGAGATTTTTTAAAAATCTGCAATGGTCATATCCTAGGAATAATAATTCTGAATCTTTTGATGTAAGTCCACTCAGAATCTATCTATTTATCTACTCTCTCTCGCTCTCTCTCTGTCTCTCTCTCTCTCTTCTCTCTGTTCCAAATCCTATAAAATAAAACCCTAATATGCAAATTGACCAAACCGCGGAATGACGGGTCTTTATGACACACATTGACCACCAGGGGCCGACACTCAATGCAGGAGCTGCCCCCTGGTGGCCAGTGTGCTCCCACAGGGGGAGTGCCACTCAGCCAGAAGATGGGCTCACAGCTGGCGAGCACATCAACAGTGGCAGGAGCCTCTCCTGGCTCCGCTGCAGGCGGGCAGTAAGGAGCGAGGGGTCCCGGACTTCAAGAACCCCTGACTGAGAGAGGAATGTCTGACTGCAGGCAGACATCCCCCAAGGGGTCCCGGTCTGCGAGAGGGCTTAGGGACACCCCCCAGGTGCATGAATTTTGTGCACCAGGCCTCTAGTATTCTTATAAAATTATTTTTTTTAAATATATTTTATTGGTTTTTTTACAGAGAGGAAGGAAGAGGGATAGAGAGTTAGAAACATCGATGAGAGAGAAACATTGATCAGCCACCTCCTGCATATCCCCTACTGGGGATGTGCCTGAAACCAAGGTACATGCCCTTGACCGGAATCGAACCTGGGACCCTTCAGTCCACAGGCCGACGCTCTAACCACTGAGCCAAACTGGCTATGGCCTTATAAAATTATTGAGCATTGATCATACTTGATTATAACCTGAACTAGAGGCCTGGTACACAAAATTTGTGCACAGGTGCAGTCCCTAGGCCTGGCCGGTGATTGAAGCGTGAACATCTGGCATGGAAGGACAGGTTCCAGCTGACCTCTGGGGCTCCAGACCCCTGCACAACCTCTTGCACCTGAGTCATGGTGCCTGAGTTTCCACGGGGAGATTCAATGAGTGTGGCTGGATGCAGCGGGCCAGGGCTCAGTGTTGGTTTCTGTGCTGCCCAGCAGTGCTGCATGGAAGCTGGGCAGCACACTCTCTCCTGGCCAGCCTTACTGACCAGCTCCTGTGCAAACCCATGGGCAGCCCGACCCACCCCTGCAGTCCCAGCAGCTGTGGCCTGGCTCACCCGGAAGAGGCAGCGTGGGTGCGGGGCAAGCTCCTCATGGGCGCCCAGCACTGGAGCGCAAGCCCTGGCGTCCCAGGGGAGGGGAGCAGGGGGAGTGAGAGCAAGCTCGGGAGACACCTTGCATTCTCACCACACCTCTGTCCCCATCACTCCCGCCCCCAGGTAGCTGGCGAGAGGTTGCAGCACGTCGCTGATGCCCGCCATGTTCCACGCCACCCCCTGGTGGTCAGCGCACGTCATAGTGAGCAGTCAGACTCCTATTCTCCCAAACGACTGCCCATGGGGACAATTTGCATATTAGGCTTTTATTATATAGGATTGTTTTGCACTTAATTGTATATTGCACACAGGTTTCTCTTCAGTAAATAGATTTCTATGACATTGTAATGATTGCATAGTACTCAGTTATCTGTATCATAATTTCTTGTTGAAAACTGAAGTTGACTCCTGTAGTTTATATTACAATAATACTGGAGTGAACCAACTCTGCATGGAAGGCGTTGTTATATATTTTTGTTATATGTATTTATACATCGGGAAACTTAAACTCAGGGAGGTTGAGCAACTTGCCCACAATCAAAAAGCCACACATACCAGAGCCTTATTTCAAATGCTCCCAAGGCACTTCACTGCCTCATCTACAACTCTCATCTCTTACTTTCCTATGTGCTTACCTCTATCTATATAAAACTTCTCTTTTGGAAACTGACTCATCCCCCGCCTCCACTTCCTTCATTCCCCTCTCCCTCTTTTTGTCCACTTTTTCTTACTCATCAGACACGTTAGAGTGAATATATCCTAATTCTCAGAAGACATGCTATTAGAATTCCACTCTTCTCCTTCTAGTCCCTGTTGGAGTTACTCCTGGTGTCAGGTGAGCTCATCTTACCTTTTTATCAGGAGCCACACCCATAGGCTAGTCCTCAGCGTTCCCTTGTGGCATCTCTAGTCTATCATTAAGCAACACTCCTCTCCATCCTTCCTCTTTGAGAGGGGCCTTCCTTGCTGGAGGTAGGCATGGATGCTAGAAGGGGTTTGCAATATTTTCCTGAGAGATTTTTAGTTTCTATGGTTGGCCATAGGGCAGTGATGTTATTAAACAGTATTTGAGGAGACTAAAAAAAAAAAAAAAAAAAAAATACTGGAGTGAACATCTTATAACTAAATAGTTGTACCTAAAATTAATATTTTCTTAATCTTAAAAGAATAATCAGCTCAAAAGTATATAGAGTTAATAAGCTTTTGAAATATATTGCCACAGTATCATGTTCTACCATGGTGCACAAGTTTGCCACTTTCTCTTCACCCTTTTCAAAACTAGATACAGTGGGGCCTTGACTTACAAGTGTCCCAACTAATGAGTTTTTTGAGATACCAGCTATCTCTTGGCTGATTTTTTGCTTTAAGTTGACAGAGTAATTTGAGTTAACGAGCTCCTTAATGAGATTAAACTCGTAAGTCAAGGCCCCGCTGTATTATTTGTCTCTTTTTCCCTTGCTAATTTGGTAGGTGAAAAGTGAGACCACTTTAAATGGAGTACTTTTTCTACTAGTGATGTTAAATAAATATTCATGTTTATTGGTCATTGACATTTTGGCATGTTTTATATATTGCTTTTCTTGGAATCTTTTGCCTTATAGGTGTCTTCATCTTTTGTCCTTTTTGATTTATCAAGATTATTCATAAAATTAAGAATGATAACCTTTTGTATTATATTCTTAGGTTTCCCCAATTTTAATTTGACTTAAATTTATAAGAGTTTTTTTGTTGTTGTTGCTATTCAGAAGTTCTAAAATTTTTGTTAACAAATCTGGTCATCTTCTCCTTCATTAATGGTATCAGTTATTATCTCAAAAAAATATTTCTGGCCCTGGCCAGTAAGGCTCAGTTGGTTGGGCATTGTTCCATGCACCAAAAGGTTGTTGGTTCAATTCCTGGGTCAGGGCACACACCCAGGTTTAAGGCTTGATCCCCGGTAGGAGTTCTTGATCCCCAGTAGGGGCGTGCAGGAGGCAACCCATCCATGTGTAGCTCTCTCTCATGGATGTCTCTCTCTCTCTCTCCTTCTCCTTTCTACTTTCTCTAAAAATCAATATATATATATATATTTGTGTTCCTCTTCCATTGTGCCAGCCATTATGACAAACACTGAGGATAAACAGTGAACAACATTATTGGGTAATTGCTTCATACTTGTTCTAAGTTCCATTGATGTTTCCACCCATTTAATGGTCACAATAGTACTATGCTCATTTTATAGGCAAGGAAACTGAGGAACATTGGTTAAATAATTTGCTCAGCCATGGCTGGTTTTGCTCAGTAGTTAGAGCATCAGACTGTTGACCAAAGGTCTCAGGTTCCATTCCCAGTCAAGGTCACATACCTCAGTTACAGGTTCGACCTAGCCCAGGTCAGTTGCATGTGGAGACAACCAGTCTATGTATCTCTCTCACATTGATGTTTCTCTCTCTCCCCCTGGCACTTCTTCTCTCTAGAAAAATCAATGGGGGAAAAAATATCCTCAGGTGAGGATTTAAATAAATAGATAGGTAGGTAGGTAGGTAGATAGATAGATAGATAGATAGATAGATAGATAGATAAATAAATTTGCTCAAAGTCACAAATTAAGTAGGGAAGCCAAGATACAAATCTGGCTGTTTGACCCCAGACCCACACTTTTAAGTACTATTCTATACAGATGTGGTTGCGTAAAATATATTGATGACTCAGTTTACCCTTGAATAGTCTCAGGATTGACCCTAGAATAAATCTTTTTTTTATGTTGTTACTGTTAAATTGTTCTTTTGATATTTACTTTTTTAAATATTTTTTTATTGATTTCAGAGAGGAAGGGAGAGGGAGAGAGAGATAGAAACATCAATGATGAGAGAGAATCATTAATCAGTTACCTCCTGCATGCCCTACTCTGGGGATCAAGCCCTCAACCCAGACATGTGCCCTGAGTGGGAATTGAATCATGACCTCCCAGTTCATAGGTCAATGTTCAACCACTGAGCCATACAGGCCAGGCTGTTTTTTTTATATTTAAATAATATTTTTCTTTGTCATAATCATACATCAGGAAATAAATATTACCAGCCTTGTGCTATGTGCCAGAGGTACTTCTTTGTCAATCTCTGTCCATTCTTCTACCTTACTTGATCTTGTTAGTTAGGGTGTGTAAGGGGAGCACATTGTAGCATATTACTTCTTTGTTTTCTGGCCTATTTATTCAATAAACATTTCTGAATTGAGTGTGTGTACTAAATTATTTAAGAGTACACATCTAATGTATCAAATAGATCTGCATACATCTTTTATATTTATTAATATTAAAGATTCATTTTTGTATATTTGTTCTATAAAATACATACCTTTCTTCATAAATCACCTACGCTTGATTTTCTGATGTGTTGGGTATGTAAAAATATTTCTCTATGATATGTTTTCCTTATGTGTGCCCTTATAGGTGGCATACTTCATGATCTCCTAACTTGTTTTCGGGACATAATTTTTGGTGTGCTATTAGGAACATTTTTGGGAATTTTTCTTCGATATTTTCCAAGTGAAGATCAGGTAAATAAAAAATTAGTCAACCTTTAGAAGTATAGTATTGGTTATTTTTTTTCAAAATTTGAACTTCTATAGTACCCATGATATATTACATTTAATATTTATTGTCCTTCCCCGAAAGTGTAGCCTCCATTGCCTACTTGGCTTTAAACTGAACACAGTTCTGATTAATAGGAGTCAATGGCCTTGACTAAAGTCTGTGCTTCTGGACTTGGCAAATAAGGAATATTAGGGAAAATTTTTTGATGGAATGCTGTGTAAATCTTGTATTTATAAATGTAATGAAGGTGTTGACAGGAAAAAATATATACACCTTTTATCAAGGATTATGTACTTACTGACTAAATACCTTTAAAAAAATATTTTTTGAAACCTGTTCTGCTATGACAGAGATAACGTATCTTTTTACTATGCTGTTGGTTTTTAAATTGAGCTTACAAATGCATAATACTTTGCAGTGGATACTTTTTAAAAATATATAATTAAATCAGAATACCAATTCCATTTCACCCCATCCCTTTCTTCACTAAATTGCCTCCTGACTTCTGACAACTTTTTCTAATCTTTCTTAACTCACACTTTCCCTTGAACATTTTAGGAGAGATAGATTCCCATTTAGCTCCTTATATTTTCTGAGTTAAATTCATTCCCACTCCCTTTGACTAAGGCAACACTATTAAACTCAATCCTTTCCTGCCCTAAAGAATATGCCAAAAAAAGAATGTGCCATTACTTTTGTATATCTGGAATGTCCATTTTGATTTGCCTGTAACAATTGTCATAGCTAATGAGATTTTCAGAAATTTATTTTTAAGAATCCATTGAATATGTTATATAGAACTACAGGTATATTGCTCTATCTTTTCTTTCCTTTTTCAGTTACAGTTAAAATATTTTAACCATTTTACTGACTTTAATGTGGCAGATGAAACTTAATAAATTTTGTCTCTTGTTATCAAGTCTGCTAAAATATTTGGTGAGGAAGAAAGCCAAAATTTTATACATTATTTAATATAACATATTATAGTATCAAAAGATCAATAATGAATGATAGAGAACGTAAATGTTGTATTATATGTTTAATGTAAATAATTTATACAAATTTAATATAATTCTAGACAAATCTTCCAATGAAGAGAGCAGGCCTTATTTTGAGTTTGTGTGTTTCTGCTGTCATAGTCAGCAATAGCATCAATATACATGGAGCCGGAGGATTATTCACACGAATGTCGACTTTCATTGGAGGAACACAGATAAGGTGAATATATTTTTTTAATTAAATCTTTATTGTTCAGATTATTACAGTTGTTCCTCTTTTTTTCCCCCATAGCTCCCCTCCACCCGGTTCCCACCCCACCCTCTGCCCTTACCACCCACTGTCCTCATCCATAGGTGTACGATTTTTGTCCAGTCTCTTCCCACACCCCCCCCCACACCCCTTCCCCCTCCCCTGAGAATAGTCAGTCCACTCCCTTTCTATGCTCCTGATTCTATTCTATTCACCAGTTTATTCTGTTCATCAGATTATTTATTCACTTGATTTTTAGATTCACTTGTTGATAGATGTGTATTTGTTGTTCATAATTTTTATCTTTACCTTTTTCTTCCTCTTCCTCTTCCTAAAAAATACCCTTCAGCATTTCCTATAATACTGGTTTGGTGGTGATGAACTCCTTTCGCTTTTTCCTATCTGTGTAGCTCTTTATCTGACCTTCAATTCTGAATGATAGCTTTGCTGGGTAAAATAATCTAGGTTGTAGGTTCTTGCTATTCATCACTTTGAATATTTCTTGCCACTCCCTTCTGGCCTGCATAGTTTCTGTTGAGAAATCAGCTGACAGTCATATGGGTACTCCCTTGTAGGTAACTGACTTTTTTTCTCTTGCTGCTTTTAAGAAAAATCAACCAAAAAAATGAGTTCCCGTGTCACCTCTGACACGCATGTCATAGGTTCACCATCACTGGGTTAGAGCATCAGCCTACAGACTGAACGGTCATAGAGATACATTGCAGGCTGAATATTGTTAAATATTATGGAGCTAAATGTTATGATTTTAAAATAGAGATACATTGATTCTTTTTAAAATATATCTTTTTTCCTCCTTCCACCCACTCCACCACACATTAATGTACATATATTATTATTAATTACTCATTTATTTTGTATGACTATTTGATTACTGACTGAATCTTCCCACTAGATCGATCACACAGAAAGAATAGGAACCATGTCTACGGTTTCCCCCATTGTTTTTCCCTAGCACTTAGCAAAGTCCCGGGGAAGCAAGAAGTACACAATAAATAACCATTACTTGCCTACAAGATTCAGTGAATGAATGAATGATGTAGTTTGTCCTCTAATTCAATGATATTCCCTCCTACGAAAAAGGTATTACTACTTATTGTTAGACTTTTTCACCTGGCAGCATAATGTCTTGATTCCCTGAGATTCTTTTCTCCATTGTTATTCCAAAACAAAAGCTTGTGAGCCTTCATGCAACAAAATTCTCTATGTCATCGTTATTTAGAGAGCAGACTTTGGGGCCAGACTGCCTGTTTTGAATGCCATATTACTTGCCTATAACCTTAGTCAAGTTAGTTCATAATCTCTCAATGCACAGTTTGAAGATTCCAAACTCCTTGTCAGTTTTACTGTTATCACACGGCCTCCCAAGTAGGAAGAACAAGGAGAATATGATCAACAAAATCTTAGTGAACCCTAAGAAACCTTTGTATTTGGATTGTCTTGTTGCAGCCAAGAACCAAGTGGTACTTGGTAACAGCAAAAAAGCAAAACCCTGGTGCAGTTAAAACTCGAGGTTCTGAGAGTCATACGAGCACTCAAATATATATATTTAAATAGGGGAAAGCTGAGATGACAAAAATACAAAATCAGCCCTAAAATGTCTACATGCTAATTTGTCGCTACTTCACTCTTACTCTAGAGATATTTGCTAAGAAGAACATAGCATTAATGAGTAACTCATGAAAATCCCTCAGCGCTTTAAGTCTTGCCTCTTTTCTAATAGTCTAGTACAGCTATTTTCAACCTTTTTCATCTCATAGCACACATAAACTAATTACTAAAATTCCATAGCACACTAACAAATGTATTATATTTTTTTGCCAATTTGACAAAAAAAGAATAGGTGTAATTTTGATTCATTTACATTGGACAGCTATTGTTGTGTTGCTTGTTGTCATGTTTTTTAATTTGACAATCTAAGGAAAAAGAGGTCAGTGCCCCTGACTAAATAGTCAAGTATTGCATGTTTTAAAAATTACTGCAGCACACCAGTTGAAAATCGCTAGCCTGCTACCAGGTTTTGCTTATTTTAACAGTCATTTGCTTTTATTATATGTTAACTTTGCTTAACATTTTTCATTATGCCTCATGTTCTCCCACCCACCCACCACCCAAATGCACCTGCCTGCTTCTAATGAATTTTCTTACATGAGACAAAAATTAAAAGATACAGATATGTGAATACTACACAGAAGCAAGGGCTGAATAAATGTGATTTGATTATAGAACTTTTCTATGATTTTTATTACAAAGTTAATTTAATTGAAAAATGTAAAATAGAATGTGTTCTTAGTATTTACATATCTCAAGAACAAAATTAATCTGTAAATACCTTTGGAATATTTAAAGTAATCCATCAGGCTGAATTGCTTCCTAATACAAAATAGGCACCTATCTCAGTTGCTTTTTGCTTGAATAACCCTCTGAATTTCAGTGGCCCCCACTGACCACATGATCATTATTTCCTGTCCACTCAACAACAGTTCCCCAAAAGCTCATCTAACTCAAGTTTTCTTTTTCTTTCACTGACAACATATTACTTAAAAGTCTGTTGGCAACAATTAATATACACTCCCATCAAGTGGCCATTGGATGTGTACTGTCCTTGGGAGGAAGTATAATTTGGGCGACACAGTTCCTTTTATCTGAGGGACTTGGTTGTGAGCCCTCAACAGAGAACAGTTGAAGATGGCAGGGCAATGAGTGCCTCAGTTTTATATACACCACAGAACACACTGCTGTCCACCCCTTGTGTCATTTGTGTCTCTTGCTTCATATGATTTCACTGCATCTAAGAAAAGCTCCTTCAGGATTCTGGTTGGTTTCTTTTGCTGGGGAAATTTATGAAAGCACGTTAGAATGAACTACAGCGCCTAAGCTCAGCAGCCGGTCTTGCACCCTCAACTGATCATCTCCCTCCTGTGCTATCCATGTGCTGTCTGGTCTACATTCCTCTCAGCCTTAGCTAGCACCTCTGCTGGTCTCAGTCACTTGTCTGGTGGACGGACCCAGATTCTCATCCCTGAGGTGTTTGAGCCCAGGTCACCATTCCTCCTCGACTGAGTGTTGGATGCCATGCACAAACTGCACTTGTCTACTTAAATCAAGCCATCAAAATTAAACAAGAGGCTACCTAGGGATCCCCTAGTGGATTCCTTGGGTGCCAAACACATTCCTCTCTCCTTCCATTTTGTATTGATAATGAATTGCAACCATTAATCTTTTTTTAAAAATTATCTCTAAAATTTTGCCTTCTAATTAAATTACTATAATTTAATTAACTTTGTTTATTTGGGGATGTATTATTAGGTATCTACAATTTTAGGATCAGTGTATCTTCTTAGAGAGTTTTTACTTTTATTATGATGTAGTGTAAGGAGGTGAATTTGAACATTTCAGGACTGATCAAGAAAAAAACTATGGCCACCAGGTGGCACTATCACACAAGCTTTATTTGGGCAATACTCTGCCAGGTCTGCAGAAGGCCCTAAGAGTGTGAGACCATCCAGAGGCTTAAGGCCATGGGGGCCATCATCCAGAAGGAAAGGGGGCAAGGGAACTCCTGGGGTAGAGAAGCATGGGGGGGGGGGTGCTTAGGGGGCTTTTGTATGTTGTCACGCTGCAGCATTCAGCCTGGTAGGGAGATGCTGGGTCAGAAAATTCCAAAGGGTAGCAACAACTTAGCATCTTTGTAGCCTAAGGCTCATTTGTCTGTGGTAAGCAGATTTGGACACAGTTTCACATTAAGTAAAGCAGGCAAGCTCTAAATGACTGAAAACCTACTTGTCTGGGCTGTGTTTAAAACAACTGATGTGTAAAGTAAAATTTTGGTTTCGTGCCAGAGGCCTTTTGAGCTAGTGGGTCTTAGCCTCCTGTAAATAAACAACACAGGGCCAATATATAAAAGCTATCTTTGCTTAATATACACAAAAGGTAGTGATTCTCTTTATCTCTTTTTTTCCAATCACATTGTTTATTATACTTTTTTAAAAAATTAATCTTTATTGTTCAGATTATTACAGTTGTTCCTCTTTTCCCCCCAAAGCTCCTCTCCACCCAGTTCCCACCCACCCCCACCCTTACCCCCCCCACTGTCCTCGTCCACAGGTGTACAGTTTTTGTCCAGTCTCTTCCCGCACCCCCCACAGTCCCTTCCCCCCAAGAATTGTCAGTCCATTCCCTTTCCATGCCCCTGATTCTATTCTATTCACCAGTTTATTCTGTTCGTCAGATTTTTTTTATTCACTTGATTTTTAGATTCACTTGCTGATAGATATGTATTTGTTGTCACTTTATTCATAATTTTTATCTTTACCTGTTTATTCTTCCTCTTCTTAAAGAATACCCTTCAGCATTTCCTATAATACTGGTTTGGTGGTGATGAACTCCTTTCGCTTTTTCTTATCTGTGAAGCTCTTTATCTGACCTTCAGTTCTAAATGATAGCTTTGCTGGATAAAGTAATCTTGGTTGTAGGTTCTTGCTATTCATCACTTTGAATATTTCTTGCCACTCCCTTCTGGCCTGCAAAGTTTCTGTTGAGAAATCAGCTGACAGTTGTATACTCCCTTGTAGGTAACTAACTGTTTTTCTCTTGTTGCTTATAAGATTCTCTCTTTGTCTTTTGCCTTTGGCATTTTAATTATGATGTGTCTTGGTGTGGTCCTCTTTGGATTCCTTTTGTTTGGAGTTCTCTGCGCTTCCTAGACTTGTAAGTCTATTTCTTTCACCAGGTCGGGGAAGTTTTCTGTCATTATTTCTTCAAATAGGTTTTCAATATCTTGCTCTCTCTCTTCTTCTGGCACCCCCATAATTTGGATGTTGGTACGCTTGAAGTTGTCCCAGAGGCTCCTTGCACTATCTTCATATTTTTGTATTCTTCTTTCCTTTTGTTTTTCTGGTTGGGTGTTTTTTGCTTCTTCATATTTCAAATCTTTGACTTGATTCTTAGGATCCTCTGGTCTGCTGTTGGATCTCTGTATATTATTCTTTATTTCAGTCAGTGTATGCTTAATTTCTAGTTGGTCTTTTTTCATAACCTTGAGGGTCTCACTAGATTTCCTGGAGGTTTCTAGAAGATTCTTGAGTAACCTTATAACCATGGTTTTGAACTCTATATCAAGTAGTTTGCTTTCCTCCATTTCTTTCATTTGTGACCTGTTTCTTTGTCTCCACATTTTTTATGCTTCCCTGTGTTGATAGAGTGGCTTTGTGTGCTAGGTGTCCTATAGAGCCCAGTGGCTCAGCCTCCCTAATTACCTGAGGTGGACACTCTTGGTGCACCCCTTTGTGGGCTGTGTGCACAGTCTTGTTGTAGTTAAGCCTTGATTGCTGTTTGTGTCACTGGGAGGAATTGACCTTCAGGCCATTTGGCTGTGAGGACCAGTTGTATATACAATGGGAGAATTTCTGTGCTGGAGACACCCTTACGGGGCAGGACTTGCTTCAGTGGGGCTTTGGTGCTCACTGAGTCTGCCCTCTGAGTGTGTCTCTCATTGATGTGAAGAGTTGTAATCTGGATGGTCTCACTCTGACCACTGGATACACTGGCTCTTGGATCTCCAAGGAGGTGTAAAGTCCGCCACTGCCTGAGGCCACCCAGCAGGAGCTACAGAGAGATCTGCAGATTCCTCCTCTTTGTTTGGGGTTTGGAGATGCCCAGATGAGGTGCAGCTGTGAAGTAATACAGGCTGCTGATGAGCCTTATGCCTTCTTTTGGAAGCTCTGTGGTTCTCTGACTCAGCTACAGTTTGACAGGATTTTAGGTGCAGAAAGTCCAGGCCATTAGTATGCAAAAGCCTCTGTGCACAGCTTGGGTGGGGCGTGGTCTCAGGGAATCACGGGGCGGTGCAAACAGCAATTGTTGCCCAACGGCCCTCCCCGGATTGGTCCCTGGGTCTCTGTGTCCCGGGGCCCCATGCAGGAACAATGAATGCTGTAGGCACCTCTGTGAGAAAGCCACCCTCATGCTCCAGTCCAATGCCAGACAGTACAGTTTCTCTCCATATGAGTCTGGGCCCCCAAATTCTCGCCCGGAGCTGGTTCAGAGGAGTCGGGAGCTTGTATCTCCCTCCCGATTGAAAAAGACAACAGCGTACCCAGCTGCCAGCCCCTTTCGCGTGCACGCCTCCGTACCTCCACACTTCCATACCTCTGCACCTCCTACCAGACTCAATGCGCTTTTCTCTTTCCTTCTAGTTGTAGAATTTCCACTCAGCCAGCCTCCCCATGGTTCTGGATGATACTCGTTTTGTCTTTTAGTTGTATTTTAATGTGCAAGGCAGCAAGTTCAGGTGTTCACCTACGCCACCATCTTGGTTGTCTCTCTTATTATACTCATTTTTTAAGGTTTGTTTTTATTGGTATTATTGTGATAAACTTTCAGCTTATCATAGTCTGCTATCTTACTACTTATTACTCAAACTGCTTTAATAGAAATTGTACTTCATTCTTTGCTCCCACTTAACTAAAACTGCTCTTAGTAATGTAATCAATGGCCTTCATGTTATCAAATCCAATTAATGTTTTAAATTTTCTTATTGGTATGTATTAGGGTCACCAAAGGAGGAACACACAAGGCCAAAAGTGGTAAAGAATTATAAACTTACTAGAGGCCCAGTACACGAAAATTCGTGCACTCGAGGGGGCGGGTCCCTCAGCCTGGCCTGCACCCTCTCACAATCCAGGACCCCTTGGGTAGAGTCCCTAGGCCTGGCCTGAGATCAGGGCCTATCGGGGCTTTCCTTCCCCTGGCTACAGGCAGCTGGCCCTGCCCCTGCCGCTGCCACTGCTTGCCATCTATGCAGCGCTGCCCCCCATCCCCTGACACCAGTCACCTCCCTCTGTAGGTGACAGGCGTGGGGTGTGATGCCTTGACTGGCCTGAGCCTCCCTCTGTGGGGTGATCGCTGGCTGGCCACACACCTGCCACAGTGTCGCCGGCCGGTGGCCTGAGCCTCCCTCTTTCTTTTCTTTCTTTCTTTCTTTTTTTTTTTTTTTCAAGTAACAGTAATGTTTACTGAGCTATACAGAACTAAGTACTATGAAGGGTTTACCAGGATGAAAATGCACTGCACCCGCCCCTGCCACCCCCAACACCCAGAGACTACAGTACTTAGAAGTTACATGCAATGGCCATAACTGCTGAATATCTGTTCGTAACAACAAACCATAGCGTATTTATACTGTATCACATCGAGTGATTATAGAAGTAAATTTATTGCTTGTATAAAATCTTTTTTTTGTAAAATATATTATTTTAAAAAGAAAGTATAAAAAACATGTGCAGTTGAAAGCCCTGCCAGGACAGCCAGTCTGTAGACATTCAGTGAGTATGTGCTTTGGAAGGGCACCCGTGCCTCGTGCCCACAGCAACTCCAGCAGGCCCAGCGAGGGTGCGCCCTGGCTGGCACTCCAGGCAGGACTGAGCTGGACCATGGTGGTTGGGTACAGCAGGGCCTGGCACTGTGCCCTTCTCCAGCCTTGCACCAGGATCAGGATCAGGGTCAGGATCAGGGTCAGGGTCAGGGCTGGGGGCAGGCAGATTGCAGTTTCACTCTGAGTCCCAAACTCAGCCTAATTTTGGTTGCAACTCATGGCTTTTCCTGGCTGCTCGGAGGTCCTTTGGGTGGGTGCCTGGCGGAGAGGCCTGGGAAGCGCCCATAGCTGCCTGGTTGGGTGTCTCTCCGGCCCAGAGCCTCTGTCCTGTCTCCCGCAAGCCTGGCCCCAGGCAGAACAGGCCCCCCTCAGGACTACTTTGGTCTCAGCTCTTGGTCCTGGGTTTCTTCCCCTGGTGTGGCTGATCTGAGTTTCACAAAATAGCCTGGCCGATACTGGCTGTGCTGAGCCTCATTGAAGAGTTTTTCATGCAGCAAGAAAGAGCCCTCTGGGACCCTCCTCCTCCTCCCTCTCCTTATCTCCTCTTCCTCTTCATCTATTCCTTCTCCTCTTCCTCCTCCCAGCCCATGACCACTTCTTCTCCAGCTGCTCCAGCAGTGGGTTGCTTTCTGAGTCGGGGGTCTTAACATTTTCGGTCCTGACGATGCAGATGGGGCCATGACAGTTGAGCATCAGGATGAGCTGCTGACGCTCCTGCTTCAGCTCCTCCATCTGGGTTTTCAGCTCCGCATTCATGAGCTTCATCCACCCAGATTCCCACTGCAGAAGCTCCTTCCGCTCCTCTTGTTCCTGCATGGGGTTGCCGCCACTTTGTTCTTTTCCTGGTACCTTTTCCTCCACTCCTCTTTCCTCATCTAGCTCACTTTTCACAGGTTGAGGCCTCTTGCCCAGTTTCACCTCCAGAAAGTGCAAAGGGGTGATCATGGCCCAAATGTTTTGGATGTCAGCGTATTTCAGCTCCTCTGCAATCAGGGCCAAGTTGGGGAGTCCAGTCAGGGGGCCGAGCCCTGGCAGAGAGCCCACAGTCATGGAAGGGTCTGGGACCTGCCCAGGCATCATAAAAGGAGGAGTGGCAGTCCAGCCCTGCAGAAGCCGTAGGGGGAGGCTGCGATCCTGGGGCCTGGGCCAGGCTGCAGGCGCCATGCTTGCTCAGGAGCCGCCATGACGCCAGCCCCACCCTACAGTGTTCACCACTGCCAGTACCTCCTGTTGTCACAGCTGCGGAGCGTCCCTCCTACAGGCTGTGGCCAGGGTCTCCCTCTTTGAGGCAATCGATCATGGGGCTCTGCCTGCCTGCCTCATTGCCACTAACCTCTGGCCTGCCTACCTGATCACCCCTAACAACTCGCCTGCCTACCTGATTGCCCCTAACGACTTGCCTGCCTACCTGATCTTCCCTAATCACTCTGCCTGCCTGCCTGATCGTCCCTAACCATTTGCTGGGGGGCGGGGCCAGCCCAGTGAGGGGCTGAGGTGGTTCTGCTCTTTGGTCATTCTGGTTGTTATGGTTGCTGGGCTTTATTATATAGGATTGTTACACCTTCGAGCAGAAGACCTGAGACCCAAATGGCATCAGCGGGGCAGAGTAGGGGGAGTGGGATATGTGTGTCTCCTGTAAAGGCCAGAGTAGCCAGTTGAACTATGTGCAGGTGGGGGCCAGGTGTAGGTGGTCTACTGGAAACTGAAGGCTATTAACCTATAATGAAAATAACAGGAAACCACTGGGAGAAGCAGGAGCCCCAACTGATGCATAATGTAAGGATGTGCCTAACATTCCAGTCTCTCTCTCTTTTTTTTTTCTGTAAGCTGGGGTTCCTATAAGCTGGGCTTCCTGCTAGCTGGGGTTGATGAGGAGGCCAATGTTGTTGTTCTGTAACTTCTTCATGCGTAGATGGGATGTAGAGATGTCCCTAATTAGTTGGCTATTGAGGGAGGGGATGATCTCTAGTGTAGGTCTGGAATAGCATCATTTTCCCTAAGGATCTATTGGTAATTGCTGAATGGGGTTTTGGTGGAAGGAGAAAGGGCTCTTAGGATGCATGGGCCAAAGATGAGTACCAGGAAGAGCATTAAGAGGGGTCCAACAGGTAGAAGCCAGGAGGTCCAGTTAAGATTCTGTAGCCAGGTGCCTAGGATTCCGAAAGTTGTTGTCGGACTTTTGAGTTCCTATCAACTAGCTTCTTGGTCCCCTCCCTTACTCTGCCAGACTGGTTGGCTTAAAAACAGCATTCTTCCTCTAGGAATAGGCATAGCCCCCCCTTTCTCAGCTGCGAGGAGGTTAAGTCCTCTCTGATTTTGGGGGGTAATTGCTGCCAGTAATCTATCTGGTCCTGTACTGTAACAATACTTTGGGCAATTTCCTCTAAGCTGTCCGCAAGTTCTTTGGACAGGCTCTGATAGTAGAAAAGGGAGGGTGAGACGCTGGTCTCCATCCCAGTGCCTAGGCCTGTAGCTGTTCCTAGGCCAGCAAGGAGGGGGAGGGGAGCAATGCCCCTCTTGGTTCAAGTGTAAACAGTGAGAGGAACCTTAAAGGGCCAATTACTAGGGGCAATGTCTATCTCAGGGGTGAGGTAGATCAGGGTGCAGGTCCCAGTTCAGTTGGCTGGGAGACAGAGATAGGTATTGGTACCACACAGAAAGGAGATTCCCTGATTTTGTAAGCAGAAACTGTTCTCTCTGGTGAAGAGGTAAGTAACCTTGTTGTTCTCATTTTCCCAAACAAAGAAAGTTCCGGCTAAGGTTGCCCCTGTAATGGGCTGAAAAGGGCCTTTGGGGCTTAATGGTGTAGCTCGGTGGTGGTATTCTCAAAAAATACATATTTCCTCTCAGTCTCAACCCAAAATTCAGAATAGGTGAGGCCATGGGAGGGAGTCGGTGACAGTCAGGTTGTAATTGTGAATGTAACTGCCATGGGAGATAGCCATCAAAGGGCAGGGTCACCTAAACAGAACTGGGAGGAATTGGTCATTGGGAAGGTCACCAAGATGGACAGGCTGAGATTCACACGGGTTTCAGAAAAGTGGCTTATTTGGGTGACAAAACAGCCCAGTCAGAGGAAGGCTGAAGGTTGGAAGTGAAGTTGCATAAGCATTGATCAAGATATCCTAAAACCTTTCCTTAGGGAGTGTTCTGTTGATGTAAAGAGGTGCCTGATATGCTAGGACAGTGTTGGTCGTTACTGATTCTAAAATGGGGAATTTATTGGATGAGTGTTCAGTTATGTTGTTTAAATATGACTGGAGCCTTGGTCAACTTGGCTCAGTGGATATAGCATTGGTCCTCGGACTAGAAGGATCCTGGATTCGATTCCCAGTCAAGGGCACATACCTCGGTTACAGGCTCAATCCCGGTCCCGGTTGAGATGTGTGGGGAAAGCAACCAATCAATGTGTCTCTCTCACATCAATGTTTCTCTCTGTATGTCTCTCCCTCTCCACTGTCTCTAAAAATCAATGGGGAAAAAATATCTTTGGGTGAGGATTAACAAAACAAAAAAAAATGTATAAATATGATTGGATTAACTGAATGGCTCTTCGTGTGAGTTTTCCTCATGTCATTTTTATGCTTTGGAAGTTATAATGTTCATTAAGGCACATGAGTTAGAACGGGGGCTCTCCAAGTATCTTATAGTGGAAGGATAGACTGGAGTCAGCTCATGCGTGTAAGGAGGTTGGGGTTGCCGGGTAGCTAGCTGCAGAGAGGGCAAGACAGAGCCAGCAGTACAGCATGAGAGTGGGTTGGTGGTGTTAAGGAGGTGATGTGTTAGATTGAGGGTTTGAGAGAGATAGTGAAGACTTAGGAGATGTTAAGAGGTTTGGGGTAAACATGCATACAGAATAAGAGGAGGAGAAGGCTTGGTGGGTCATTGCAGACTCTAACAGCGATGGGCGTAATTCCAACCAGATGATATAAGGCAATGGCACATTTAAAAAGCAAAAATGACACGGGAGATCCCAAGTACTACCAGCCAGAATAAAGGTTGAGTAAGGGCCCTCAGGCTAAATTCTAGTTAACTTAATCCCCAGAGTTTATTTCTAGACAGGAGGTTATTTGGTCCCAAGAAAAGCCTATGAAATGTTCCCTGAAGATAACAATCCCACAAGAAAGTCAGTAACTGTGTTTCCGTACTGGGATGAAAAGAAGGGACTTCTTTGAGTAAGCATAGGATAAGATCATAGACTTGTTCTGCAGTAGGTCATTGGGTAGGGAGGGGGCTGAGAGGGACCAGCACAAGCAGAACAGTGAGGGTGATGGGAGGAAGCTAGTTCATAGCGGTCTGGGGCTTACAATTCCTCAGGAATTTTTGTAAGTTTGGGATGAGTTAGTTCCTCAGGAATTTTTGTAAGTTTAAGATGAGTCAGTCCCAAGACTGGCATGCATATACAAGCTGACTGGCAGTGGAGCCAGCCTGGGGTGCAGGGGCTCACTTCAACTTGGACGAGTGGACCCAGGATAGATGTCCTCATAGTTTGGCCACCGTCGGTGTGGTCAGGAGTACCTGGCGTGGGCCTGTTCACTTGGGCTTCAGTGTCCCCGTGCATTAGGATGCCTGGAGGAGTACCCATCTTCCTGCTCTAATGGAGGATCAGGGGGGAGCCAGTAGCAGGCCTGGGAAGAACTGGTCAGCATGCTGCCAAAGGAGGTTGCGAGTGAGATTGAGGATGGGGAGATAATCTCCCAAAGGGCTACAGGCAATTGGGATGTGTCCAAGTAGAAAGGGTCTGCCATACATAAGCTCAAAAGGTCTGAGGAATGTGGTGGCTAGAGGGGTTGATCGAATGCGAATGAGGGCTAGGGGAAATGGGGTGATCCAAGTTTCTTAGACCTCAAGACTGTTTAGTGAGGTATTGTTTCAGGATTGAGTTCATTATCTTGACCTTGCCAGAGGATTGAGGATGGTAAGGGATTTGTAGGCTCCAACAGACCTGTAGTGCAGTGGCCACCCCTTGGGTGACTTTAGAGATGAAGGCTGGACCATTATATGAATGCAGGGAGGTGGGCAGGCCAAAGCGGGAAACGAGATGTTCAGCAAGGGCCTTAACTACCTCCGTAGCCTTTCCTGAGGTGACGGGAAGGCCTTTACCCACCCAGAGAAAGTGTCTACATTTAGTAGCTATTTGAAATGCCTTACAGGGGGCATGTGTGTGAAGTCAACCTGCCAATCTTGACTGGGAACCTGTCCTTCAGCCTGGTGAGTGGGAAAAGATGGAGGCGTTTTGAGGGCACCCTGGGGAGAGGTCTGAGAGCAAGTAAAACATTGACTGGTTATGTTGTTGAGGTGTGTGGCCATCTGGTGGCAATTCCTTTAGGGCATCTTGCAGCCTGAAGGAGCTGGAGAATAAGATTGGCGTTGGTGATTGGGGACCCTCTGGTTGTCAAGAAGCCCAGCTCCTCCGAGACTGTAGCATGTGAATAGAGGATGTGAAAGCATAGCAGGAGTCGGTGTAGATGTTGATAATCTGTCCAGTTGCTAGAGTTAATGCTCGAGGAAGAGCTGTAAGTTCTGCCTTCTGGGAGGAGGGGCTGGGGGGCTGGGCCCCTGATTCTGTCTGGGTATTGGAGACATTTGCATAACTGGCCACTCATTGCCCGTTTTGTGTACTGGCACTGCCATCTATGAACCAGGTGTCTGCCATTTTGGGGAAAGGTGCATTGGTGATGTGTGGGAAATAAGGCTGCTTAAAATCTAGGCGGTTTCAGCATGGGTGTTGTTCATTGTCATCTGAAGGTGGAACCGCAGGTTCAGGAAGGTGCTGTGGCATAAGGTGATATGGGGAGCTTCCATGAGGGTGAGGTGAATAGGCTGTGTAGGGAGTGACTCTAGAGTTAAGCCTCAGATTGACCTGTGGCAGAGTCACAAACAAGTCCCAGCTCATTGTAACTATGGTGACCGATATCTTGTTTTTCTCTGGCTATAAAATAAAGCCTCAGCCTGCTAGCTGGATCCTTCTCTGTGGCCTCATCCAGGCACAGGAGATCCACCGAGCCCCAGCTATATTCTCTTTGTCTTTTCTTGAATCCTTCACCGCCCCTCCTCAGACTCACCAAACCCTTGGCTGTGCTAGCACGGCACCAGCTGGAGCCTGGAGAGGAAAGGAAAAGGGTGGTTTGGTGGAGGTAAATTCTGAGTGCATGTGGGGAATAGACCATCATTGGCTGGGAGAAGGTAAGTTCCAGCTTTCCTGGGCCCAAGGGTCAGCACTTCCAGAGCCCAGAGGCAGGCAGGCCAGCCCCTAATGGTGGGTCTCTTTAGAAAGATAGGCAATGACCTTGAGGTCTGGCCCTGATTTCTAGCCTAGGAGGCCAAGAGTGATGCCCTTATCCATGTATAAAATGAAGGGTTTGGATAGGTCAGGTAGTAGGGTGAGTGCTGAGGCAAGAGCAGTTTTCAGAGCATTTTAGGGGGTGAGAATTCTGGTCTTGGGATCTAAAGGCTCAGTGAGGGCTCCTTTCACCACATCATAGAGGGGCTTTGCAAGACTAAAGTTGGGAACCCAGAGGTGAAAGTACCCAGCAAGCCCAAGAATGGAGAGTATTTCTTGTCTAGGGGACAGTCATGGAGGAGATAAGGCAATTACAGTTCAAGGTAATGGCTTGGCTTTGTGGGGTGAGAGTGAAACCGAGGTAGGTGACTGTGGTTGGGGACAACTCGGCTTTATGAGGGTATGTGCGGTAGCCCCATTCATCCGGGAAATTAAGGGTATGGGTGTGTAGTTGTGAGGAAGTTAGAGGACTGCATAGCAGAAGGTCATCGACATTGGAGGAGGATGCTAGGAGTTCAGTCGAGGTGTTGAAGATCTGAGGCTAAGGCCTGACCAAATCAGTGAGGACTGTCCCTAAATCCTTGTGGCAGGACAGTCCAGGTTAGCTGCTGTGATGTATTGGTGTCAGCATCTACCCATGTGAAAGCAAGTGGGTTTTGGGAGTCTTTTGCAAGGGGAATAGAGAAAAAGGCATTTTTGAGATTTAGGATGGTATAGTGCAGTGGTTCTCAACCTTGGCTGCACATTAGAATCACCTGGGAATCTTTTTAAAATCCTGATTTCTGGTCCTCATCCTCCAGAAATTGTTTCTTTGTTACTAATGTTGTGGCCCCACCCCATAACAAAGAAACATAATTTCCAGAGGATGAAGCCCAGAAATCAGGATTTAAAAAAAATTCACAGGTGATCCCAATGTGCAGCCAAGGTTGAGAACCACTGGTATAGTGGGTGGAGGTAACAGGGATTAAAGAGTGATCAAAACACTTGAATTCTTGGAAAACAATCCTCTTTCCTATCATGTATTAGACTTTTATTGTTTGTTTTACAGTGCCACAATTTTATTTAGTATTTCATCCATGTGTATAATTGGCATTGCTCTGGGGGGGAAGTGTTGTCTTGTGTTTATCAGCTTTTTATACGAATGTTACACTAGCCAAATGAAAAAACTGCGAAGTGTTTTCCCTTTTAAAAATATTGAGATTTAAATGACATTGGAATTATCTTTCTTGCAACTCTAGTACTTTTTAAATTATGGATTTAAAAAATCATTTTTCCATTCTTACTTGATATTGCTCTATTAACATTTTAAATTTCACCGTGGGTTACTTTTCATCATTTATGTTTTTCTAGGAAATTATGCATTTCCTCTAGATTTTCCGATGTGTTGCTTTGCAGTTGCACACAGCATTTTAAAATGAACATTTTTCTATTTTCATCTTATTTCACTTCTTGACAGCATTCAATATAGTTGAAAACTCTGTACTTCTAGGTTTTGAGTTTCTTAAATTTGTTGAATGGATGTTAGAGATGCCTATCTTTAATGTGATAATGCAGAGGAATGCATGGTGAATATTAATAAAAATTACAGGAAATTTAAAAATTTAGGAAATTGTTGACAGTTTTATTTTCTCACTAGTACAGGGTTCATCTCTGTAATTATGCAATTTATTACCCTCTTCCCCTTTTCTACATTATTTTGGAAAATTACAGCCTTATAGCAGAGATCAGGAATTTGTTAACATTGTGGCTGATCTGTTTGACAACAGAGCTCTGAGAACAGTCACAGATACTAGTATACTGTGTGAGCAAACAATCAGCATTGAAACCAAAGGAGAGTGATGTCCTCTGACTGAAAGACATAAATATGCCTCTAACAGATTTTCAATGTCTTTCAAGACCATAACAAAATTAACTAATACAACTGCTAATACAGCACCTAATATGGACTGCCTACTTTTTATATTAAAATAATGTTTGCTACATGACTGTATGAAACCGGAGCCAAAGTTAAAAGTAGACCATGTGAACATGATAAAATAAAGTGAGCTTCCAATAAAAGACTTTTCTGACAAACTAAAGCCCAACCTCCGATGATGCAGCACAGCTCAGACAATAAACAAACCAACCAAAGAACAGCCATGGAGTCCTCTGCATTCCAGCTGCTGTGCAAAGGGCCAGCCAGGCCGTGAGGCAGTCAGTGAACTGCTGCTAAGTGGTTTTTAAACGTGACTATAATCCTCTCTGAGGGGGGAGGTCACCTAACACAATTCATGTGGTTTAAATCACCATTCCTTTATTTAGTTTTCCTCATACTTTAACAAATTAAATTTTGTAATGTATTAGTCATGAAATGAAAAATGTTTCAGTTGAATGGAAAAACTTCCTATGATAAGCCTCCAAATATCAAAGAATGAGTCAAGCTATTTCCTGCACAAATTTTCAGCCAGGATATACCACTTTATTTTTTTTAAATATATTTTTATTGATTTCAGAGAGGAAGGGAGAGGGAGAAATAGAAACATTAATGATGAGAATCATTGATTGGCTACCTCCTACACACCCCTTTCCCCCCACTGGGGACTGCAACCCGGACATGTGCCCTTGGCCAGAATCAAACCCGGGACCCTTCAAGTCTGCAGGCCAACACTCTATCTACTGAGCCAAACCAGCTAGGGCCAGGATGTACCACTTTAAGCACTGAGCTTTTAACTATTTCAAGTGGAAACTGGAATCATCAAATACAACACATATCCTACCTTCTTAATGCCATATAGTATTTACCTGGCCAGTGTGGCTCTGTTGGTTGAGTATCATCTTGTGCATCAAAAGGTCACCGGTTCAATTCTTGGTCAGGGCACATACCCAGGTTGTGGGTTCAACTCCCACTTGCGGTGTGTACAGGAGGCAACAAGTTGGTGTTTCTCAGATCAATGTTTTTTTTCTCTCTCTCTGTTTCCTTCCCTCTCCTTTCCTTTCTAAAATAAACATATTTTAAACATCATATAGTACTTTTGATTCAAATTCATCATCAAATATGACTTGTATATTTTGATGGGACTGTGATGTGCAGGATCCTCTATTAAATGGTCTTGAGGTGCCAGGCTTTTCACATTAAATTTATTTTTTGGTTTCCTCCTCCCCTGAAGTCAGCTGTCATGTTTTATTGTTTCCCTACCTCTCACAGGACCCTGTAGATACTTGTGATTTGTTCAGCAGAAATCAGATAACCAAACATGTTAGAATCAGGTGTGATGTAAGAAAAAAGGAGACTGTGAGGATGGGGACCTGAGGCATTCATTTCTGAATAAAGTACATGTGTGTTACTAGTACATCTCTCCTGGTCTCCAGATTGGTGATGCTGCCACAACTGCAGTCTAAATGAATGAAGTACAACTAGTTAGATGCTTATGGTCACTAGTAAATAAAATATCCACCATAATTTAGTAATTTAAGAACCCTGTTGAACAACAGTTTTGAAAGAGTAAAACTCTCTTTGCAGAAGAATTCGAAAGCACATTTTTAAAGGAAGACTATGTAAGGAAAGTAGAACTATATAGATCAGCAGATGGCTTAATTGGTTTTGCATAAACTTATTAATTAGGTAACAAAATACAAAAGCAATTTAATGAGTCATCATATGAGGCACTAAATTCAAAGCTGATTTGTAATGTGCTTTTTATAACACAACTTGCTTAATTATTCATATGAATGAATGAATCATTAATACCTGAAACCTGCTCAACAGTTTTGAATACCTACTCATGTACTGGTGGCGATCATTTGCTGAGTAAGGCAATGAGTAGCTCCCTGGGTAAGTAGTCCTCAAAATAATCACGTGAGGACTTCAATAAACACCACAGCTGTTTCTTGAATATTTTAGAAACCCAAGGTATGTATTTTAAGAGTTAAGTTATCTTGTGTTATATTAATTCAGATGCAGTTGCTTATTAGGTGTCTATTTTTTAAGGAAGACATAATGGAATTCTGTGAATTTACAAGAGGAAGTGACAGCAACTGATCATAATGCATAATGTTGTTATTAAACAACAGCTTGCTACCAGCCCCAGGCTGCTGAAAAATTTGCACAGGTGGGAAAAATATTTGGGCACAACTCTTCAACATATTTAAACAATTGAAAATGTGCAGGAAACTTTATTGTGAGTGTACCTTCTTACTTTCAGCGTGTTAAGATTACCTTTAATGAGATTATTAGTTTTCAATTTTGTAAATGTTCTTACTTGACAAAATTTAAAATTGATAATTTCATTTTAGTCTCCACATTTTCAGGAAATTTTCCATTCTCCTATGAAATCTAAGTATGGGAACTACTAGGACATGTGCAAACATTTTACTGTGAGTTACAGAGAAACATTTAAAGAAAAGCACTTCATGACTGCAGACACGGCTATTCAAGCTTTTGGTGAGGAGGGTATTTCCCAGGCTTGTGATCAGCTGTGTGGAAATAATTGGTTAACCTGACAGAGAAGTCCCTTTAGGGTTGTTGAAGAGAAGTTTCAGGAAATAATACCCAGAACCAAAGTGAGAACAATTTTATATGTGTCCCTCCTCACAGGAGAGGCGAGGAAAGAGCAACAATTTTGGATTTTTACCTTCTAAAACTTCTCAAAACCACAATTACATTACTAACTCTCACTTTAAAATTCCTGCTGTTGGTCATGTGGAAGTCAAGATCACACAACAGAACCTATTGACATTACATGTAATAAATTAAAAATGCAGGTACTGTGCTCAGTGCAGTGTCTGGTACAGTAAATGCTGAATAACTTTATGATTGGAAGAAGAGTTACATGTCTGCCTCCTGTACCTTCTCCACTTATAATGAAGGCATAGTGTGCTGAGTGCATTCTACCTTTCATAGACAGAATAGCTAATACTATAAGAACTGTAATACAGTATAAGATGAAACCAAATAGACTCTTAGGCTAAAAAATTACAGAAGTTTTAAAGCTTCTCCAGTAAGATAATTTTTGCAAACTTCTTGTATTCTGTTTTATTGGCTTACACTGTTATAAAGAGGAAAATGTTCATATAAATACAATTTTGACCACTGAACTTTTTTAAAATGTTTATTTCTCGTTGACCTTCAAATTTCAGCAGCTCATGAGTTTAGGTATAATTGTTCTTGCCATCCCACCCCACCCTGTCAGTGAGTCAAATAGCTCAAGATACACAATATACCTAAACAGAGGCAAACAAGCCCACTGTAAAGTAAACAAACTTTTATAATGTAAATAAGTGTTCCTTGTTGGAACATTCTATATCCAGTTCACATCTTCCCTGAAATTGGGATATTTATATTTACTAGACAACAATCTCTCTAAAGCAAAGAGTTTATCTCTTTGAAAACTCAAGTAATTCTTAAGAGCAATATTTTTCTTATTGATCTAAAAAGAATGGAGTGTGGAAGGCTGAAAAAGAAACAGGTCCTTCAAATGATCAAGACAGAAGCAAACTGAAAGATAATATGTTTAATAGAGTAGGGAGAAAATTGTAAATTATATAATCTATTGAAAATATTGATTTTCAAAGAAATAGTTTGGGACCTACTGCCCCAGACTCAGATATTTCCTCAATTAAAATCAGAAGTGTTGGTTTATTGGAGGAAAATACATTAATTCTTTGAAGTCAAAATAAAAGGATTGCACAATTTAATTTCTATATGATTGAATATATGAAGTATCAAATATAAACAGTAGTGTAGCAAGAAAATAAATTGGCAGAAATAATTACTCCACCAGTAGTAGTAATTAAGACCACCATTTGAAAGATCTATACACAAAAATGAAAAGATAAAAGATTTTACAGCACACAATTCAATCCTAATTCCTTACTATTATACTTCTTTCTTCTTCAGTATTAGTGGGCCCACATTATCTCCTGTTAATTCATTGTGTTTATTATGTGAACCATCACAGGCAGGAAACTAGAAAGGAAAAAGAATTACACCTGTTATTTTAAATGATTCAAGAAGTAGAAATATTTGTGAAATGCACATTACTTTGGAAAAAGAAAATAATACACCAGATAGCTTGCCTGAGTAATAGATGTATTCTTCACCTAACCTGACTTCTTATATCACAGCAAATCTAACAATTTCAAATAGCTAATTCAGTATTTGGTGTACATTTTAAGTAAAAAGTTTTGGATGATTCCATATGAGGCAATATAACAGGTTTAAAAGGGGATCAAATAAGCTTTTGTTCTCTGTGAAGCTCTAAATTTGAACTCACCTATTCACTTACTTAAATTTAAAATAATGTAATTTAAATTCAAAATATATAAAAATATTTTCTTATATAAAACTCATGCATATTATACAATTTTTGAAAAACTAAAAAAATATAGTTTTAAAAATTCACTCATAGGTAACATTATAGCATATTTTTCCTCTGCATTTATTATGTGTATTCATTTTTATTTAAAAAAAAAAAAAACTGTAATAGGCTGGCCGCTGTGGCTCAGTTGGCTGAGCATCATCCCCTGCACAGAAAGGTCATAGGTTCAACTCTCGGTAAGGGCACATGCCCAAGTTTCGATGTTCTCTCTCCCTTTCTCTCCTCCTCTCTCCCTCTCCATTCCTCTCTCTCAAAAAATCAATAAAAACATATTTTTTAAAAACTGTAATATACTTGTCTTACTTGTATTATATTATGCTTTCATGCCATTAAATATTCTTTAAAACATGATTTGTAGTGGCTTCCTAATACCCCATCATTTTAAAAAATATGCTTTTATTGGTTTTAGAGAGAGAGGAAGGGAGAGGGATAGAGGTAGAAACATTAATGAGAGAAACATCAATATCAATTGGCTGCCTCCTGCACACCCCCTACTGGGGATCCAGCCCGAAACCAGGGTATGTGCCCTGACTAGGATTCAAACCCATGACCTCTAGGTTTATAGGTAACACTCAACCACTGAGCCAGACAGGCCGTGCACCCTATATCATTTTTATTACACCATACTTTAATCATTCCTCTATTATCAGATTCTAGATTGTTTCTAACACTTTGCTATTAAAGGATGATGTGATAAACATTATTGTACTTAAAACCTCAAATAACTTATGATTAAAGTAGTACAGATCTCATCAAAACATTTACTAGCTCATACTATAAGGCACTGTACATACATCATTTCACTGAATTCTTGAAAATGTCTGTGATGTTGATATATTATCAGAATTAAAAATCAGAGATTAAAGATTAAGTAACTTGCCCAAAGTCATACTATACGTGGCAGTCATCAGCTTTGACCAAAATTTATTCAGACTCGAAAGCTTAAACTCTTCCACTGAACCTTATGTCCTCTCTCATAATATAGGTGTATTTTAAACTATGTTACTTTAGCTAATTGATAAAACATAGTAAAAACATCATCATTCTTCTTCCTTGCTGCTCTAACTTTTCTAATGTAGGTAGTATGGATCATAAAATGCAACTTTAATTTAGGAATATAGACTTTCAGTACTGAACACAATGGAAAAACCTCTCATCTCACAGAACCTCAAAATTAAGGATTTCAGAAGGAAAACATTTTAATTACACAAAATTTTAGTGTATGTATAAATGGACATCTTACCGTCTTAGAACGCCAACATCTACAATAAGCTGCTTTAGTAAGACACAAATCTTCAATGTTTATTTCATTCACCACTTTGGGATTTTCCTTTTGTATTTTAAGATTAATCAAGCTATCCTTCTGTTGTTTTTTCTTTGGGAGGAATGGACGAACTGCAAGGTAGCCAAGTAGTGCAAGTACACCAAGGAAAGGCAATAACCGAAGCCATTCTGAAACTAAACATGCACAGATGTGTTAGTCTGCAGTGCTCTCACGGAACTCAAATAGCATGTCTCATCCTTGAGCAGACTCTTTATTTTTTACTTCTCTTCAATTTCTGAACTATTCATCTTTAAAACCATGCATCAGTAAATCAAGCCGCCTTTACCTAGGACCACCTTGTTTCATTTGTGGGCTAACTTAAGACTCGTGAAACAGAAAATAAAATTTTCAGAGATAGGTCCTATGTCAAATATCCTGTCATTATCCTAAGTATATTCGTGTTTATCATTATCTATTTTTCAGGAAATACGACCCATAATTATAAACCAAATTGAATGTGTGATATAGTTTACGGGTTAAGAAAATGTTTCTACAATGTTTAAAAGCACACAACAGAATATCTGTACTTTACCATTCATATATAATTTCAGACAGAACATGTTTTATTTTTTAGTTTCAATGCTTTACATTTTTGGTAAGGCATAGTGAGTCCTAAAGAAACGCGTAGATATTGTGTAAAAGCTACTATTTTAAAAAACTAATTAAAATTTTTGTATATGAAATGTTCTCATTGTTAGATACATCTTATTCCATAAGTGTTCTTCAAGTGCCTTCTTTAGTTCTCAGCACCATTTTGGGGCACAGGAAATATAAGTGACATAAATTAAATGGTCCTTATGCCTGTGGAGATAAACACCCCAGGAAATAAGATAAACATTTTAGCATGTTTTTATCAAATGTTGGTTAGTGTCCAGCCTCTGCTGGGCTCTGCAGGGAATCCTTTCTGTCCTTAAAGAGTTATCATTTGACATCCTTCCCTCAGGGCCTATCGGGTACCTTTCTAAGCACTATGTAAAAGTAGCTTAGTAGGAAAAAACAGAAGATAATGTGCCAAGGCATACTAATAAATGTTAAAGATAATGAATATACTAAGAGTGCAACTGTTTTTTCTCATTTAATACTGTTAGCTTAAATAATTATGTTTGGCAGGTACCATAATTATTCCCATTTTTTATGTGGGTAAACTGTACTTAAGCAGGTTTAGTCCAGGACAGTAAGTTTGTTCTCATCCACCATGAGTCAAATCCAACAGATAAAACATTTTATCTGTTCTTCTCTTGGTAAAACTACTCTCCAGAGATAACTGTTTTTACTATGCAACTATTGAAAGATTGGCTTAATGCCAACGTTTCTAAAATGCAACTTTTAAAAAATATATATATTTTTATTGATTTCAGAGAGGAAGAGGGATAGAAACATCAATGGTGAGACAGAATCACTGACCAGCTGCCTCCAGCACACCCCCCACTGGGGATAGAGCCCGCAACCCAGGCATGTGCCCTTGACTGGAATCGAACCTGGGACCCTTCGGTCCACAGACCAACGCTCTATCCACTGAGCCAAATCAGCCAGGGCATGAAACTATTTTTTATGTAACACAATGCCAAAGATTTGTTATGAGCTCTACATGAAACCACCTACTTATGCCTGGCACAGAAAAAAATATACAATAAATGTTAGCTTTTAGTAGAGACTAAGGATATTAGTGGCAATTCCTTTGCAAAAATATTTTGCCAGCTCAACTTAATGCTATACGGTAGAAATTTGGGGGCAATGGGTGTAATCTTT
The DNA here is from genome assembly GCF_963259705.1 of Myotis daubentonii. Lineage (NCBI taxonomy): Eukaryota > Metazoa > Chordata > Mammalia > Chiroptera > Vespertilionidae > Myotis > Myotis daubentonii. The sequence goes on from NC_081840.1 coordinate 162,093,957, forward strand.
TAGTCACCAGAACGAAGCTCTGTAAGGATAAGGATCTTACCTGTCATGCTGGCTATTCTATTCTCATAACCAAAGTGGAAACATTCCATATAGATCCTTTGATTAATTAAACTTCTAAAAATGAAAAAGAACTGCTTCTTGGGAGGGAGAGGCCTATCTATAGATCTGTTCTGTACAATGTAGTAGCCACTAGCCAGACTGTTTTGATTTGTACTCAAGATTTTGTTTTAATCCAGTGGTTCTCAACCTTCTGGCCCTTTAAATACAGTTCCTCATGTTGTGACTCAACCATAAAATTATTTTCATTGCTACTTCATAACTGTAATGTTGCTATTGTTATGAATCATAATGTAAATATCTGATATGCAGGATGGTCTTAGGCGATCCCTGTGAAAGGGTTGTTCGGCCGCCAAAGGGGTCGAGACCCACAGGTTGAGAACCGCTGTTTTTTTTTTTTTTTAAAATATATTTTATTGATTTTTTACAGAGAGGAAGGGAGAGAGATAGAGAGTTAGAAACATCGATGAGAGAGAAACATCGATCAGCTGCCTCCTGCACATCTCCTACTGGGGATGTGCCCGCAACCCAGGTACATGCCCTTGACCGGAATCGAACCTGGGACCTTTCAGTCCTCAGGCTGACGCTCTATCCACTGAGCCAAACCGGTTCTGGCGAGAACCGCTGTTTTAATCAGATATAAGATGACAGACACAAAGAAAACTGCCTTGAAAGTTTATTACTTACAGTTCCCAAGAGGAGGGAACACTCCATGCCACACAGGACACGGGGAAAGTACCAGGGTTGATCAGGTGGAAGGTGACAGGAAAGCCTGGGCACAGACTATTGTGGCTTCCAGGGAACAGCAAGGTGGGGCAGGGTAGGCAGTTTAGGAGTGAATAATTTCAGTGGGCTCTCAGCTGTTGAGGTGGTCCCTAGTTGTTTCATACCTGACCCAGGGTGATTTGGGACAGGGGAAATCCCGGTTGGTAAGTGATTTAGATACAGGTGGTAGGTAGGGTAAGATGTAGGCTTTAGATTGGTTGATTTGCATATGGAAGGTGAGCTCCACAGGCAAGTTGTTTATTATCTTTGGGGATTAGCTGTTCCTGGAGGGGCATGTTCTCCAAGGCCATCAAGGCCCCAAGGTGTCAAGTCAAAGCATCATAAAATATACAAAGTAAAAAACATAATTAGTATGACAATTCAAATTTAAATAATTAAAATTAAGTAAAACTCAAAATCCAGTTTCTAAGACACACTAGTCACATTTCAGCACAGCTTAACAGCCACACATGTGCCTAAGTGGCTATTGAAGTTACCAGCACAGAGATTTACATCATCACAAAAATTTTTTGGGTGGTGCTGCAACAGACCATTGTTTCTGTAAGTACCAACTCTATAGCATGGCCAGGCTACTTTGACAGCTTCATCTCACAAGCATCTCATCTCTCAAGTACGAGAAGCCACCCCAAAGCTATTACCGAGTAGCAGCCTTCGCGTGTTTCTGCATGAGTAATTCCTTCTGTTTGGGATGCCTATCTCTGATCTATGGCTCATTTGGGTAAACCCTTTAAGACTAAGGTCAACTACTGCCTCCTCCGAAAGTCTTCCTTGATTCACAAAGCAAAATTAATCACTTCCTAATATGTTCCCAAGACCTTTTTCCTCATGTTCTTTTATCACACTATTAGAGACTGGGTGCATGGATCCCTAGGCCTAGCCTGAGGGGATTGGGCCGAAACCAGCTCTCCAACATCTCCTGAGGGGGTCCTGGTTTGCAAAAGGGAGGTTCTCGGGTGACACACCCTGGAATCGGGCTTCCTCCTCTCTGGTTCCAGGTACATCACCTGAGAACCGCAGCTGCCAAGTCACTGCAGCTTGGCAGCTACTGCGTTGAGCATCTGCCCCCTGGTGGTCATTGTATGTCATAGCTACCGGTCGGATGGTCACTTAGGCTTTTATATATATAGACTAGAGGCCAGGTGCACAGAATTCATGCACAGGTCCCAGCTCTGTCGGGAAGGTTGTCCAGAAGGTCGTCCAGACTATCCAGTCTAATTAGCATATTACCCTTTCATTAGTATAAATGGTTATCTTTATAAAGCGGACTTCCATAAATCTGTAAGAAAAGGAGCTGTGTGCTATTACTCTTCTGGAACAAAGTAGACTCTTAAGAAGTGTTTAATGAATGGCTTACTGAATGAATAATGTAGAGTATAAATGTCAGTCCCTTCCTTACTCATCACATTATATTTCAAGTATTTATTTACACTTATCTTCTAGATCAGGCAATTACCTTATATCAGTGGTTCCCAACCTTCCTAATGCCACAACCCTTTAGTACAGTTCCTCATGTTGTGGTGACCCCCTACCATAAAATTATTTTCGTTGCTACTTCATAACTGTAATGTTGCTACTGTTATGAATCATAATGTAAATATCTGATATGCAGGATGTATTTAGGCGACCCCTGTGAAAGGGTCGTTCGACCCCCAAAGGGGTCGCGACCCACAGGTTGAGAACCGCTGCCTTATATAAATATTGGCCCCAACATCCAGTACAGTATCTTGAAACAGTAGTTATTCAATAGATTTTTGTTGAATGTAGAATAACATTAAGTATCATACTGTATATTACAAAATTAAAAAGTAAAAAGAGGTTAAATAACTCAAAGTCAAAAAGTAAATGAATGGGGGAAGGGGGAGCAAGAAAAAAAGTAAAAAAGTAAAGATGAGAATGAAAAAAACAAGAACCAAAGGATGTAAAGATGAAAACCTTAACATAGATTTTTAAAAATATGCAACATACTTTTTTTGAGTTCAGAGAGGAAGGGAGAGGGAGAGAGATAGAAACATCAATAATGAGAGCTAACCACTGATCAGCTGCCTCCTGCACGCCTCTTACTGGGGATTGAGCTGCAACCCAGGGATGTACCCTTGACTGGAATAGAACCTGGGACCCTTTAGTCTACAGGCCAACGCTCTATCCACTGAGCAAAACTGGCTAGAGCAAAAGGGTGTCATTTGATTCATTCACACTGGACAGCTATTGTTGTGATGGCTGTTGTGATGGTTTTATTTATTTTTTGGGGGGGGGGGGGGTTGTTACAATCTGAGGAAAGAGGTCAGTATTCCTGACTAAATAGTCAGTTATTGCATGTTTTAAAAATTCTTGCAGCACACTGGTCAAAAAACGGTGATATAAAGTAATGAAAGGTACTACTATCTCCAACAACAAAATTATAACATATAACACTTTTAGTATAATCGGCTTCTTAATGGTAAACTTCATTTTAACTACAGAAAAGCTTTATAAAGGAAAATAATACAGCCTATAAAGCTCAATTAGAAATCACTTTATTAATGCTGATTTTAGTAAAGAAATATGAAATACAGAAAAATCAAACAAGAAACTTAAAAAACTTTTAAGAACAGCTATTTCCTATGAACCTGTTTGATATATGTTGTGCTATTACAGATATTTTGGATACTATGAAGAAAAAACTGTTACCTACTAATTTTAGGTATAATGCATATTTTGTACAGTATATGTTTTTTATTTTTAGGATTATAAAAAATAGGATTTATTTTTTAAAATGTAGAAAAATATAAAAAAGTAACTTTCAATCCCACCAGTCAAGAGTAAGTAACATTTATATTTCTATGTTCTGGGGTGTTTTTAAAAACTTTTTGATGTACATACATAAATGCTTTAAATACTTAAAAAACAAAAAGCAAAATTGATACCATATGATATAGACCATATAGTCTATATCATGATTTTTTCACTTAATATTATTTCAGAAGCATTTTCCAATTCCTTAGTATCCTTTGGAAACATGAACTTAAATGGCTATACCCAACTATCATACCTCCTGTCACAACAGAAGATCTACAAGGGCAGGGGCCTTATTTGTCTGCATCACCACTATCTCCTTGGTGTGTAAATAATGCTTGGCTCAATTTATTTTATTTCATATTGAGGCTTAACTTAGTGTTCAGCCTGCTGAACTTTGTGTTAAGTGCTCAATTTGATAAATTTGTCAACTATATAGACCTGTGAACACCACCTAAAACAAAATATAGGGTTTTTCTATCATTCTAGAAAGTTTGCTCTTATACAATCCCTTCTTTCTGGGTTCTTTCATCAATTTAAATGCTTAATAAATATTTCTGAATGAAGAAATCTGATCAATATGCTACTGTTAAATAATTTCTTTTCCATTTTTTTACTAAGTAATTATTAAGTACCTACGATGTGGAGATACTGTGCTAAATGCAAGTGCAGCAGCTGTCTTATTTGTCTGTAGATACCCAGTGCTTACTACAGTGCCTGGCATAGAGCAGGATTTCAAATAACTAATTCACAGTTTATCTGTTGTATAAATCCAGATTTTCGTATACTTGGAGTCAGGTTTCTTTGGTCTGTAAAATAGGAATAACAATAATTCATTCATTTGTTCAACAATACAAGTACCCACCACATTCCAAATACTGCACTAGCTGCTGGGGATACAGGCTGATAGTTAGATAAGGTTCCTGCTCTTATAGGGTATACAATTTAGAAAAGATTAGAAGACGCAGTCCAGTTCCTACTCCAAAAGAGCTTTCCGCCTACTATGGAATATAGATCTATAAAAAAGAATTACAGTACTGTGTACTCTGTACACTCATGAGTAAGCGATACAGTGGACAAAGTGATTAACTCTTGACAGGGTTGAACAAAGAGGAGGATCTGATACCTAAACAGGTTTCTGAAAGTGACTACATATAGGAGTCCACAGGCAGAGGGGAAGAGGAGCCACATTCTACACAGAAGAAACAGAATAGGCAAAGGCACAGAGATAGGACACACACGAAAAGTTTAAGAAACTAAGTGCTACAGTATTGCTGAGATACAATGAAAGAGAAGAGGGTGTGTAACAGTGAGCCAGTGCCAGACTATGGAAGGCCCTGATATAAAAGGGAACCACTGAAATATCTGAAATATTAATGTAACTGAAAAACTGTTCACTTATGAAATTACACTGGTATTAGATGGAAGATGGGTTAGTGGATAAACATTAAGGAAGAGCAGGGAGGGCTAGAGAAAAAAATAACATGAGCTGAAACTAAGGCAGTGGCCATTAAAGCAAAGAGAGGACTAATGGATCCCTAGAAAAGCAGATGTGCACGTGTGTGTGCATTTTCTGAGGAAATGGTGTACAGCTTTCATCGGGATCTCGCGTAGGTCTGTGACCAACCCTCATTCACCTGGAAACATAAGACCTGCTAACTCAGGTAGCTCAAATCAACAGGATTTGGTAACTGACTAAAAGTATAGAGCATGAGGTAAATACAGGAAGTGAAGCTTCTTCATGATTCCCAGATTTCTGGTTTCATTATCTGGATGTATGATGGTACTGGCCTCAGTTAAAAAAAAAAAAAAAAAGGACAATATAAGAAGGGCAGCTTTAAGCATGACAAGACTGTGCGGTATTGTAAAGGAAAGGAAAAAATAGGATATGTCACCATCCTTAAAAAACATAAGTAAGAGACTAAAGTTCAACAGACACCAGCAAAGGGGGATACTGATGGAGGGAAGAAGTTCCAGTGTGGAAGCAGCTCTGCAGTGCCTAAAAGATGCTAACTGCCTTGGCCCCTCATCCCACAAACACACAGAAAGATAGAAAAAGACACCCACTGAGAGAGCTACAGGGGAAGTGCTAACCTCACTTAGGGCAAGAAGATGCCTCAAGTATTAAAGGAGAGAGGGAGAGAGGGGAGGGGGAGGGGGAGGGGAGGGAGAGGGAAGGAGGGAGAGGGAAGGAGGGAGAAAGAAACAGAAACATCACACAGGGATCAAACCCACAACCTAAGCACGTGCCCTGACCTGTAATCCAACTGGCAACCTCTCAGTGCATGGGACAGTGCTCAACCAACTGAGCCACACCACCCAGGGCTCCAATGTTTTTTTATTTTTATTTATTTATTTTTAAAGGAGATGTATTTTTTTAAATATATTTTATTGATTTTTTACAGAGAGTAAGGGAGAGGGATGGAGAGTTAGAAACATGGATGACAGAGAAATATCGACCAGCCGCAAGCTGCACATTCCCCACTGGAGATGTGCCAGCAACCAAGGTACATGCCCTTGACTGGAATCGAACCCAGGACCCTTCAGTCCGCAGGCCAATGCTCTATCCACTGAGCCAAACTGGTCAGAACTCCAATTTTTTTAAATCATCTGTTTCTAATTTTTTAGAAAAGAAAATAAATCAGACACACTAATATTATTAATACTGACCATGTAATATTCATTTTGTAATATTCTATTTCCCACTATTAAGATAAACAATAAGAAGGTAAGTAAAAGAATCAGTACCGTTACAAAAACAAAATCTAGAGAATATTTCAAAGCAACTTGAGTAGCAAGCAATTTTATAACACCAATTTTCTGAAACTTTAGATACAGTTAAAAGAAATTATCTCCTTAGAAGAAATAAAATTAAGAGGGAGTAGATTCAACCTTTTATGTAGATGGGCTAGCTATCACACCCTATTCTTGATCAAGATATATAAACAAATTCAATGACAAAAACATTTTAAAAAGTATATATAGACACACACATGGGACTTAATGAAGAACTATATTCTAAGAAACTAGGATAGTTTTTTTCTGCCCTTTTAAAAGGTTACATCTGATACCATAAAATAATATTGCAATTTGGCTGCTGATAATTTTATATCATTTTCTCATGTATCATTTGCAGGTAAGATACACAAATGACTTCTATTTCTGAACTTCAGAAAGATAAACGTAAAATATTTTCAATGGGTGGCTTTACCATACACCTTCAAACCTAATACAGACTATTCAAGACTTAAGGGCAAATAAAATAAAGGAATCAAGTTTTAAATCTATTTTCCATTCACTATTATGAACAGAACAGCGTCACTGTATCAAGAACACTACCTGGCCCATAGTAAGTACTCAGTAGATAGATACCTGATGACTTGAGGAATTTTAAATTGCAAAATAGTTATATGGAAGAAAATGTTCAATGAGATCGAAATTGTTCTCTACAAAGGCTAATATAATCATTAATTAAACTGACTTTTAACTATAGTTGGTCTAATTAGAAAGGGGGGGAAAACATTTACAACTTATAGTAACTATGTAAATATTTTCCTAAGGTCTCAAAAAAAAGTTTTCTAAAATAAAATTCTTCAATATTTCAAAAATAACCTTTATTATTTACTTATTAGTAAATGCAACTCTTTAGTTTGAACTTAATGTTTTATTATACTTTCCTATTGAGAAAACTCACTTTTGGTTCATTTCTTTAAAAAAAAAAAAAAGTACAATTTACATACAACAAACTGACAGGTGTTTAGCTCTGGGTTGTGACAATTAAATACAACCCTGTAGCCTCAGCTGAAAATGTGTATAATATTTCTATCACCCCAGAAAGTATTATTCTGCCCCTTTCTAGTCTATCTTCCACAACTGATTTCTATAATCAAAGCTTTTTTCACTCAATATAGTTTTTGAGATTCATCAGTGGATCAGTAATTTATCCCTTTTCATTGTTAACCAGTATTTCCACTCTGAATATACCATAATTTGTTTATCCATTCTCTTGTTGGTAGATACTTGGATTGCTCCCAGTTTGGGACTATTATAAATAAGGCTGCTATGAACATGCTTGTATGTCTTTTTGTGAAAATGTTATTAACTCTGTTCCACTTCTAAATTCCCTGTTCAAAACTGGCCCTTTCTAGATAAATAGAGCTAATGCCCTTAAAGCTGTTTCACTGGGAAAAAAATTTCCTTTAGGATCAAACCCATTTCATTTCAAAGCAAACTAATTCAAGGGGGAAAGAACTACTATATTCAAAGTTTAAGAGCTAGCTTTTAGATCTAGAAGTAAATAATTTTCTGACTTTAGAATGAGAAGATGTTTTTCGTTGTTCTATTTTAAAAGTTTATATGACAGGGAAAGCTTTTTAAAGGTCAGAGTATTAAGATACACTATACTTCCAAAGGGCAAAACCATACAAATTTATCTTAAAAGCCTCAGTCTTAGAAATGTGACCTAAACTGAAATAGATAAGTTGTCTCTGGTAGATAAGGATTGTCTGTAAATACTATACGATAATGGGTAATTAAGGATCTCCCCAAGTGTTTACTAAGAATGCAGAGTCATCATGAGAGTCAATTTTTTTTTAACCGCTGTATCTAAATAGGGAAGGAAAAACAGGCAACAATGTGAACTGTAACTTTTTTTTTGCCCTTATTGTCATAGATAGAAAATGAAAATACTTCTGGTCTCCTAAACTTTTACACAATTGCTGAAAAGTTATCTTTCAGATTTTTATTTCAACAAAGTCTAAGTATGATTCTCTAAGTAGCTCATTCAGGGGAGCCAAGTGTCACTAGCTATTACCATCTGCTCTTAAAGGCAGACTCAGAGTGGAAACCGCTTTTCTTCCAGAGCACTGCAAAGCAGTCTACAACTGCTACACTGTCATTGTCCAGAGTGAAACAGACTATCTCATTTTTTTTTCATAAAGCAGCTATTAAAAACATGTTTATGTTCCCTAAACAAATAAGCAATACAATAACAGCTAGACACACTGTAATAGGACTTAAGTTAAGTATGTACTATTAAGATATTTACCAGAGTTGTCATTATTTCTGAGAATCAGGCCTCGCATTAAATATGTAAAAGCTTTAAAGAGGAAGTTACTATATATTATTGATGTAAGGAGAGACTTAGCTTGAGTTTTCTTAATGCCTTTAATAGGAATTAAATATTTGTTGACAAGAGGGATCCTTAAAAAAAACACCACACTTGTAAAATCTTCTAGCCACTCAATCAAATATACGTTCTAATATGCTTCAACTACACTCTATTTACAGAAAAGGGAAACTAATATAAAACCATCCATCATCAGAATTAACACACATAATTTGGGATTGGGGTGGGAGTAAGAGGGCATTTTTCTTTCTTGACTGTTAAAAATTCAGCAGTTAACTTAAAAGTAAGTTGGCAACTGGGAACAAATGTCACAAGATGTAACATCCTTTTGACCTGGTATTATTATACCCAAGGTATAATTCAAAAGAGAAAAAAAAATAACAATTGGCATTGGTAAAGGGCTACCTACCACTGAGCATTATGAAAAACAGATACATATATTTATATTTATATAAACATTCAAAATTTCCAGCTGCAGGGGAATGGTTAGGCCTACTGTGATGTTAATCTAAAATAAGATCAAATAGCTGTTAGAACAAGATGAGGAATACATAAAAATAAGTAAAGTGCTTAAGTAAAAGAAATGATAAAGGGGAAAACACGATTTTACATAATTGCTGCAATTCTATCAAGATCCTAGTAAACTGTTTGGACCAAAAGGAGACTTTGATATTTATAAACACTTGATTTGAAACTTTTTTCATTTTATGTTACTTTTATGTGGCTTCTGATGTTCAGATGTTTAATATTATTTGGTTACCAAGGTGTCTATTAAATAAATTACAAACCCTTTAACATCTAAAATGTTAATATCGCACAACCATTTACCTACAGAGCAACTCTGTCCATAACTCAAAGAATCTCTAGATTTGTAACAGTCATCTAGTTTTCCCATCTAAATCTATCTGCCCACCAGACTATGCTTTTTATGTCTTATTATTGTTTTAATCTCCCAAGGCACTTGTTTGGGGGAAAAGAACAAAGTTTGCCCACGGCTGATATTTTTCCTTAATTAAAAAATAATTTTTTTAAAGTCCTCGTAGTGGAGCTGAAGGCATCTCCAAATAATTTTCACTAATTCGGTCCTAGTTGTCGTTTGGTCTACACAAAATAAATCTTCCAGCCCTGACCGGTCTGGCTCAGTGGAAAGTGTCGGCCTGCGACTGAAGGGTCCCCGGTTGGATTCCGGTCAAGGGCAGGTACCTTGGTCGCCGGCACATCCCCAGTGGGGGGTATGCAGGGGGCGGCTGAGCGATGTTTCTAACACTCTATCCCTCTCCCTTCCTCTCTGTAAAAAATCAGTAAAATATATTTAAACAAATAAAAATCTTCCAGTCAGGCTTCCAAATGCTGTACTGTACGTCAGTTAACATGGGTCTCCCGGCTGCTCCACGCTAAGCAAGCCTATTTCCCTAAGATTATTTCACATGCTTCACATCCGATCCTCAGCACAGCAGGTCAACGTTGGCCGAATCCACGTGGCTTCTCCCCTCAACGTGCTAGTCGGCCTCTCACAACGCAATGCCCAGGACTCAACATCTCCCAGGGTTGCCTGCATTCTGGAAAATTTCATCCTTTAGATTTGCAATCTGCGTTGTGGGCTACTTATTTTTTTGTAAGTACATAATGTGACATCCATAAATTTCATTTTCTAAGATCTGGGCCACCGTCCTAGCTTTGGAACCCTTTTTGGCTAATAGATCTTTCCTCCAACTTGTTACCACAACTGCCTCCAGACCCACAGAACGGAGGCGACCGCAAATGCCCCCATGATAGGTCCTCTCTCCCCGACGGGTCTGAGATGATTTCTAACTTTTTCACTAAATAAAGCTGCCATGTACCTATGGTCTGTGTGTCTCTGGCCAACATATTCCTGCACACACTCGCTGTGGTGAAACCCAGCAGAGCCGAGCTGCCCGACACACGGCGGCCGGGATACAAACAAGCCGACTGCGGAGAGCGCCGGCGAGGGCGAGAGCAGCCCGGGCCCAGCTCGCCGCCGCCTCTGGGAAAAGCCGGCCCCACCGAAGGGCAGCGGAGCCGAGGCGAGGACAAGCGCCGAGCCTCGCCTTGCCGCCCCGGCCGAGAGGCAACACGCGCGGCCCTGGCGGCTGCGCCGGCGCGCCGCCGGGTCACGGGGTCACGCGCCACCCGCCGAGCCCCGCCCCTTGGCCCGAGGATGTTCAGACGCCCCCCCCAACCCCGCCCCCTCCTGGGAGCGCACGAGGATGGGCCGGGTTGCGGTGGGGGTTACCTGTAAGCCGGGCGAACCCGCTGATGCTCTCGGGGACGGGGAGCCGCTTCAGGTACGCGGGGAGCTGCACCTTCACGATGCGGGCCACGCTCTCCAGCACCATCCTCGCCGGCGGCGTCCGCTCCTCCCCGAGCCCCGAGCCGCAGCGGCGCCTGCGCCAACAGCAGAGGCGGGCGGCGGGCTCTCGCAGTCCGCGTCCCGGCGGCGGGCGGGGCTGCGGCCCCGGAGGAGGTGAGCTGCCCGGCGCCGATTGGCAGCGGGCGAGTGACGTGCGCGCCTATTGGACCCCAAGGGGCGCGGGCGGCCGCGGGCCCGGAGCCGCGACTCGGGTGCGTAGTGGGCCCTTCTGGGTGCGGACCTTGGAGAGGGCCTTCGCGCGGGGCCTTTGGCGTCTGCAGACGCTGGAGGTCAGCAGGAAGGACCTTGTGTCGGAGGAGAGAACGCCCGTGAGAGTGCTCTGTAGCCTGCAAGTGCCTTTAAAAGTGGGGGTCCCCCGACGGCTCTCGTTACTCCCAGGCCTCCTCTTCCCAGAAAAGGTTGGTCTCTAGGAATGCGTCCTCCCCCGAGAGGACCTCCATCCACTCTGCGGTGCCCGGTTCCGCTCCCTCACCCGCCAGCCCGGCTTTTGGAAAGCAGTCACTGTGCTCTTCCGCACCCGAAACGCGTACTGGTACAGCTCTGCCCCCCGGCATTTGCTGCAGTCCCTCTCCGAGGCCCTGGGGTTTTCCACGTTGACGAGACCCGCGATCGGCCTTCCGTACATATTTTCAGTTCCTTCTGCAGATCAGTTCTTTGTGCGGGTGACTGAAACTGGGAACGCGATAAACGAACATAAAGCCTTAGGGTTTCTTCTGTATTTTGTTGCAGGGCTTCTGCTACCATCTAAAGTATCTGTGAAGATCTTTCAATTTTATTTTTATTAACATTTTTTTAATTGAGGGGAGTAAGGAGAAAGCTTCGCTCCCTTGAAACACCTTCCTTGACGTGACTTTGTTTCATGTTTTGATGTAAAATATCTGAAGTGATGTGCGTGCTGACTGCGTGTTGTCTGACCTTCTAACTTAATTCAGTGCCTCATTCCAGTTCTCAACTTCACTTGCCAACAGCGTACAGAACCAAGAACAGGGCATGGTCCAGTTTTCCTTTTGTGGGACTTAATATAACAGCCAGCTGTAATAAATACGGTTCGTTTTTTATTTTTTCCTTGGTACTTTCATTTTAAAGTGAGAAAGGGAAGGAATCGTTTTAAAGCAGCTTTTCATTGGATTGTTTAAATTTGTGATTGTCATGGACTAAAAATATAACCATCGGTAAGAGAGTTAATTGGAATCTAGATAAACTGTCATTTCACCCTGTTCAAAACTGTCAAAGTACAATTACAATGGAAATTCTGTGAAGATACTTAGATACAGGTTCATGAGGGTGAGCAATATAAAAGCGATATACAAAGTGATGATTGAAAGGTTGGTGTTGACATTAGGATTTCCTTTCGAGAGCTTACTTTGGTTTAGTGGAAGAAGGAAGGACCCTAGAGCTTATCCTGAATATAAGGATCTCAAACATCCTTGTCTTCTGTTTTGTTGGCAGTTACCTTTAATCTCTGATCAGATATAGAGACACCACTGAGGAGATGGCTGAGAGAGATACGGGCTGGGAGTGAGGCACATTAGGGTAAGAAAACTTGGACAGTGCCATTAAATATTTGTCTCTTAGAGGCTTGGTGATTTTGACAAGGACAAAAGCTGTGTTGAGTGAGATTCATAACACTTCTAAGAAGTTTTTCTTTAAAGGAATTAAAATGTATATACTTCAGTTAAGAGAGATGACATAATGCTCAAGGGCCAAATGTGCAATGTGATGTGACCACTATCCAGATCTATATATACTAGAGACCCAATGCACGAAATTCGTGCAAGAGTAGGCCTTCCTTCCCCCAGCTGCCAGCACCAGCACTGGCTTCCCTCTGGCACTGGGACCTGGGCTTCCCTCTGGCACCAGGGACCCAGGCTTCCCTCTGGCCGCCAGCAGGCAATTGGGACCCGGGCTTCCCTCGAAACCCCAGCTTCATCCGTAATTAGCATATTATGCTTTTATTATTATAGATAGAATACTGGAGGCCCGGTGCAGGGATTTGTGCACTGGTGGCATCCCTCGGCCTGACCTGCTCCCTCTCATAATCCAGGACCCCTCAGGGGACGTCGGAGAGCCGGTTTTGGCCTGATCCCCACAGGCCAGTCCGAGGGACCCCACCGGTGCATGAATCCATGCACTGGGAATCTAGTCTTATCTAATAAAGAGGGAATATGCAAATTGACCATCATGCCAGAACGGTCAAGATGGCTGCGCCCACAGGGGAGGCCGAGTTCCCGTAACAAGCCTTAATAAGCAATCAGCAGGGATCTGAGGCTGCGCCCCCTGCCCAGCGGGACTTGACAAGGGACCTCAGGCCATGACCCCACCCCGGCACCAGACTAGGGGACCTGAGGCCGTGTCCCATGCCCCAGCACTGGGTTGTGGGACCTGAGGCCGTGCCTCCCATCAGGTGGGGCTTGAAAGGGGACCTCAGGATGCAACCCCCACCCAGTGGGGCTTGATAGGGGACCTCAGGCCAAACTCCCTGCCATGGTACCTGGCTAGGGGACGTCAGACCGCGCCCCCCGCCCCAGCGCCAGGCCAGGGGACCTGAGGCTGTGCCCCCCCGCCATGAATGGCTTGATGGGGGACCTCAGGCCGCGCCCCCCCTCCCTGTGGGGCTTGATGGAGAACCTCAAAGTGTGCTCCCCAGCCTGGGCCAGGGGACCTGAGGCCGCGCCCCCTGCCCTGGGCTGGGGGACCTCAGGCTGCACCCCATGGCCTGGGTCAAGGAACCTCAAGGTGTGCCCCCTGGCCTGGGCCAGGGATCCTTAGGCTGCACCCCCCACTCCGGCACCAGACCGGGGGACGTGAGACTGTGCTCCCCCACCCGGCAGGACTTCACAGGGGACCTGAGGCTGCGTCCCCGGCCCAGGGGGCTTGACAGCCTCCATTGATGATTAAATCACTCAATACAATGGATATAGAACAGGGGTGGGCAAACTTTTTGACTTGAGGGCCACAATGGGTTTTTTTTTTTTTTTAAATATATATTTTATTGATTTTTTTACAGAGAGGAAGGGAGAGGGATAGAGAGCCAGAAACATTGATGAGAGAGAAACATCGATCAGCTGCCTCCTGCATGCCCCCCACTGGGGATGTGCCCACAACCAAGGTAAATGCCCTTGACCGGAATCGAACCTGGGACCCTTGAGTCCGCAGGCCGACGCTCTATCCACTGAGCCAAACCGGTTCTGGCCACAATGGGTTCTTAAACTGGACTGGAGGGCCGGAACAAAAGCATGGATGGAGTGTTTGTGTGAACTAATATAAATTCAAAGTAAACATATTACATAAAAGGGTACAGTCTTTTTTTCCAATAGTTTTATTCATTTCAAACGGGCCGGATCCGGCCCGCGGGCCGTAGTTTGCCCACGGCTGATATAGAAGGAAAGTACCTCAGCATAATAAAGGCCATATATGACAAACCCTAGTTAATGTCATACTCAGTGGTGAAAAACAGAGCTTTTTCTCTAAAAATAGGAATAGGACACGATACCCACTGTCAGCACTTTTATTAAACACTAGTAGCCATGTGCACGAATCTGTAGGCCAGTAGCTCACCAGTAGCTCATTGCCACTCTCCAGTAGCTCTCCGCCCGCCGCCCCACTTTCCTGTAGGTCCCCCTGTCCCCCCCTCCTCCCCACCATCCCTCTAGCTCGCTGCCCTGCCCCCTCCTGTAGCTCTCTGCCACCCGCTTATAGCCAGTAGCTCACTGCGGCCCTCCTGTAGCTTTCTACCCGCTTCCCCACCCTCCTGTAGCTCCCTCCACCCCCCGCACCCCCCATAGCTTGCTACCCTGCCCCCTCCTGTAGCTCTCCACCACCTGCTTGTAGCTCGCTGCCCCACCCTCCTGCTGATCCATGATCCAGTGGTCAGTTGTTATGCTTCACAGCGTAATGACCATTTGCATATTACATCTTTATTATATAGGATAATTTTGTAAGTCCTAGCCAGAGCAATCAGGCAAGAGAAAGAAAGAAAAGGCATCCAAATTGGGAATAAAGAATTGTCACTTTTTACAGATGACGTGATTCTGTATATGGAAAACCCTAAAGACTCCTCAAAAAAAACCAAACTAATAATAATTAGAAACAAATACAGTAAAGTTATAGGATCCAAAATCAATGTATAAAAATCCACTGCATTCCTATGTACTAACAATGACATTTCAGAAAAAGAAATGAAACAAAACACAATTCCTTTTGTAATTGCAACAAAAATAATAATATACCTAGAATACACTTAACAAAGGATGTGAAAACACCTATATACTGAAAATTGTAAGGCATTATTAAGATTGAAAAGGAAGTAAAAATTCAGATTTGTATGGAACCACAAAAAACCTCGAATAGCCAAAGCAATCCTGAGGAAAAAGAACAAAGCTGAAGGTATCACACTACCTGACTTCAATTTATACTACAGAACTATGATAATCAGAACAGCAGGGTATTGGCAGAAAACAGGAACACAGACCAGTGGGTCAGAATTCGTAGTCCAGAAATAGAACCACATCTACATGGGCAAATAATTTTTACAAAGGAGCGAAAAACACAGTGGAGCAAATAAAGTCTTTTCAATAAATGCTGCTGGGAAAAATAGAAAGCCACATGTAAAAGAATGAAACTTGATTACACTTTGTCCCCATTTACAAAAATTAATTCAAAATAGGTCAAAGACCTAAATATAAGATCTGAAACCATAAGTTACATATAAGAAAACAGAGGTACTGAATTATGAACCTTGGTCATAGTGAACACTTTATGAATTTAACCCCAAAGGCAAGGGAAGTAAAGGCAAATATAAATAAATGGGACTGTATCAAACTAAAAAGCTGAACAGCAAAAGAAACCACCAAAAAAAACAAAACAAAAAGGCAACCAACTGATTGGGAGATAATATCTGCAAACAACATCTCCAGCAAGGGGTTAATTTTCAAAATATATTAAGAACTCATACAACTCAACACCAAACAAACAATCCATTTAAAAAATGACCAGAGGGACCTGGCCTGGTAGCTCAGTTGGTTGGAGCTTTGTTCCATGTACCAAAAGTCCCCCCCCCAGTCGGCAAATTACAGGAAGCAACTGATCAAAGCCTCTCACATCAATGTTTTTCTCTCGCCTCTTCTTTCCTCTCTAAAAATCAATAAAAAATATATCTTTGGGTGAAGGTTAAAAAAAAGGGCAGATGACCTGAACAGACACTTCTCCCAAGAAGACATACAAATGGCCAACAGATATATGAAAAGACTAGAGGCCTGGTGCACGAAATTCATGCACTGGTGTGGGAGGGGGGGGCCCTCAGCCTGGCCTGTGCCCTCTTGCAGTCTATAACCACTTGGGAGATATCCAACTGCCGGCTTAGGCCCGATCCCCCTGGAGATTGGGCCTAAGCCAGCAGTTGGTCATCTTTCCAATCGGGATCCCTCACTCCTTAGCGCCCGCTTGCTCCTTAGCGCTTGGCTTGCTCCTCCTTAGCACTTCCACAGAGGCAGGAGAGGCTCCTGCCACCACTACTGCACTTGCCAGCCGTGAGCCTGGGTTCTGGCTGAGTGGCATTCCCCTTGTGGAAGCACACTGACCACCAGGGGGCAGACGCTCAACAAAGGAGCTGCTTCCTGGTGGTCAGTGCGCATCATATCCTCCGGTTGTTGCACCTTACAGTCACTTAGGCTTTTATTATATAGACTAGTAGCCCTGAGCATGAATCCGTGTGTGAGTAGCTCGCTACCGCTTGCTTCAGCTGGTCACCTGCCCACCACAGCTGGTAGCTCTCTGCTGCTCGTAGCTCGCTGACCCACCCTCCTGTAGCTCTCTGCCCACTGCTCTGCCCTCCTGTAGCTCTCCCGCAGCTCATTAGCTCATTGCTTCGCTCTCCTGTAGCTCTCCTGGCTTGTAGCTCACTGCCCTGCTCTCCTGCAGCTCTCCAACACTTGTAGATTGGTTGTAACATTAAGGCATAATGGATAATTAGCATATTCCTTTCTTATTTTATAGGATGCTCAACTTCACTAGCTATTAGGGAAATGCAAATTAAAAACTACAATGCAATGCCACCTCACACCTTTTAGAATGGCTATTATAAAGACAAATAATAACAAGAGGAGAGAATGTGGAAAAAATTAACTCTAATTCATTGCTGGTAAGAATGTAAACTGGCACAACCACTATAGAAATAGTATGACAGTTCCTCAAAAAATTAGAAATAGAGTTTCCATATGATCCAGCAATCCCTCTTCTGAGTATCTAACCGAAAAACTCAAAAACATTTACTCACAAAAATATATGCACCCCTATGTTCATTACAGCATTATTCACAGTGGTCAAGACATGGAGACAACCAAAGTGTCCTTACAGATGATTGGAAAAAGATGTGGAGCATATATACTATGGAATACTACTCAACCATAAGAAAAGATGAAATACTGCCATTTGTGACAGCATGTATGGACCTTGAGAATATTATGCTAAGGGAAATGTCAGTCAGAAAAAGCAAAGAATCATCTGATTTCACTCATGTGGGATATAAAACAAACTCATAGGCGCAGATAACAGTTTAGTGGTTCCAGAGGAATGGGAGTGGGTGGGAGGTAGTAAACCATAAAAGTTGCCAAATATATGGTGATAGATTATTTGACTTTGGGTAGTGAGCACACAATGCAATATACAGATCATGTATCATAGAAATGTATACTTGAGACCTATATTATCTAATCAATGTCACCCAATCTATACTAATAATAGAGGAATATGCAAATTGTCTGGGATGCCGTCACAGTAACAGTAATGACCAAACAGCAGGCTGCATGGAGCAACCAGGTCAACAGGGAGGTTAGTGAGGGACAACGAAACAACTGAAGAGCAGGCTGCGTGGAGCGACCAGGCCAGTATAGGGGACAGTTGGGAGTGACCAGATAGTCTGGGAGGCAGTTAGGGGTGACCAGGCTGGCAGAGGGGGCAGTTGGGGGTGTACAGGGCAGCAGAGAGGGCAGTAAAGGGCAACTAGGCCAGTGGAGGGGGTCAGTTGGAGGTGACCAGGCCGGCAGGGGGCAGTCAGGGGCGATCAGGCCAGCAGGCAGAGGTGGTTATGGGTGAATTGGCTGGCAGGGGGGACAATTAGGGGCGATCAGGCAGGCAGGTAGGCAGGTGAGCAGTTAGGAGCCAGGGGTTCTAGATTGTGAGAGGGATGTCCGACTGATGCTTTAGGCCCGATCCCTAGGATTGGGCCTAAACCAGCAGTCAAACAATCCTCCGAGGGGTTCCAGATTGGAGAGGGTGAAGGCTGGGCTAAGGGGACCGCCCCCCTCCATGTACAAGTTTCATGCACCGGGCCTCTAGTAAATTTAATAAAAAGAAAGGGGACCCAAGACAGATCCTGGAATTCTTTCTCTGTGCATCACCCACCTCCCTTTTCTCTGTTCTACAAAAATAACAAGTAGAGAGATAAAGTATGTTGTACAAGTTCATAGAAAAAAAAAACAAGTTTCAATATGCTTCAAAATTCTGAAGGAAAATTACTTCTTAGAATTCTATACAGGCCAATCTGTCAATCAATCATGAGGGTATAATAAAATTATTTTCAAACCTAAAGGATCTAAAAAACATACACATTCCATCCATCCTTTCTCAGAAAGGTAATGGAAGTTATGTACCACCTAAATGAAGATTAAACCAACAAAAAGTAGAACATGTGATCAAGGAATAGGAAACCTCAAATACAAGAGTAATCAGAGGAATTGCTGATTGGTGGATTAGAACAGTAAGATGAAATTAATGTTTGAACAAATATGTTTGAACAAATTGAGAGACATCCTCCTGGGGTTAAATTAATGATCATTACATGAAAAACTAAACAAATTTAAAAATATTATTAATCTATTTGCACATTTTTAAGGGATAAAAAAACCTTATTTAAGATAATTTTGATGTTTGGCCTTTCTTATATTAATAGATGCCAAATGCACGAAATTTGTACATGGGGGGGGGTGTCCCTCAGCCCAGCCTGCACCCTCTCCAACTGGGGACCCCTTGGGGGATATCCCACAGGGATCGGGCCTAAACTGGCAGTCAGACATCCCTCTTGCAATGTGGGACTGCTGGCTCTTAACTGCTCACCTGCCTGCCTGGTTACCCCTAACTGCCTCTGCCTACCGGCCTGATTGCCCCTAACTGCCCTCCACTCCTGGCCTGATCTCTCCTGCCGACCTGATCTTGCCCCCAACTGTCTTCCCCTGCCAGTCTGGTTGCCCCCAACTGCCCTCCCCTCCCCTGCCGACCTGATCTCGCCCCCAATGGTCCTCCCCTGCCGGCCTGATGTCCCCCCCCCCCCGATAGCCCTCCCCTGCTGGGCTGATTTCGCCCCCAACTGCCCTCGCTGCCTCGGCCCCCACTACCATGGCTTTGTCCAGAAGGAATTCGGAAGTCTGGAAAACTCGGTCTAATTAGCATATTACTCTTTTATTAGTATAGATAGATTATATAGGATAGGATTGCTTAAGTGGGTGGGGGAAAGCCTTTTTCATCAGGTGGAGATGCTCTTGGAAGACAAAAATACATAATACCTATATCTGGACTGATAGCCAGCCATATGCAATATACTTTCAAACTGGTCATTAAAAAATTGAACGACTTTCTTACACCTTACACCAAATAGCTGTTGCCCTTAAAACCCCTGCTCAGCCCCCACCTTAGGTTCTGCCTTCGCAGTTCACCCAGATTAGGTTCTGATTGGTTGGTTTCTATGTCAGTTAGTGTCTCTGGGCCTATCTCCGGGCCTGATCAGAGATGCGGGACTGATCCGCAGCCCCCGCAGAGGCTGAGAGAAACAGATACACAGCTGCTGGAAAAGCCAGGAGACAAAGAGAGAGGCAACAGCTGATCAACAGCTGCCACGGAGGCTGCGGATCAGACCCTACCTCTCTCTTTGGGCCTCTCTCCAGGCCTGATCCACAGACCCCTCAGCAGTCAGTGCTGGGTCACTGCGGCAAGCCAGCACTGACTGCAGGACTGACTTCCTGTCATTCGAGCCTTCAGTCACTATGTACCCTGGGTTTTTATATATTAGGATACTTACCTTTGTTTAGGAGGAAACATATTTTAACTGCCTTGCCTTAACCATAGTTCTAAGAGGAAACAGCAAAATGGAAATAAAAACAGAACTTGAGAAACAAAACTGGTATCTATAAATTAACATGGTAAAACTATTTTAAAATTATATTTCATAATACTTTGTACTAAAAACTAGCAGTATATAGAAATGTCTAATAGAAAATTCATACAGACATGTGGTAGAATAGAGTGAGCTTTGAAAAAAACTTTCTACCCTATAATTCTGTGAATGTATATTGAGAGGCCACTTTTGTAGTCACTGACTGGGAAAAGATTACGGTTAAGAGGTAAATATACCTATCTATCAATCTATCTATCTACAGATAGATAGATACATGTATATGTACATAGAAAAAGTATAATTTTGTAGATATTTGAAGTTTCTATTTTTTATTTTTATTTATTTTTTATATAAATATAGGGCGTAACGTCACAGGAAGGTCATGGTGTCCTGCCACCCGTGAGGAGTAAGCCCAAGTTGCTGTTGGATGTGTTATACACAGGAGCCATTCTTCTGGCACTCTGCTCTCTCCACATCCAATCTATTTCTTTTTTTAGAAGTCACTTCTTTTACCTCAGAAACTCCATGCTTACTGTAATTTCCATATATAATCTATATCTATATCTATATCTATATCTATATCTATATCTATATCTATATCTATATATAAAAGCCTAAGCAACCAGAATGACAGGAACAACTGGAATGACCAGTCACTATGATGTGCACTGACCACCAAGGGGCAGATGCTCAATGCAGGAGCTGCCCCCTGGTGGTCAGTGCATTCTCACAGCCAACCTTCCCTGGCCAGTCAACCTCCCATGGTCCTTCCCCCAGACTGGCAGGCCCAGATCGTCCAATCGGGGCCTGCTAGCCAACCTTCTTTGGTCCCTCCCCCTCAGCCAGCCAACCTCCTGTGGTCCCTCCCCCCATCTGGCCGGCCCTGATCACCTGATTGGGACCCACCCTTGGGCTGGGATGGGGAACTGGGGGTGGGTGGTGGTGGACACAGCCCCTTTCCCAGGGGGGCCAAAGGCCAGCTCCCTTCTTGGGGCTGGTGGCCAACCTCCTGTGCCCCATCCCTTCCCTGATGGGCCCACCACCCACCTGTCACAGTGGCAGTATGGCAGTGAGGGAAGGAGGAGGACGGAAGTGGGGGAGGTGGGCGACCGCACAGTGGCAGGGCACCAACGATGGCGGTGTCGGCATATGGCATCCATTCCTTCTGCACCTGGCCCAGCGACTGTCACTTCCTCTCTAGCCCGGCCCTGATCGTCCTGGCCCCAATTGGCCCTGATTGCCGGCCAGGCCTAGGGACCCCACCTGTGCACAAATTTCATGCACCAGGCCTCTAGTCATTAAAATAATAGGGCAGATTCTTACCTCACAAGTTTATGGAATTAGCCTACTCTGAGTGCTGATGAACTAGGCATTAAAGAAAACAGAAATCTGACTAATATTTCTTGATACCACTATTGTGCATAGAATAAATTTGGGATTTGATAATATGTTGCTTTATATTAACTTGTTTTTATATATTGACTTGGAGCTTATAAACTCAGAAATAGCTAAGTTTTGTATGGAATAATGCTATTCAGATTAAAGGCACCCAATAATATCTTGTTATTTGTTAAGGAAAAAAAAGGTTATAAAAATCTGGAAATGAACAATTTAAGAACATAACCATTGCCAAGTATATAGTGGATGGATAATTTTCTGGTTCCTCCATGTCATGTTAACTTAAAAAAAAAAAGGACACATGTTAATTATGACTATTCACATCTTTTCAGCCACATTTTTCTTCTCATAATTCTTAAGCATATTGGTTTTTGCTACTCCTGATTAACATACTATTTTTTATAGATTACTTTTTTAAAATCAAAAACTTTAAATTCTACTTAAGACTTTCTAACATTTTCTTAGATATTACCAAATCTGTTGAAACTATTCATTTGCTACCTTAGTGCTAATCATTTTATGCCCGGACCATAGTGACAGCCTCCCTGATACATGATCTCTAGCCTCCAACTCTAAAATATCTTCTACAAAACTTTAAAAGTAGGGGTTTTTTAATGGACTTAATTTTCTTAGGGCAAATCTAGGTCTATAGAAAAATTGGCAGAAAATACAGTTCCCAAATGACACCCCACATACATACAAGTACACTCAGTTTCTTCTATTATTAACATCTTGCATTAGTGTAGTACATTCATTACAACTGATAAATCAATATTGATATATTATTATTAACTAAGCTCTTTGTGTTGTAACAAATGCATAATGTCATGCATCCAGCATTATAATATCATACAAAATATTTTCACTGTCCCCAAATCCCCACCACTAAACCCTGGAAACCACTGACCTTCTTAATTATCTCTGTAATTTTGCCTTCTAAATGAAATTTTGACTGTCACTTAAAACCTCAATCTCTGAAGAGATCCATATGTGTGAGAAAAAACAAACTGCAGAATATATGTATACTATCCTATTTATAAAACTCCATATATACACATATTTGATTACACATAGGTAATTTCTAGAAGCATATATAGAAAAATGTTTACTTCTGTAGAAAGGAAAATGGGGAAAGTTGATGAGAATTTTACTTTTAAGTACCTTCTATTTTGTTTGAATTTCTTACCATGTACAAATATTATAATTTAAAATATTTTAATTATAAAGTAAAAAAAGTCTCTGGATGAAGGTTTTTTTACAAATATGAAAGCACTGAAACCACAAAGGAAAAAATTCTAGAGATTTTAATTACATAAAGGTTAAAAAATTCTATACCTTAAAAACGTAATAAAATCTGAACTACCCTATTACTTATCTGTAACATTCTTTAAACTCATATTTTCATACCTAATATTCTCACATGACTTATTACTTCTTGTTTCTTCTTTACATTTTACTAACCTCCCACTCAGTTTCTTGACTCATACTTTAGGTTTAGTTTTGTTTTTAAATTACCCTGCTTTATTTTTCTAGCAAGTATTACCATCTAAAATAGCTTGTTAGTTAATTCATTTTTATCTCTGTCCCCAGTGCCATTTTTCATCACTAGAAAGTAAGTTACACAGAGTAAAACTTTGTCTATCCTATTCACTGCTTGGTAGGTATTTTGTTTTTTTGTTTCTTTGTTGCTTGGTAGGTGTTTAATAAAAATTTGCTGAATAATATAATTGTTTTTTAAATTATTGATTTAATTATAATTTATAATTTAATAATTTTTATAAATTATAAACTTATAAATTTATATATTCCTAGAGGCCTGGTGCGCAAAAATACATGCACTTGCGGGGGGGGGGGGGCCCTCAGCCTGGCCTGCACCCTCTTGCAGTCCAGGAGCCCTCAGGAGATGTCCTCTGCAGGATGCGACCAGGCGGGCTGATCAGGGGACAGCGCCGGTCCCCTCCCCCCCGATCGTCCCTCCACCCACTGCCCCCCAATCACTGTCCCCTCCCTCTGCCCATTGGCATGCACCTTGGCTGGCCTGGTGCTGTCTGCTTGCCAGCCCAACCCCCGCTGACCCATTGTTCCACCGTTCGATTTGCATATTATGCTTTTATTATATAGGATTGTTCCTTTAATCTGTTCCTTTTATTTTGCTTCAATTGGTATATGTTAATTAGCTGTATTATATAGTAAACATACTCCTCAGGTATCCAGATATTTTGATTCACAAACTCATGTTCTCTACTACCTTTTCTGAAAATGGGTATGGAAGAAGAGCAAAAGGGCAGACCTTAGTTTATCCCTTCCCACAAGTTTAAGAATCAGAGAGTAGAGAGCTCCAGGCACCATAGAAGAGCTATAGTGTTCTATTACTGTTTGCTGCTATTTCAGTGGACAACTCCTCTGGTAAGAATTGCCCTCTAGCAGAGGGTAATTGTAATCCACCAGTACCCTGGAGGTTTAGGGAAGCAGTGGAGGAGTGAATGTCCCAATTCTCAAGAGTATCTGGTTAGCCCACACTCTCACCACCAACTCCAACAGGCCCTTTATATTATTTTATAGTGGGAACCCTGATATGTTGCTGATGATTTCTGTATCAATGAGTTGTCCGGCATTGATTGTCCCAAAACAATGTGGGGGAGTGGCAGGAACAATACTTAAAAATGTATCCCTAACCTCACCTAGGGTTTCCTCATGGTTTTTGCTTTCTATTGAGTTCTTTATAGCAGCGGTGTCATTTGTCATTTCTTCTTGGTTCGTTTTCATTTCCTTTTGGTTCTTACACATATTGTTGAATTTGTCTTCCATTCTTTTCAGCGACCTTATGACCAGTGCTCTGATTCCTTTCTCTGACATATTGCTTGCCTCCATTTAATTTATTTTCTTTTCTCATGATGTGTCCTTTTCTTTCATATGCGGGCTGTTTCTTTGTCTCCCCATGATCTCTCTTCTCCGGGTGTCTGGTTATGTAGCTCTCTCTCTCCTTTCCCTAGGTGAAATCTGACCTTTCCATGAGAAGGTGCAGAGTTCGTCCAAGTCCACCTATTCACGCTGCTTGAGATCTGGTGTTCCTGGGTTCTCAGCTGGTCCCTGGGTGTTGTGGTGGATGTATAGGCTTCTGATCACAGCCACTATCCCTTTCAAGATGGCGCAGTCTCCAGTTTGTTGTTTTCTCCTCGTGACGCAGGGGGGTGACAAAAGGCCTCTAGGACGAGATGAAGCGAGGCCTGTGACGCAGGCACCATGAGGCAGTGTCAGGTGACTCCCGACCTCCTGGTGACACTTACAAAAGCACTTTAAGGTTTCTCTTTGGCATATCCGAATCGCCAACACGGCCAGTCTTGCACTTGGGAACCATTATTAAGTAAAATAAGGGTCCCCTGTATGCCAGCATGGAGACACTGTCAGAGTGAACATTCGCTCTGATAACCAAGATGGTGACTGCCCTCACGGTTTTTTATATTATTCTTCAATATCAATTCTTTGTTTCTGTAGTTACTCAAAGTTGACTACAACTTTGTAGAACATCAGTGAGGTTATAGTTGAACTGTGTAGTACCATCAATCAATTAGATCTAATTGGCATTTATTGAATACATACTTCAACCAACAACAGAATATACATTCTTTTCAAAAAAAATTATATGCAAAATAAAAATAACTTGTGTTATTTTTATAACTGGCTGGGTGGCTGAATTGGTTGGAGCATCATCCAGTACACCAAAAGGTTGCGGGTTCAATTCCCCTAGGTTGTTAGTTTGATCCCTGGTTGGGGTGCATATGAGAGCTAACCAGTTGATGCTTCTCTTTCACATTATTGTTTCTCTCTCCCCCGCCTTTCTCTCTCTCTAAAATCAATAAAAATCTTATCCTGGAGTGAGGATTTTAAAAAAGAATAATTAGTTGTGTGCAAAAAAAATAAATTAGTTGCGTGCAAAAAAATAAACAAAATTATTAAGAATATAATAAACTTAGAAAAAATATTTGCAGCGAGACTGAAGATCTACAATAGAGAAAGAGCTCTTAGAAATTCACCAAAGGTAATCACTATTCTGACTTCTAACACCAAAGATTAGGTTTGCCAGTGGTTAATCTTTAAACAAACTGACTACAAAATGTATTCTTATATGTCTGGCTTCTTTCCGTTAACATTGTGAAATTTATCCATGTTCTTACCTACAGCAGTTCATTCATTTTCATTGCTATACAATATCTACTTTATGAATATACCATAATTTATCCATCTATTGTGACAGATATTAGAGATTTTTTTTTTTACTATTATGAATGTTACTTGTATGAACATACTTGTATCGTCTTTTGGTCTACATATGTATGTACTTTTGTTGTGTTCTCTATTATACCTAATGACCTATTTGAAGAATTTTTTGGTCCTAAAACTTTGGAGTTAGTAATTTTGAAGGTCTTAATACTCAAGGAAGGAATACTTCTTAGGAAAAATGATTTCAATGAATTAGGACTGGATACTGCTCACTGGCAAGTTTGGTCTCTCTATCACTAACCATGGGGGAAGAGGTCACTCTATTGGCAGGGGTGAGGGATCTATTTTATTTATTTATTTTTAATCCTCACACAATGACATGTTTTTATTGATTTTAGAGAGGAAGAGGGAGAGAGAGAAACATTGATATAAGAAACATCAATCAGTTGCCTCTTATACTCGCCCTGACCAGGGATCAAACCTGCAACCCAGGTATGTGCCCTGACTAGGAATCCAATCAGCAAACTTTGGGTGCACAGGATGACAATCAACTGAGCCACTCCAGCAGGGTGAGAACTCATTTTCAATGTCAGAAATTTTACTGGATGCTCCTTGCCCCCTCTCCATCAAAACACACAGGTAGTAGTTATATATATTTATATATTTATATATTTACATATATATTTATATATATTTACAGAATATATGTATATGCTATAAACTATAAATATGTAATAAACATAATGCATTTATGTATGTTCATATATATTATCTATACTAATAATCTATATTAATAAAAGGGTAACATGCTAATTAGAACAGACATCTCCCAGACATCCTCCCGGACAAAGCCACGGTGGAGGAGGCTGAGGCAGAAGCGGTTAGGGGCGACCAGGCCAGGAGGGGAGGGCAGTTGGGGGCGACCAGGCCTGCAGGGGAGGGCAGTTAGGGATGACCAGGCAGGCAGGCAGAGTGGTTAGGGGCAATCAGGTAGGCAGGTAAGTGGTTAGGAGCCAGCAGTCTGAAATTATGAGAGGGATGTCCGACAGCCAGTTTAAGCCTGATCCCACAGGCATATCTATACTAATAAAAGGGTAATATGCTAATTAGACTGGACATCCTTCTGGACAAAGCCATGATGGCAGGGGCCAAGGCACAGGTGGTTAGGGGCCAACAGGCTGCAGAGGAGAGCAGTTAGGGGCAACCAGGCTGGCAGGGGAGGGAAGTTAGGGGCAATTAGGAAGGCAGGGGAGGGCAGTTAGGGGCGACTAGGAAGGCAGGCAGGTGAGTGGTTAGGAGCCAGCAGTCCGGATTACGAGAGGGATGTCCAAATGCCGGTTTAGGCCCAATACCTGCAAGATTGGGCCTAAACCGGCATTTGGACATCCCCTGAGGGGTCCCAGAATAGAGGGGGTGCAGGATGGGCTGAGGGACCCCCCCCCACCGTGGATGAATTTCGTGCACCAGGCCTCTGATTTATCTATTTATATAAAAACCCTGGGTATAACATCATGACCTGAGGCTCGACCAACCGGAAGGAAGTCAGTCCTGCAGGGGTTGTCTTAGAAACAGCTGCACCCTCCTGGAGCTGTTTCTAGTAAGGGTGAGGTCTGAGGCAGGAACTCGCCCTTGGAACGTGGAGGCATATCTTTATAAAGTGTGCTGCACCAGCACGGCCAAGGGTGAACCTGAGTGGGGGCAGCTGAAAGGCTTAGAAAAGACAGACAAGAGAATGAAAGCTGGGTCTCGGTGGGACGCTGCTTCTCTGAGAGACAGTGACCATGCCCACAGCCATGCCTTTATTTTATAGCAGATGCCACGAGGCAAAGTAAGGGCGTGATCAAGATGTTTACAACATTCTCCTGGGTTCCAATCCTACTCAACTACATGCATCTGAACTCTATCAAGCCTACATCACTCAGGCATGTGGGGCCACGTGTTTGGACCATAGGTTCAAGCTTACAACTATAGCTGTTGGCTATAATTGTGCTGGGAGGACCCTGCCCTCCAAGCTGGGACTTGCACATGGCAATGAGAGGACTGTGCCCTCTCATCAGTCCAAGGCTTGAACCTGTCCCAAACACTGTAGCGGCTCCCCACAATAAAGTTTTAATACATTATATTAGAGGTTGTGGTGGTACTGTTTTACCCACAGCATCTACAGGATTGGTAAATTGCTGCAAATTTACTTTTCGGTGGAAGAACCTTTCATTCCCAATATAAATGACCAATTCCATTAAATGAAACTTCAATTTCTAGACTTGATATAAACAATGAAGTTGCTAAAACTATTAAAAAGGCCCACCTTCTCATTGGTGAAGGCATCATGGCACCCAGTCATGCTATAAACGCCATAGACAGATTACTAAGAGAAATTATTAATTTGAATGTTGTATTTGGTGGGAAAGTTCTTATTGAAGGGGATTTTCAACAATGTCTCAGTATTGTACTGGATGCTATGGAATCAGCCATAGTACAAATGAGTTTAAAGTACTGTAATGTTCAGGGATGTTTCAGAAAGTTGTTTTGGGTTTTTTTGGTTTTTTTAAAAAAATATATTTTATTGATTTTTCAGAGCGGAAGGGAGAGAGACAGAGAGTCAGAAACATCGATGAGAGAGAAACATCGATCAGCTGCCTCCTGCACATCTCCTGCTGGGGATGTGCCCGCAACCCAGGTACATGCCCTTAACCGTAATCGAACCTGGGACCCCCCAGTCCGCAGGCCGACGCTCTATCCACTGAGCCAAACCGGTTTTGGCCAGAAAGTTGTCTCTTAAAACAAATATGAGATCAGAGGATTCTGCTTATAGTGAATAGTTAGTAAAACTTGGAGATGGCAAACTTGATAGCAGTTTTCATTTAGGAATGGATATTATTGATATCCCCTGTGAAATGATTTGTAATGGATCTATTATTGAAGCTACCTTTGGAAATAGTATATCTATAGATAATAAAAAGTTAATATCCAATCAACTGAATGGCAGAACGACCAGTTGCTATAATGCACACTGACCACGAGGGGGGAGACACTCAATGCAGGAGCTGCCCCTGGTGGTCAGTGCACTCCCACAGGGGGAGCACCACTCAGCCAGAAGCTGGGCTCATGGCTGGCAAGTGTAGCAGTGGTAGCAGGAGCCTCTCCCATCTCCATGGCAACACTAAGGATGTCCAACTGACAGCTTAGGCCTGCTTCCTGGGTGGAGTGGGCCTAAACTGTCAGTTGGACATCCCTCAAGGGCTCCCAGACTTCGATAGGGCGCAGGTCAGGCTAAGGGACAACCCCCGAGTGCATGAATTTCGTGCACTGGGCCTTTTGTCTATAGATAATATTAAAAATATATCTAAACATGTTATTCTTTGTCCAAAAAAATGAGCACGTTCAAAAATTAAATGAAGACATTTTGGATATACTCGATGGAGATTTTCACACATATTTGAGTGATGATTCCATTGATTCAACAGATGATGCTGAAAAGGAAAATTTTGCCATTGAATTTCTTAATAGTGTTACTCCTTTGGGAATACTGTGTCATAAGTTAAAATTGAAAGTGGTGCAATCATCATGATATTGAGAAATCTTAATAGTAAATGGGGGTCTTTGTAATGGTACCATATTTATTATCAAAAGATTACGCCCTAACATTATCAAAGCTGAAGTATTAACAGGATCTGCAGAGGGAGAGGTTGTTCTGATTCCAAGAATTGATTTGTCCCTGTCTGACACTGGCCTCCCATTTAAATTAATTTGACGACAGTTTCCCGTGATGTCAGCATTTGCGATGATTATTAATAAATCACAAGGACAAACTCTAGACAGAGTAGGAATATTCCTACCTGAACCTGTTTGCACACATGGTCAGTTATATGTTGCTTTCTCTCGAGTTCAAAGAGCATGTGACATTCAAGTTAAAGTTCTAAATACTTCATCACAAGGGAAATTAGTCAAGCACTCTGAAAGTGTTTTCACTCTTAATGTGGTGTACAGGAAGATATTATAATAAGTTTAATCACTTTATCAGTCATTGTTTGCATCACTGTTGTTTTTATATCATGTTTTCGTTGTTTTTATATCATGCCTCTGTTGTTGTTATATCCTTTTGTTACTGTTTATTAATAAATTTACATATTATTTTCATATACATTTTACTAATTTCCTTTCATCTCATACATCTATTATAGAGAAAGGGCAAATAGCAATATTAAAATATTTCCATGAATTAATTCCCTTTTAATGTGCATGAATTTCATGCACCAGGCTACTAGTATATAATAAATGTCCAGGTCCCCTGCAGTAACTCTTAGGCATTTGTTACTCAAATAAGGGAAATACTGTTAAAAACAAAAGCATTGTGCTGGCTGTTGTTGCTCAGTGGTTAGAGTGTTGGCCTACACACTGAGGGGTCTTGGATTCAATTCCCAATCAAAGGCACCTACCTGGGTTGCAGGTTTGATCCCTAGCCCCAGTTGGGGCATATGTAGGAGGCAACCAATCAATGTGTCTCTCTCACATCAATGGCATTATCTCAGGAAATTTAAAGATATGTTCAATGGGCCAAAGCAGAGATGAAGTTTTTGACTTTTATTCTCTATACAATCGGAAACCACTGGAAATTTCTTTATTGTGATACCTTTTAATAAAAACTGTGTTTAGTCTGATAGTGGTATGCAACATAGACCAGAGAAGAGGCAAAGAAACTCATAACAATTTACAGTCATAGACCAAATATGAGTTAATGAGAGGCATCATAGTGTAATGAAACGAAGGCTGACATAGAATCATAGGACTCTAATTACTGGTCTGGTCAACTTGGAGAAGTCATTTAACCTTTCTGATTCTCCTTCCTATTTACATGACATGCCAGTCACCTTGTAGGCTTTCAATGACATGAAATATTAATAACTTTAGTTTAACTCAGAGAGTGGTTGTACAAATATAATTGAGTATCTTTTAAAATCCTATATAATGAGTGCCGCTCAGCCAGAAGCGGAACTCACGGCTGGCGAATGCAGCAGCAGGTGGTAGGAGCCTCTCCCACCTCCTCGGCAGTGCTAAGGACCCCTCGGGTTTGACATTGCTGGCTTATACTAGGAATGTCAGGCAACTGAAACTCTTGTCTTTACCACGTGCCTGCTGTTAGGCCAGATTCTCTGAGTGCCTCTTCTTTACATTTGTCCCTAACATGTTTCAGATTGTTTTACACATGACTATTACTCTTTATGAGACTTCTGTATTAATATGCACTAGACCAGTGGTCGGCAAACCGCGGCTCGGGAGCCACATGTGGCTTTTTGGCCCCTTGAGTGTGGCTCTTCCACAAAATACCACATGCGCGCACGCACAGTGTGATTGAAACTTTGTGGCCCATGCGCAGAAGTCGGTTTTTGGCCTGGGCGAGTCTATTTTGAAGAAGTGGTGTTAGAAGAAGTGGGGGGTGTCGGGTCCGTCGGTCAGGGGAGGCATGCGCGATTCATGCAGGAGTTGAGTGAGCCAGCCAGTTAACAGTCTCATTGTGGTTAGTGCTAGTCGCGTCTGCAAATCGCGCGTCGGTGACAAAAGTACCTACTCAAAGCATAAAGTTACTTGTATTTTTCCAACCAGCTGCAAATCCTACAGGTATTTTTATCATCAATTTAAGAATTGTAATTATTTTGTGCTGGTGGCTTTATTATTATAAAATGAAACATTTTTTTAGGTGCCCTGTATGTTGAGATGGTTTGGACATATAGAGAGGATGAATGAAAGGAGATAGACAAAACAAATATACAAGACGAGTGTGGATGGGAGAGTTGGAAGGGGTCGACCTCAGCGAACGTACCTCAATCAGATTGAGGACGTTTTTAGCAAAGGCCAGCTTAGGAGTACCCTAATTAAGTTAATAACAATGTACCTACCTATATAAGTTTAAAAAACTTGGCTCTCAAAAGAAATTTCAATCGTTGTACTGTTGATATTTGGCTCCGTTGACTAAAGAGTTTGCCGACCACTGCACTAGACCATTGGTTTTTTTGGTGTTCTGAACCCTAGGGATATCTACAGAACCTTCTGAGGCATCCTGAGTTGGAGTGGAGACTGGAGGTGAAGGGAAAGTGCGAAAGAAGCTGAGTGGGCAAGGCCTCAGCCTCCAACCCAGGCATTATCTTAGTTTTACAGACTTAAGAATTCCTGGGGAAAAAATAAAATATGAAAATCATCTAAGTTTTATCCATGAGCCATGCTCGGAGCCTGATCTACTGAGTGAATATTAAATTTAAAATGCCCCTCATTTCTTTCTGTACTCCCTTTCTTATTTGGCATATAAACTTTTATTCTGACACTTGAGTTTCTTGAGGTGGGAACACTAATTTCTGAGGAAGAGTTGCTGATTTTACATACACAGAAGTACATTTAGATTCATTTATTTATTTATTTATATTTATTTATTTTAGAGAGAAAGAGGTAGGGGAAGAGAGGCAAGGTTAGGGAGAGAACAACAACATTAATTTGTTGTTCCATTCATTTATGCATTTATTGATTGATTCCTTTTTTGTGGTTGTTAATCTTCACCCGAAGACATTTTTCCATTGACTATCGGAGAGTGGAAGGGAGGGGGAGAGATGAGAGAAACACTGATGTGAGAGACACATCAATTGTTTCCCTCCTGCATGGCGCCCTAACCAGGGCCAGGGACCCAGCTTGCAACCAAGATACATGTCCCCTTGACAGGAATCAAACTCGGGACCCTTCAGTCTGCAGGCCAATGCTCTATCCACTGAGCCAAACAAGTTAGGGCTATTAGTTTACTCTTGTATGTGCCTTGACCAGGAATTGAACCTATAACCTTGATATATTGGAACAACCCTCTAACCAACTGAGCTACCTGGCCAGAGCCCCATTTTCTAAAAGGACAAATTTTATATACATATTCACACATTAGCAATGGAAACCTCTATTAACAAATCCTATGGGTATTATACACACAAAAGGGTTCTAAAGGCTGAGGGGTGGAAAAATCATACAACCACATGGAAAATTGCCCCTACAAAATCATGATCTTCTACCTTAGGCCCTTAACAAGGCTTCCCTTCCCTTCCCTTCCCTTCCCTTCCCTTCCCTTCCCTTCCCTTCCCTTCCCTTCCCTTCCCTTCCCTTCCCTTCCCTCCCCTCCCCTCCCCTCCCCTCCCTTTATTTTTAATCAGTATATTTGAAATTTCTATACCATTTGACACTTGATATTTGGAATGGGTGGTCAGATATCTTTTGGGTGACAAGTGGGAATCAATGGAGGGATGGGAAAAGTTGCTCTTAAACTCAAGTACCCAATGAATTATGAATAGCTATAGTAGCCAGAATAATGTACCCTTCCTTCCCTCCCCCCACCAAAGGTGTCCACATCCCGGTCCCTAACCTGTGAATATGTTATGTTACATAGCAAGGGGGTGAGGCTGTGGATGGAATTGAGATTGCCTTCAGATGGGGAGATTATCCTGGATATCCATGTAGGCCCACTATACATCACAAAGGTCTTCATAAAGGAAAGAAGGCAGAAGAGTGTGTCAGACTGATGCAATGTGAGGAAGACGCAACCAGCCTTGCTGGCTTTGAAGATGGAAAGGGCAGCCATGAGCTAAGGAATGCTGGTGGCCTCTAGAAGCTAGAAAGGGCAAGAAACAGATTTTGCCTTATAACCTTCAGAAAAGAACCAACTCTGTTTATACCTTTAGACCCATTTCAGGTTTTTGAGCTCCAAATCTATGACTGGGGTTTTTAAGTCACTAAGTTTTGTACTAATTTGTTACACAAAGAAACTATGACAACAACCATTTCTAATTTTCCTTTAAAAAATAGTTGAGCCCTGACCGGTTTGGCTTGGTGGATAGAGCGTCGGCCTGCGGACTGGAGGGTCCCAGGTTCGATTCCAGTCAAGGGCATGTACCTTGGTTGCAGGCACATCCCCAGTAGGGGGTGTGCAGGAGGCGGCTGATCGATGTTTCTGACTCTCTATCCCTCTCCCTTCCTCACTGTAAAAAAATCAATAAAATATATTTAAAAAATAAATAAATAAATAAAAAATAGTTGAATCTTGTGACTTTTTCTATCAAGTCTAATTTATTTAGTGGGGGCTTTGGGGTGGTGATAAAAAGGAAACCAGGATAAATAAAATGAGAATTCTTTAGTTCTTTATCCCTTTAACTACTCTCCTGCTGACCTTCATACTCTCAGTTGTTTGCTTATGTCATATATAAACAAAAGTCCTAATACCAGAAATAGAAATCCCTATGAAAACTCAGGGTACAAACTTGCTTTAGGAACAAAAGTATAAGGAAAAATTAATCCTGTGAGATTATACTTTACCATAGTGAACAGAAAACTTGTTGGTTCTTGTTAGGAAGCAATTGATAATCGCAGTGGAGGGGAATGTGAGTG
Organism: Myotis daubentonii; assembly: GCF_963259705.1. NCBI lineage: Eukaryota > Metazoa > Chordata > Mammalia > Chiroptera > Vespertilionidae > Myotis > Myotis daubentonii. Next base: position 162,128,283 of record NC_081840.1, read on the forward strand.
AACCAATCTGACACTGAAAGCGGGCCTCAGAGCCAACCTAAACCATACAGTAACACCCAAGTATAAATGTACAGATTCTTTTTTAAAAAAAATATATTTTATTGATTTTTTACAGAGAAGAAAGGAGAGGGATAGAGAGTTAGAAACATCGATCAGCTGCCTCCTGCACACTTCCCACCGGGGATGTGCCCGCAACCAAGGCACACGCCCTTGACCGGAATCGAACCCGGGACCCTTGAGTCCACAGGCCGACGCTGTATCCACTGAGCCAAACCGGCTAGGGCATGTACAGATTCTTTGGCAACCAATCTCCAACTTTTTAAAGCTTTCATCCAACAACTCAATATGATTTTAACCTAAATCCAGTTCTTCCTGCTTTGCTTGAATACTTGACCTACAGTGGTGAGGAACTTCCATGTGCAGGCCCTATCAATTGGTCTGGCCCTGTCAAGGCAACCGCAGGCGGGACTCGAAATTCCATAAATCTTGGAGCTTTTTTCATAGCAACATAATTTTTAAGTTGATAATTTTATATGGCCTGTGAATGATGTTATAAATATTCAAATGACCGTTGGCAGAAAAAATGTTCCCCACCCCTGCCCTAAAGCATAGGAAGTAACTATTAATGCTTCAAGCTAAGAGAATTTCTTGCTAATAAAATAGAAAGGTAGGATGCCTCATTCAGATGGGCAGAGAGGTGGATCATTCCTGCTGTATCAAGGAAACACCGTGGAACATTTTCTCATAGGCTGTAACACATACAGAAGGGTTGGATTTAGAGAAAAGCCCTTTGTGGGTAGACCTGAAAACATAACATTTTTTATTAGTGTTCTGATCCCTGAACAGGAACGAACCTTGAAATGTATCTATGCCCTTTCTTTCTCCCATTTCTTTCACTTTATAATCCTATTTACTTATCTGTCCTACCTGCCCCAGCATTTCTTGGCTCTACTCAGGAGTCACAAGATCAGACAACAAATTTGACTTTAGGTATGTGACAAAAGGATTTTTAAAACCTCTATATCAGTGTTCCTCAAACTAGAATCTTTTAATTCTCTACCAGATTTTTTTTCCTTTTTGTGATTTATTTCATTAATCTATAATAATTAATATAAGCACAGTCCACATCACTTTGATTCCCACTTACAACCAAGTACTGCCATGTGATTCTAGAGCAGTGATGGCGAACCTTTTGAGCTCGGCGTGTCAGCATTTTGAAAAACCCTAACTTAACTCTGGTGCCGTATCACATATAGAAATTTTTTGATGTTTGCAACCATAGTAAAACAAAGATTTATATTTTTGATACTTATTTTATATATTTAAATGCCATTTAACAAAGAAAAATCAACCAAAAAAATGAGTTTGCGTGTCACCTCTGACACGCGTGTCATAGGTTCGCCATCACTGTTCTAGAGCCTGTGTTATGTTTAGATTTATGATCTTGTTGGCACATGTAATAGTACTTTATCTTAGGCAAGTGAGAACAGAAACAGATAATAAATGCTTCTTTCTGGCAATGTGAAAGCCAAATGACACCAATGAAAGAATGAACAAAGGTCTCCTAAAGGTTCTAGTAGAGAAAACTTGTTATTATATGTGGAACACACAGCATGGTAGAGACATGCCAAATTTTAAAAACCTAAATTGTGGTAATTTTTTGTTTCAAGAGGCAATTTGTAAAAAATAAAAATCCAGTAGCTGATATTAATTTTATTAGTTTATATTTTTCCACATTTAATATGTTAATTCCAATTTAAATTTACCTCCTATACTATGAGTCCTTAGCATCTGCAACTATTAATTATTGCAATTATTTTAGGTCTTTCTTTCAACCACATTTTGTCTAGATAATTTTAATAGCATTCCAAGTGGTCTCTTTGCCTCTAGTCTCTACACCAACACACACTTTCATTACATCTGTCACATTGATATCATAGTTATATTTTTGGAATTAAAATCTGATCAAGATTTTTTTTAAGGTATAGATTCAACACTCCCATCCTGTATCCTTCAGAATATTATCTGAGCTCATTAGCATGGCATGTTAAGGCCCTCAAGATATCCATCCAACTTTGTCTTTCAACTTTTGTCTCATTTACTATTTAAAGTATGTTTTTATTGATTTTAGAGAGAGGGGAAGGGAGAGGGAGAGAAACATCAGCTGCTTCTTGCACACCCCCCACCAGGGCTGTTGTCTCATTTAATTTCTTCTTCTTTCTCTCCCCACCACCAATACCCTCCACCATCGCCCCTACTCTCTCTCTCTCTCTTCCTCCCTCCACCCCTCCCTCTCCCCCCCCCCCCACCTGCTTGTAGTTAAAGTACTTTGTAAACTTACTTACCAGGTCAAGTTCTCTGACACTTGTCTTTGTTCCCTTTGTCTGGGAGCCTTTCTCCCTTTTCTTTTTTCCACCTTCATTTGTTTCAAGATAAACTCTCTTCCACAAGAAACTTTCTCTTACTACCCTCAGCTTACATGCATTTATGTCATCAAACACATTATGGTAATTGTTTGATCCTTAATGGTCTCCCCAATTAAAAGGTGTCCTTTTTTTATATATGTAAGAGTTTCTTTGAGACAAACTGACAACATTGCCAGGAAGCAAGATTTTAAATGCTTTCTAAAAGGCCATTCTTAAAGGTGACATCTAGGTCTTTCATCTATGTATCTTCAGCGTTTAGCTCAGGGTCTGGCACATAATAGGCATTCAGAAAAATTTTAATGAACAATTAGGAGAATGGGAGTGCTTCTATCAACAGATCTCTACTATATCAATCTTCTTCAGCCTGAACCTAAAACACCTCTTAGCTTAGTCAAACCTAAATATCACTGACACACTATGACAGTCTCTTGGTTTTGCCTCAACCTGCAGCAAAAGCAGTCACATATTATAAATGGATGTTTTTTTAAACCTGTATTTGTAAGCAGGGAGGCTTTCTGGAAGGCAGAATGCACTATTATATGTGAGCAATGTTATGGTGACTACATTTCAAACTGGCAAGTACACATAAGGCAATTAAGTTATATGAAACTTAACCACAATGGTGGAAGCTTGAATTCTGTTTCCTAGGGTAGGAAACCTTGTAGTGTTTGAGCAAAGAGGAGGAATAAGAAAAAAAGGGCTTCTTTCTCATTCCCAGTTTCCCCAAGAATAGTGTTAGCCATTGACATTTTCCTTTGCACTTCTTTCTGCATCTCTCAGAGTCTCCAATGTCCTACCACTAAAATGCTCCAAAGTAATCTTCCTCTTCTCTCCATTAGTGAGAAGGAAAACTAGATTCATACAAATCTGTGAATATCTAATTATATCTTAACTCTCCCTTTTTGGGGCCTGACTACATTAGTCTAAGAGAGTTGAATTTCAGCACTGTAGCACCCAGGGCTTTTTTTTTTTTTTAAATGGGGTGTTTTGTAAGATGGGGAATCTGTATCATGCTGTTTCTTACCAGGTACATATGGTAAAGCCAATTTCATTATTATGTAATCATTAACTTTGAGATTTCTCATGCTTTGATGATGGGATATCTGTGAAACTGTCACACTTCTTCAACTCCAAATGAAGTGTAATTTTTTTAAAATGTAGTGTAATGTTTCTTAGTTTCATTCTTTTAGTGCCATGTGTTATGTGCAATGAAAAAATTCAACTGGTACTAGATAGTATATTTTTTTTAAAAAGCCTCACATAAGTGGTTTAGTTAAATCACTTAGATACTATATAGATCTAATTCTTTAGAACCAATATGTACAACATTCCCACAATCATTCCTAACTGTAATAGAAGGATTTTAAATTTATCATCACTACTTTACTAAAGAAATCTTGTATAAGCCCGTAAGTAACCCAATCCCGTCAGAGCAGCAGCAGCCATGTGCAGCCTGCCCCTGCCCGCCTGAGGACCAGCAGCCATGCACAGCCTGTCCCCGTACGAGGAGCAGCAGACTCATGAGCAGCCCATCCAAGTCTGGGGAGCAGCAGCTGCGTGAGGAACATGCCTCCGTACAAGGAGCAGCAGCCCCATGAGCAGCCTGCCCCCATCTGAGGAATTGCAGCTGCACAAGCTACCCATGCTCGTCCAGGAGCAACAGCCATGCACAACCTGCCCCTATCCAAGCAGCAGCAGTCTTGTGAGCAGCCCACCCCTGTCCGAGGAGCAGCAGCCACACAAGCAGCCCACCTCCACCAGCCAGAGGAGCCACCACTGTTGCAAGCAACTGCGCAAGCAGTGCCCACCAGGAGCAGCCGCCGCCCAAGGAGCCACTGCCACCTGAGGAGCAGCCCCCGCATGACTCGACACCTAGATCCTAAGGTGAGAAAAAAAATGGGGAGACAAAGAAACCCCCAAAGGAAAGAAAAGGAAGAATCACCAGAAAAGGAGCCAAATGAAATGGAGGCATGCAATATGTCAGAAAAAGAATTCAGAATAAGTATCATACAGTTCATAAACTGGATGGATGAAAAAAATCAACAACTTATGTAAGAATCAAGAAGAAATAAAGAGCCCTGACCAGTTTGGCTCAGTGGATACAGTGTCGGCCTGTGGATTGAAGGGTCCCAGGTTTGATTCCAGTCAAGGGCACATCCCCAGTAGGGGCTGTACAGGAGGCAACTGATCCATGTTTCTCTCTCACTGATGTTTCTAACTCTCTGTCCCCCTCCCTTCCTTTCTGTAAAAAATCAATAAAATATATTTTAAAAAAAAAAAGAAATAAAGAGTGAAATAGCTGCAATAAAAAACCCTATGGAAAGTTTCAACAGTAGACTAGTAGAAGCGGAGGACTGAATTAGCAAATTAGAAGACAGGGAAGCAAAACAGACCCAAACTGAACTGCAATTGAAGAAAAAAATTAAAAGACAGGAGGAGAGCCTAGGGAGCTTTGGGACAACATGAAACAAAGCAACATATGAATAATAGGGGTGCCAGAACATAATAAGAGGAACAAGGGTTAGAAAACCTATTTAAAGAAATAATGTCAGAAAACTTCCCTGATGTGGGGAAGAAAAAAGCGCAGATAGTCTCAATCAATATGGACCTGAAACGACCCACACTAAAGACACATCGTAATTATGATGGCAAAAGTTTAGGACAAAGAGAGAATCTTAAAGGCTGCAAGAGTGAGACAGAAAGTTATATACAAGGGATCTCCCATTAGATTATCAAATGATTTCTCAACAGAAACATATCAGGCCAGAAAAGAATGGAAGGAAGTTTACCAAGTGATGCAAAGCAAGGGAATTGAATCCAAGAATACTCTATCCAGCAAGACTATCATTCAAAATTGAAGGTGAAATAAGGACTTCACAGACAAAAGAAGGCTAAGGGAGTTTATCACCACCAAGCCAGCAAGGGAAGAAATGCTAAAGGGACTGGCGTTAAAAGAAGAAATAAAAAGGGAAGAAGGAACACAGACACACACACAAATGGCAACAACCAAGTACCTATCAATAATAACTTTAAACGTAAAAGGACTAAATGCTCCAATCAAAAGACATAGAGTGGTTGAATGGACAAGAAACATGACCCATATATATGCTGTCTACAAGAGACCCACCCCAGAACAAGGGACTCACACAGACTGAAAGTAAAGGGATGGAAAAATATATTCCAGGTATGGAAATGAAAAAAAAAAATGAAAAAAAAAAGCTGGGGTAGCAATACTTGTATTTGACAAAATAGACCTCAAAATGAAGGACATAACAGGAAATAAGGAAGACCACTTCCTGATACTAAAGGGATCAATACAACAAGAGGATATAACCCTGGTAAATGTATATGCACCCAATGCAGGAGCACCCAAATACATAAAAAAATCTCCTGGAAGATATCAAGGGAGAGATCAACAACAATACAATCATAGTAGGGGACTTTAATACTCCACTGACATCACTGGATAAATCCTCTAGACAAAAAAAATCAGCAAAGAAACATCAACCCTAAATGACTCACTAGATCAGATGGACTTAATTGACATATTCAGAACATTTCACCCCAAAGCCAAGAAATATATGTTCTTCTCAAATGCACATGGGACATTTTCAAAGATAGACCATGTACTGGGTCACAGGCAAAGTCTCTCTAAATTCAAGAAAATTGAAATCATATCAAGCATCTTCTCAGACCACAATGGCATATTATTAGAAATAAACTACAATAAAAACAATAAAAAAATTCAAACACTTGGAAGCTGAATAGCATGCTATTAAACAATGATTGGCTTACCAAAGAGATGAAAGAAGACAGTAAAAACATCCTGGAAATGAATGACAACGAAAACAAAATAATCCAAAATCTGTGGGACACAGTGAAAGCGGTCTACAGGCCTAACTCTAAAAACAAGAAAAAAAATGATAATAAATCATCTAACTCTAACAACTTGAAGAATTAGAAAGAGAAAAACAAGAAAATCCCAGAGTGAGCAGAAGGAAGGAGATAATAAAGATCAGAACAGAAATATATGACATAGAGACAAAAAACAACAAAAGTTCAATGAAACCAAGAGCTGGTTCTTTGAAAGGATAAACAAGATTGATGAGCCTCTAGCCAGGCTCACCAAGAAGCAAAGAGAGAGGACTCAAATAAACAAAATCAGAAATGAAAGAGGCAAAAAAACAACAGACCCCACAGAAATACAAAGAATTGTTAAAAAATACTATGAATAACTCTATTCCAACAAACTAGACAACCTAGAGGAAATGGACATATTCCTAGAAAAATACAACCTTCCAAAACTCAATCAGGAAGAATCTAAAAATCTCAATAGGCTGATAACTATGGAAGAAATTGAAACAGTAATCAAAAAGCTTCCAGCAAACAGAAGCCCGGGGCCAATTGGCTTCACAGGGGAGTTTTACCAAACATTCAAGGAAGAACTAAAACCTATCCTCCTCAGACTATTCCAAAAAATTCAAGAGGAAGGGACTCTTCCAAGCTCATTCTATGAAGCCAGCATTACCCTAATACCAAAATCAGATAAAGACAGCACAATGAAAGAGAATTACAGGCCAATATCTCTCATGAACACAGATGCCAAAATCCTCAACAAAATTCTAGCAAATCAGATCCAGCATTACATCAGAAAGATCATACACCATAATCAAGTAGGATTTATCCTGGGGATGCAAAGATGATACAATATTCACAAATCAATAAACGTGATAATCACAAACAAATTGAGAGATAAAAATCACAGTCATATCATTGATGGAGAAAAAGCATTTGACAAAATCCAACACCCTTTCTTGATAAAAACCTTCAGCAAAGTGGGAATAGAGGGATCATACCTCAACATAATAAAAGCCTTATACAACAAACCTACAGCCAACATCATACTCAATGGGCAAAAACTAAAATCATTTCACCTAAGAACAGGAACAAGACAGGGATGCCCACTTTCACCACTCCTGCTCGACATACTACTGGAAGTGCTAGCCATAGCAATTAGACCAGAAGAAGAAATAAAAGGTATCCAAATTGGAAAAGAAGATGTAAATCTGTCATTATTCGCAGATGACATGATACTGTACATAGAAATCCTAAAGTCTCCATCAAAAAATTATTAGACTTAATAAATGAATTCAGCAATGTAGCAGGGTACAAAGTAACACCAAGAAATCTATGGCATTTTTATAGACCAATTGTGAACTTACAGAAAGAGAGATTTAAAAAAATTCTATTTACCATCGCACCAAAAAAATTAAGATACCTAGGGAATAAACTTAACTAAGGACATAAAAGACCTGTACTCGGAAAACTACAGGACACTGAAAAAAGAGATAGAGGAAGACAAAAACAGATGGAAGAACATACCGTGTTCATGGATTGGTAGAATCAATGTCATCAAAATGTCCATACTTACCCAAAGCAATCTATAGATTCAGTGAACTCTCCATTAAAATACCAACGATAGCCAAAACCGGTTTGGCTCAGTGGATAGAGCGTCGGGCTGCGGACTGAAGGGTCCCAGGTTCGATTCCGGTCAAGGGCATGTACCTGGGTTGCGGGCACATCCCCAGTGGGAGATGTGCAGGAGGCGGCTGATCGATGTTTCTCTCCCATCGATGTTTCTAACTCTCTATCTCTCTCCCTTCCTCACTGTAGAGAATCAATAAAATATATTAAAAAAAAAAAAAAAATACCAACGATATATTTCACCGACCTAGTACGAACTCTCCAAAAATTCATATGGAATAAAAAAAAGACCCCTGAATAGGTGCAGCAATCCTGAGAAAGAAGACAAAGTAGGAGGGATCTCAATACCAGATATCAAGCTGTATTACAAAGCCACTGTTCTCAATACTGCCTGGTGCTGGCACAAGAGCAGAAATATATACCAATGGAATAGAATAGAGAATCCAGAAATCGACCCAAACCACTATGCTCAATTAATATTTGACAAAGGAGGCAAGAACATACAATGGATTCAAGACAGTCTCTTCAATAAATGATTTTGGGAAAATTGGACAGACACATGAAAAAATGAAACTAGATCACCAACTTACACTATACACAAAAATAAACAAAGGAGTTAAACATAAGACGGAAAACACATAAAAATCTTAGAGTAGCAGTTCTCAACCTGTGGGTTACAACCCCTTTGGGGGTCGAACGACCCTTTCACAGGGGTCGCCTAAGACCATCAGAAAACACATATATAATTACATATTGTTTTTGTGATTAATCGCTATGCTTTAATTATGTTCAATTTGTAACAATGAAAATACATCCTAAATATCAGATATTTACATTATGATTCATAACAGTAGCAAAATTACAGTTATGAAGTAGCAACGAAAATAATTTTATGGTTGGGGGTCACCACAACATGAGGAACTGTATTAAAGGGTCGCAGCATTAGTAAGGTTGAGAACCACTGCCCAGAGGGGTCCCGGATTGAGAGAGGGTGCAGGCCAGGTGGAGGGGACTCCCCCTTGCACCCCTCCCACCTCAGCCATGCATAAATTTCATGCACTGGGCCTCTAGTATTTAATAATATATTTCCAGACTGATTTCACATTTTGGTTTTAATTTTTTAGAAGTTTACATTGAGATTATTCACTCTTTTAAAGTGTACAACTCATTGGGTTTTAGTATATTAAGAGTTGTGTAACCATTACCATTATATAATTTTAGAGTATTTATCATCTCTCCCTAAAAGACCCCAAACTCATCAGCAGTCATTCCCCATTCCCCCTGACCCTAGTCCATGGCAACCAGTAATCTAGTACTTTCTGTTTCTATGGATTTGCCTACAATATGGCCTTTTGTGTCTGACTTTTTTCACTAAGCAGAATATTTTCAAGCTTTAAGATACATGTTGTAGCCCTGGCTGGAGCATCATCAGGTTCAATTCTGGGTCAGAACCCATGCCCAGGTTTCAGGTTGTCCTTGATCAGGGTCCATATTTGAGGCAACTGATTGATATTTCTCTCTCACATCAATGTTATCCTCTGTCTTACAAATCAAATTTTAAAAAACATTTTTTTTTAAAAGATACATGTTGTAGCATATATCAGTATTATGTCCCTTATTAACTAATACTATTATAAACAGATATACTATATTTTATATATCCATTTACCAGCTGATGGACATTTGGGTTATTTCCACTTTTGGCTGTTATGAATAATGCCACTTGAACATTCACATATACATGAAGATTTTATGTGGAAAATATTCCGATTTATTTTTACCTCAAACATTTGTTCATGGTCCATTATGTGCCAAAAACCATCTTAAGGTCAAAATGATGTTCTTAGCATGAAATAAAGTACAGTCTCCTAAACCACATGACTTGTGTTGATCATAAGTATGAGATTCTGAACAGGTAAGCTATAGAATCACATTTGATTTTCATGCAAACAATATGAAGTAACATTTAGCTGAATAAGTTCCAAGCAGAGTATGTAAACATGCATTCTGAATATAAAATCTGGATTCCTGGTCAGGGCACATGCCCCGATTGCAGGTTTGATCCCCAGTAGAGGGCATGCAGGAGGCAGCTGATCAATGATTCTCTCTCATCATTGATGTTTCTATCCTTCTCCCCTTGTCTCTGAAAATAAAAATATATATATTTTTAAAAAGTGTGAGCTTTGAGGCCAGGTTTAAATCCTGGCTCTACTAATTATTATATGAATTTGAGTGTTTCATCTGTCTAACAGGGATTTGATGAGATAATGAGGACCTAGCATACAGTACTTCAAATAATAACTATTAACACTTATTTTAAAAATTTTTAAATATACAGTATTTTAATTTCTTTCAACCTTATTATTTTCCGTTTGTGTTCTTCCACCACATCTTATTTGTGAAGGTGTATAATGAATAAGAATAAGACAGTAAAATCTAAGTTATCCAGAATGCTTGGGAAATGAACCATTCTGGATAGGTAAATTTTCCATAAGGGCACTTTATAGGTATAAAAACAACAACAAACACCAATGGGATAAAACTATTTCCTAAACCTATTACACACATCCATGCCTTCTTTTTTAAAAAATATATTTTTTATTGCTATCAGAGAAGGGAGAGGAATAGATAGAAACATCAATGATGAGGAAACATTGATCGGCTGACTCCTGCACGCCCTCTACTGGGGACTGGGCCCACAACCCAGGCACGTGCGCTGATGGGAATCCAACTGCAACTTCCTGGTTCATAGGTAGACGCTAAGCCAACGAGCTACGCAAGGTGGGCTCATGCCTTCTTGAGGAGAGTATACTGGTGGCAATTAAGCTTTTTCTTTTTCTTTTTTAAAATATATTTTATTGATTTTTTACAGAGAGGAAGGGAGAGAGATAGAGAGTTAGAAACATCGATGAGAGAGAAACATCGATCAGCTGCCTCCTGCACACCCCCCACTGGGGATGTGCCCGCAACCCAGGTACATGCCCTTGACCGGAATCCAACCTGGGACCTTTCAGTTCGCAGGCCGATGCTCTATCCACTGAGCCAAACCAGTCAGGGCTTAAGCTTTTTCTTGATGAATCACAGGAATAAGCCTACTTGGCTCTACCTAACACTTTTTTAACATATAGTTCATGAATAGAAATCAGGATGTGAACCTAGATGTGAAAAAAATTACATCTTTATTTTTACAAATCTCTAACTGAAAATTCACATTTCCTTCAATTTTGAATATAAGCAACAAATCTATATCTGTGTCACCAATAGAATCACAGATACTTTATATCACAACTGTTGCAAACTCTGGAAATATTTATATTCGTCATTTCAAAAATTTGGTCTTTCTAAACCCATCACAAATGTGTTAATAAAGCATTTATTCCTATATCAATTTTTAAAAATATATTTTGTGACTATTTGAAAATGTTTTCTTTTATAATAGTATAAGTTTTATTTTGTACATTTAAAAACATTATTCTGAGAAGAGTTCATGACTTCACCAAACTGCCAAAGTGGTTTTTAGCACTAAAAAAATGCAAGAACTCTGTCCCAGTCCTCTGTGCTCTGTTAGTTCTGAGCATTAACATGTTTTATGATACTTTCATACTGAAGATTGTTTAAATGAAGTAATATAAATTGGCTTCTCCAAGGTAGGAATGTTTCCTACCACCCCTAAAGCCTGGCTTCTGAAAGAACAAAACAAATAGATGGGGAAATGAGTCATATAAAATTAGATTCAGATAGCATTGAAAGTAGAAACACAAAACATCCTACTTTCCTACTTTCTAAATTAAGAGATAATATGAAATCCCATTAATAAATACTCTGAAGCCGAAACCGGTTTGGCTCAGTGGATAGAGCGTCGGCCTGCGGACTGAAAGGTCCCAGGTTCGATTCCGGTCAAGGGCATGTGCCTGGGTTGCGGGCACATCCCCAGTAGGAGATGTGCAGGAGGCAGCTGATCGATGTTTCTCTCTCATCGATGTTTCTAACTCTCTATCTCTCTCCCTTCCTCTCTGTAAAAAATCAATAAAATCTATAAAAAAAAACCCCTACATATTAAAATAAATAAATAAATAAATACTCTGAAGTCAACGGCAATGGGTTCAAATTCTATTTCTGCCATTTATTAGCTGTGTGACCTTGAGATAGTAATTTAATCTCTGCATCAGTTTCTTTATTTGTAAAGGGGGTTAACAAGCATAGTATCTGGTAATGTGCTCCATAAATATTACCTTTATTATTATGCTTACAGATTTATCCCACACTATGGCCAGTTAATGTCTCACTGGTTAGTTTAATAACTTACATTTATACACCACTGCAGTCTACAGTGTCCTTTCACATACATTATGACATCTAAACGACACAATAACCCTGTGAGAAAGGACAACAGCTATTATTGTGCCTAGTTTTGTGTTGAAGAAACTAAGTAACCACACAATAGCACACATATGGGAAGCGACAGAGCCAGAAGTGAAACCTGGATTTCTCCCTCCACTCCAACTGCCTAACGTGTTCCTACTCTATTAGGTTAAAAGAAAGAGCAAGGAAACGATTATTGGTTGGGGGGCGGGGAGGCCAGGAGGCGAGCACGTTAGTGCTTTGGCTACTCACAGTGAGTTGCTCTGACCAGAATAATCTGAGTCACCTGGAGTTTATTAGAAATGTAGAATCTCAGGCTTCATCCTGGCCCAAATCAAAATCAGCATTTCAACGAAACCCCTAGGGGCCTAGGTGATTTCAATAGCGACCGGTTTGAGAAACACTGTTTCACTAATTGCCCTAATGACACTATTATGTTCTCTTGGACAGTATGTATTAGCTAACTTAGCAGACCTATGAAGTTTTTACTAGGTAAGGCATTCTTGTAACAGGAAAACAACTTGCTGTTTCCCCCTTTAAAAGTGTATTTTAAAAACAAGTTTACCTTGCTATTTAATTCTTAATGACCTCCACGTCGTTATTGGGATCATTAAGGACTATTAGAAAACGTTAAGCAGGTCAATGCTTACCTTTAAATGCCTTTTTTAAATTGTCTTACTAACCTCTGCCAGAAAGAAACACTAGAGAGCAAAATGGCCCTCTCCAAACTTCAGACCCGGCAGATTAAAACAGGCCAATCCTGTCCTAGTATTTCTTCCCCTGGATGTTTCACTACGTATTGAGTTTTCAGACCCAAAACTTTGAATTCCTGATTGAGTTTCGCAACGCTGTGGCTAAGGAGTGAAAACCTAACAGGAGGAAAGTAGTAAGTCTATTCCATACCTAACCCTTGGCGGATGGTGTCGGCTGCTTACAGAGACCAGCAAACAGCCCCCCCGCCTCTACCCCCCCTCTTCCCCCATCTACTAAATTCACAGCTGCGCTTGATTCCTAGGCTGCTCAAGTTATGGGAACAGGTCTCTATGGGTCTGCTCTTCCCAGTATATCGATCCTCCCAGGTCAGAAATACATTAGATTTCGGCTGATGGGAGCGCCGATCAGCGGCCCGCTAGGTTCTGTTTTAAATTACGATTCCCACGCTGGGCTGCGCCTCCGCCCAATGGTCAACCGGGCCAGACCCACAGGAGAGTCAAGAGCTCTCACCTGCTCCACCACCAACTTCACAAGTCCGGGTCAAGCCCGACTACACGTATCTCGCAATTAGTCCTCGGCGCCTCCCACCTCACATTCCTGATTGGGCGCGTGAGAGGGCTGTGTCGGCGCGCGCCCTGACCAGGCCGGGGAATTCCATTTCCTCTCCCTCCCACCAGCACAAGCATTCAGGGGCGGTGCTTCCCGGCCGCGGCCCGCCCCAGCGCCAACCGGTGCCTAGTGAGTCTCGCGAGAGTTTGTGGGTTTGGGGGCGGGCCCACATCCGGAAGAGTGCACAAAACTGCCCTTAAGTCATTGCAGAGCTCCAGCTCCGGGAAAGCAGCCACGAGGTTATCGCGAGAACCGCCTCCAGACCAAGTGAGAAAAACTGGGGGACGCTGCTGGGAGGGGCGTGGGGTTCTACGGCGCAGCTGCCGTTTCCTCTACCCTCCTGCTATGGACTCCTTCCGGTTCTCGATGCTTCTCTGAGTCTCAGGGTTTCCGCCGTCCCCCTACACTTCCCCCCCCGCCCCTCCCCAGCCCATGACCCGCCTCCGGCCCCTGCCCTCCCGGTCCAACCTCCGGTCAGTTTTGTAAGAAGGTGCTGTTCTGTGTAAAGGAGGAAAAGTGGGTAGCGCAGACCCTTGGCCCCGGACGTGGGACGCAAACTGTCTCCCCGCACCCTTAGACGCGCCCGCCGCTCGCGACAGCGGCGTTGGCGGACGGATCCGCGGCGGTGAAGAGGCCGGCGGGGGGAGGGGCGGAGCGTGGCAGCTGGCAGTAGTTCCGTCAGAGCGGACATCTTGTGGCTGTGTCGTGCGCGTGAGCCCCGTAGGGCCGGGGAGGCACCCAGCTTCCGCGCGGGGAGGAGGCCGAGGCCGCAGCCGGAGGGAGGCCCCGGCCCCTCAGTACGCGTGGGTGTGGACGGCTCGGGGGCCGGGGAGGGGGGCCGGCTCCCTGGCCGGCCGGGGAAGAGGGGAGACGCAGGCCCCGGGCGGCCCGAGGGGCCAGCCTGCTGGGTGGGGTAGGGTGGGGAGCGCGGAGGAGCCGGGGCCGCTCCTGCTTCAGGGGGAGGGGGAATGGGCGCGTCCTCGCGCCGCCGCCGGAGCCTCTGGGGCTGCCCGGGCGCGTGGTGGCGGGGGCTGGGCGCGGGAGCGCGCTGGAAGGCGGAGTGTACGGTGGCGTCAGGGGCGACACACAGGAGCTGTGGCTGCGGGGACAGCCGCGCACATCTGGCCCCTCTCCCTGGTTCCCTTCCCCTCTCCGGCCGCGCCTCGGAGTGGGAGCGGAGGGGAGCCCGGCGCCGGCCCGGAGCCTCCCCGTCCCCCCTCCCCCGAGCCTTTCTTTGCCCCAGTGACGCCGGCGCAGCGCCGACTAGGCCCCGGCTCCTCCTCTGCTGGGCGCCGGACCCTGCCCCGCACCCACCCCTTTCTCCTACGCCTCTTCCTCTCCCACCCGGTCTCTTCCTTTCGAGAGGCCGGGACGTCCGACTTGTGGCCTCCCCTCCGCTCCTCCCCGGCCCCCCTCGCCCCTTCTTCGGCCCGGAGCACGGCATAGAGGCTGTTGGTGGCTCGGCCGCGCCACCCCACCCCACCCTCCCCGGATCCCGGCGGTTTTGGGGAACCTGGACTCATCGGGGTCTCTCCGGGGCCTGTGCGAGTGCTGATCTGCTCCGTTTTTGCAAAAGGCGCCTGTGTCTGGCAGAGCCGGTGTGAGACGAAGAGACCAGCCTTGCCTGCCGCCGGGGTCATCAAGAGTTTCGGCCGGACCTCCGAGCACACACCGAGATAGTGAGGAGCCAGACGCAAAGCACAGACTATGGCGCTGAAACGGATTAATAAGGTAACCCCCGGGGCCGGCCGGGACGGGGCCGTGGGGGGGGGGGGGGGCCGCGGCGTGTTGGAAGTAGCCTGCCTGGGCCTTCCGTCCTTTGGGGGATGGGGAACGCGGACAGACTTCGTGGAGGAGGAGAGGTTTAAAGCCAGTGAGCAGAGCACTCGTGGCAAGTGGGGCTCCCGCAGATGTCATGGCGCTTCCTGTTCCCAGCGCTTGAAAACTTAATTGTAAGATCAAGGTTCTGGGCTTTCCGGGGCGGAGGAAGGTGGGAAACTCAGCGGGGGGAAGATGGCAGGGATCCGCGGGCCCTGGACTTTATTGGGGGCGGATCGTCTGAGCCCGGAGGGGCAGTGAGCGGGTCTGCTCAGAAACTCCTCATCGCTCGGGCTGGTTACACAAGAAGCAGTGGTGCTGGGAGGCGAGGGGCTGACACAGTGTTGCCACTTCCCGTGGCTCAGGTTTTTCCCCGAAGCTCTTTATCGGAAGCGCACCGGGAGCTGATGGAACCGCTCCCGGGAGCTTGCTTTCCCTGGGCTGGGGGAGGGGGCGAAGGGGGCGATGGCAGGAGGCTAAGCTTAGCTGGACCTATTTTTGCCTCGGCCCATTTAAGAGCAGCCTCTGGGAAGATTGATTCTGCTTCACGTTTGACACTAACCTGTCGGTCTTAGTTGTTGGAAGGGGGGGGGGGGGGCGGTGTTTCAAGCCTCTGGGTGAGCGGAACCTCCACCTCCGGTGGTTTAGTCTCATTTTCTTGCTCTAACTTCTATCCCGCATTTTAAGATGGCGGCTGCTTTAACTGGTTCAGGCTTTTTCCGGCATCTCCTTTTGTAATAATATGAAATTGTATTATTTGTTTAATGTTAACTTTCACATTGGGTTGTACACTGCGCTGAGACCTCCTGCTCAATACTTAGCTATCGTCAAACTCTCAGACCGTATTTCCCTTTTTGTAACTTGTGTATGTGTGATGTGTTTGGTTCTTGCACAATCCAGGAGGGTGGAGTATTTACAGCTAACTTGAAAAAAATGTCATGGAATAAATTCAGCCTTACTAAAACTAGGAGACAGGGGAGGTTGTAGGGTAGAATCTTTTAAAAAGGGTTGTGCATGGAAGGAAATGGAAGTTCTTGGCTTTACTAAAATAGGCCTGGAACTGATTAATTTTACATTTACGTGTCACTTTGGTGTTTATTTGAAAAAACTGCTGTATTTGACGATGAAGTTTTAGATCTTCACTCCATGTATTGATGATTTGATTTTGTTTTAGGTCGTCATTGCATTGTTATTGTTGGTTTATGTAAATATGAACTTAAATCTTTATATATTTGAGAAAATGGAAAAGAAGAAGAAAACCTAGGAATTAAGGCTTAAAGGATTATTTAAACACCCTTTTCTGTGACCCCTTTGAAGGCCAGCAGCACATTGGAGAAGCATAGTTATATTTTACAGAATAGTTAAATACAAAAAACACAATATTTATAGTACAAATCAAAACCTTTTTTTAATCCATGGGTGTTCAGGCCACTGAGATGTGGCATAATTTCAAGTCCATAGCTTTTTATACACGTGGAACAGAACATTTTAAAGGAGGGTCTCATTGATTTTTTTTCTTTTGCAGGTGATAACCAGCTGCTGTGACACCACTTTTAATGATTTAAAAGCTCTAGAGAGGCATTGTAATGGTTAAAAGTGTGAACTTCGGAGCAGAAATGCTCCAGTTAGAATTCTAGGGCTGGGCAAGTTATGTGCTTCTATTAAAATGAATATTTGTTTAATATGAACACTAGATATTTGAGTGCTTAGTCTGTAGCAGGCACTGTTCTAGACACAGGATGCAACAGTGAGCAAAACAAATTTTAGATTTCTAGATTTTGTTTTTGTTTGTTTTGATTTTAGCACTGTATTAAATAGATTAATGTGTGGCTTTGAACAGGCCACTGGCACATGACACTCAAATTATTATTACTGCTATTTTATTATCACTTTAACCTTCAAAACTTTTATTAAAGAACTGTTTTTAGCCTAGTACTCTTTGTACTTGCTTGTCATGTAAATATTTTGAAGGTGTGTATAGAATCTTGATATAATGACACCTAACAAATTGGAAAAACTTTTTTAACTCATAGCAAAGTTTTGACTTGCGTGTGCTTTGGTTGTCAGCAGTTGCTGTCAGAATTACACAGTGAAACTTTAAAAAGAAATTCAGTTCCAAGCAGAATTTTAGAAGTGGTCAATTGTTGAGAGGGTACCTTTGTTCTAGAAATAATGAGGTCAGGTAGGCATTGATGTTTGTATGGTATTTCTTGTGTCATGTACCTATTTATTTTGAATTCTTCTTTGAAACCCTCCAATTCCAAATACTGAGATATATCTTATTATTTTAATGAAGTGCTTATTGTCCGACTATCTAACCATTGATAGTTCATTTGATTAAGCCTTTGAATTTATTTTGTTCTAAAACTTATGATTTTACAATTTTTTGTTCAAATATTTCTTAGACCAAGCTGTCTTATCAGAAAACCTTGTTTGGTTTTTGCTGTATTCTTTATTTTAGACCAGCTGTAGTATGGTCTAATGAAACTATTTATTAAACAACAATAATCAAAAGTAGAAACTCCAAGTTGATTGGTGGTATTTGGGAGCAATACTGATTTTACTACTACTATTAAACAAAATAACTACAGTGCATGTGTTTTGGGGATATTTTCGAGAACTTGGCATAAAATATAATGTGAACCAAGCCAGCAAACATAGCTCATGCTTTGAGTCTTCACAGTGTGTCAGAAATGTGAAACACTTGTGTTAAGTCATTTAATCTTAAAACAACCCAAGAAAGCAGGTACAATTATTGTCCCCATTTTGAGATTAGAAATCTTTGAGACACATGTTAAAGAAAAAACACCCAGGGTTATATCAGAGTTGGGATTAGAACCTAGGCAGGCAATCTGGCTCCACAGGGTGTCCTCTGAACCCCACTACATTGTCATGTCATCTTTTAAGTTCTTGGTATTCAAAAAAGTTTTCTTCATATATCATTCTGCTACTAATAATAGCTTGGTCATAGTATCTACTGTGTACTCAACACTGTTTCTAAACCTGTTGTATCAACTAATTTAATCTTTACAACAACCCTGAGAGATAGATGCTCTTACCATTCCATTTTATACTTAAGGGAACAGGCAAAGAGGTTAAGTTATTATAGTCACACAGCTAGTAAGTAACGAGATACAAATCAATTTACACTCTTAAACTCCATGCTGTACTGGTGTTTTGTACCATTTCATTTTCTGTTTTATAGTTAGATGAGTGTCATGTTAGTCTTGGCTACCTGAAGTAATCCCTTTTTCTTTCATTTAGCATTGAAGTGGGATTTAACTTTAAATACTGTGAAATAAATATTTAGCTAACATGAGTTTTTGAAAGTATGAGTGAATACCTTTTTGGCCTCTCTCTTCAAGGACTATGAGAACTACCATGTGCCCAACTGATCACTTAGGGATATATTGAACTTGTCCCCAGTGAGCCTTGAGGATGGATACATGTGTTTCTTTTAAGATCCTCAAGACTTGTCTATAGCTAGCTAATTTAATTTGTAGGACAGTTGTGTAACTGAAGGATGCTTGATCATATAATGACCTCCATATTTGTTTAATTTGAAAAAAAGTGACTTACTCTTAACACCTTGTGCTTTGGTTTCATCATGTTCACCTGCAGTGTTAATTCTGGTTTTGTTATTTGTACAAATATACAGTTAAAAATTCTTGCTAGCACTAGGGGGAAAACTTATCAGATATGCCTATTGCTAATTTATGTGTTAACTCATGGGTTCAAGTGCCATTGGTTATCTAAGATACAGTCAATTCTTAAGAATTTCCCAAAGCATTTTACTATAATTTCTTTCTATTAAAGAAGAGAGTAGGTTCTGATACTGAGATAAAAATGTTTCAGATTAAATTCTCAAATCCTAGATTGACTCTTGTATTTTATTATGTATGTTGGTTTTGACATACATTTATATGTCAGAATGCTTAGCAGAGTTTTTGAAGTATACAGGAACACAGACAGGGTCTTATCAGACTTAAACTGAGTTATTTTTCTGTGGAAACAGGCATAATTTTGAAATACTCCCTAAGGGCATTTTTGGAGCCTCCCTCTAGTTGAGAACCACAGACATAGGGGATAATCATTTAGTCAATACTCACTGAGGTTTTATTCTGGCACGGTAGTCTAGTCCCAGGGGATAAAAAATAAGGAAGCCTGTCATTACCCATGAGAATCTGCTTTGAGTGGAGGAAATAAGCATTTTAAACACGATTAGATATTTGCACCTTATATAACTTAACTGTTTAAGAATATTATAAGCCAAATAGGGGAAATATTAAGAGAAATTATAAGGGGTATCTTTATTCACATACTAGATTTACCTATAAATTATAGGTTTATCTAAATATTTTTCTCATACTACATTGTCAGTGTTATAGTAAGGTTTTTGTTTTCTAACTATTTATTTCTCCTTTGCCAAAAATGTTTTGAAGTTAGTGAAATCAAATGATTTTCATTTTTTAACTGGAAATTTTGTGTTCTTGATCTGGTTTTGCTATCAGAGCAAAGAAAGTGAATATTTTATTAACCAATTTACTCCATTACGTAAGATCTATTCTTACAACTGTACCCTTGGCCCTATTAGTGGGAAGGGAAAAAATTCTTAAAAAAAAAATTGTTGTTCTACCTATTTATACATTCATTGGTTGATTCTAGTATGTGTCCTGACTGGGGATTGAACCCAAAACCTTGCCACATCAGGAGAACCCACTCTAACCAACTGACCTACTCAGCCAGGTCAAGGAAGGGGAAAATTCAGTGAAGTATTTTATACTTTGCCCAAACATCTGATTTTTATCTCAGTTATACTTTCAACATAATCTTGTAGCATTCAGAGACTTCCAACTAACTTCATAGTTAAATTTGCCGTGTTTGACCTTTTAGGCCTCAGTTGTGGCTCATTGCTGCTTGGTTACTTGTTCATTTTCAGGATGAAATAATTGTTCATGTTAATCCTGGTCGTGTTATAATTACATGGCTAATGTGTAATTGAATATTTTCAACCACTTGACTGCTGTTAAATTTTTTTCCGTATCTATAAAATACCGTATTTGCTTTCATGGATCAAAGCTTAGAATCTAAATTTGGCTTTCTGTCTCTGCCCATTTAGATAGTGCTTACAAAAGAAGAGCTTTGAGTAATCTTAAATGACTTACCTTTAATGGTGACCTAAAGAAAGAAAATGTTAGTGTTATTCATTCAAGCCATTCTTTGTATCTTGTCTAATGAATAAACATGCTTGTCTCATCTATAATCACAATTAAACAGGAAGTTAATATCTTGTCAGTGATGTAATGAGATAGTGTGCAGCACTCACCTCCTAGTCTAAAGATAAACTTTCGGAATTTCTCACAAGTTATAAATTTCAAACTAAAACTTTTTAAAGGATCTATTTCTTTCCATTCTTAAGTCTATGGCTTTATGAAATTGTTCAGATCCCAAAATCTTTTGCCAAGCTTCATTCTTCTGAAGTAATGTCTGATAACCATATGTTTCTTAGATGTTTGTTGTTTCCTTCCTTGCCATTTGTATCTACATAAGGTATGTAGAAATTTCACAACATGAAAGTTAATAAAATTTTGTTTACTTCATAGTAAACATGATCTTTATAAGAACAATTAGAGCAGTTAATATCTTCCTGATGGGACAATTAATTGTACTGCATTTTGGCCTCTCATTGGTCTAAATATATACCCTTATACTGCTAGGTTTTAAGGGTCCTTGAGAGTGATTCTTAAAATTTTTTATAGAGGCATTCTTGTTTCCCACCTCATACCCTCATCTTCCCCAGTTCTTGAGGGTAGTACTTTGTTTCTTAATATAGGTGTAAGCAAAGAGGCCAGGACTGTCTTTATAGTGCTGGTTCACATGGCCATACAATTCTTGTCTAAGTCAAGTGGAAGTTTTTTGTTGTTTAAAAGATTTTTTAATTGATTTTTAGAGAGAGAGAAATGAGAGGGAGAGGGAGAAACATCAATGTGAGATGCATCAGCTTCCTCCTGCACACCCCCTACGGGGATCAAGCCTGCAAGCCAGGCATGTGCCCTGATGAGGAATGGAATTCAAAACCTTCCTCAAACTAGGTTTTCTCTTATGAGCCCCCATTCCAGAAGGAATGGTCAGACTCATTACTGTTTAGTCATGTGTCTTCAGATGAGAACACTCACTGGCTTAAGTGCATCTGTTGGTTGCCTTGTCCAATGTGTCTTTTTAGGTTTTTAAAGGGACAGGAGAAGCAAATTTTCCAGTGGGGGAAGGCGTGAATTCTCACACTAGCCAGGTGTGCAGGTTTTAGGAGAAGCAATTCAGATGAAGGTTATCCCAAAAGAAAGTTTCCCTGAAAGAGCACATCATGGCAAAGTGATGCCTAACCTTCATGGGGTTTTTTAATGGGCAGTACAGTTTTTAGCCTTGTACCCTAATTGTATGTCCTTGATCCATCTTAGTGTTCTTTCAAGGTGAGTGGAGCCTATAGCAATTATTAGTGTGTATCAATTTTCCCCTGCCAGCTACTTTCCTATTTCTGTGGTCTCCATAGTTAGCCAAGAACCCACCTGCTTGGGGAGGGGTGGGGGGGGGGAGTATGAAGACTTTACAGGTCTTATGTGTGTGCTGTTTATTCAGGTGCTTGCCACTGTTCCTCTCTACTATGAAACTAAGAGTTAATTTTAGTTCTTTATATAATTTTTAAAATTGTTTTTGTCTCAAAGCATGTGAGACTTAGGCTCTAAAGTCATTCATAAGGTGAAAACCAAAGACAAAATTGCTTTAGAAAATTACTTTTAGTGGCTTTATTGGAAATTGATCTCCCAATTTAGTAAATACAGTCTCCTCTTACAGTGGAACAGATATTCTCATTTGTCTTTCATTTAAAGGCCATGTAACTTAAAAAATAGGTAACACTAAATTCACACTGAGGGTAATAGGTGCAAACTGAATAGTTATGGAGGAACCGATCCTAGTAAAGCATCAGTTTCCCTTATCTTGTTTAGCCTGAAGCACCTATTTCTTCAGTTGAATAGAAAGTTATGTCGATATGGTTGAAATTTTTTTTCTCCAATTTTGCCAGATGCTATATTAAATACTTTAACTTTGATATATCTTTGTTGGAAAGGACACTTGAGAAAGCATTCTTTTTGGAACCTATCCCTAGACCTATTTTTCAAGTTATCTAGTAGATACACTATTTTGGCCTCCTACCTGAAGCTTAGCATGTCCTACACTTGAACTCAGTCTTTTCTTTCTCCTAATAAGGAGCTCTAATATAAAGTAGAAGTAAGGACTATTTCCATTTAGGTAATGTTCTCTCAACTGAATTGCTATTACAGGTTTCTAATATGATTACCTGTTATTTGTATTTCTTATATTTACTATATATTATAGTACGGATTCCTACAGAATGGGGGTGAGAGGAGCATCTGTGATACTATCTAGTAGTGTGTGAAAATGTGGAGAAATGGCAGAAACCAAATTTGAGATAATGTTAACTACCTCTTGGAGAAAGGCAATGGAATCTGGGTAATACGTGAGAGATTTTCATTTATATCTGGATCATTTATTTATATATATATTTATATTTATATATTTACACACACACACACACACACACACACACACACACTAGAGGCCCGGGTGCAACAAAATTTGTGCATGGGTAGGGTCCCTAGACCTGGCTGACGATCAGGGCGGATTGGGCGGATTGGGGCCTTCTGGCTGCTGGCCGGGGCCTCCCTTTGCCAGCTGCAGGCCAGGGTCTCCCTTCCCTGGCTGCAGCTTTCCTTCCTTCTACCTTGCCCCCTGGTGGTCAGCGCACGCCATAGTGAGCAATCAAACTCCCAAGGGAACAGTTTGCATATTAGCCTTTTATATATATAGATGGATAGGTTTTTAAATATATTTTTATTGATTTCAGAGAGGGAGAAGGAGAGAGAGATAGAAACATCAATGATGAGGGAGAATCATTGATCAATCTGGATCAAGCCCGCAACCCGGGCCTGTGCCCTTGACTGAAGTTGAACCTGGATCCTTCAATCCGCAGGCTGATAGCTCTATCCACTGAGCCAAACCAGCTAGGGCCATTTTTTATATTTGAACAAAGTAGTAAAAATGTTAAGCTTTACTTAACTATCAAGCTGGACACACAAATAATATACATACTTTAGGATATCATTTAATTTAAAAAATTAAAAGAACCGTTTTGGGTGTACTATTGCTAGTATGTTAAAAAACCAAAACATGATTTGTCTTACTCCTGCTTAAAAACTACCCATGACTTCCCATTGTCTTTGAGATAATCTTGGACACAATATTCAAGGCTCTGAAAAGATTCAGCCCTGCTTAATTTTTCTGGCCACACCTGCTGCTCCCTTACTGTACCCTGTTGTCTGTGATATACCAAAATACAATCAAATTTTTACAACCTGTGTTCTTGCACATTCTGTCTTTGAATGAGTTTCTCTATTTAAAATGCTTATCCCTCCATCAGGACTCGGTTCAAATGTCATGTTGTAGTCCCAGGCAAAGCTTTTGAATGCCTTTAAGTGCCTAGGTTGCTGAAATGTAATTTTTTGTTTTTGCATTATGCCTACTTTTATGTTAGCTCAGTCTATTGGGGGTGGCGTTCATGCTTTTTTTTATCTTGGTGTGTTCAGACCTAACATGCTTTACATCAAAAAGGTTGTCTTCATACTAATGAATAAATGTTTTGGTGGTGAAACTTTAGCTAATAGCTAATGTTACATTTTTCATTTTTAGAAATGGGTTTAAATGAATCTCTAGTTTCTGTGATTGAAAGTTACCTCTTTGCTAGACCAGACATGTAACTTCTTCCTGTCACTCCAATTTAATTTTGAGACTTGATTTAGTTTTCTTAAATGTTTTTCAGCAGTACTTCAGCATTACTTGAATGTTTTAGTGGGATAAAATCTGTATAATTGGTAATGGGTTCCATTAGCACTCTGCTTAAATGAGTCTATTTTTGTTTCTGGATTTACTCGAAGGAAAACTGGTAGTAGTTAACAATCAAGGCAACAGGTAGCTATAGGAACCAGACCAAGCTATATCCTCGGAGCCTGAAATTGCCTATCTATATGCCAAATCAGCTTTTGGCTTTCTGTCACCCAATGTGGTCTCTCTTTCTTTGGGTTCGCCATGTAATTTCAGGGCACATGCTTGCCAACAGTTCTGAGCCACATTCTTAATGGGACCTAGTTAGAGAAGGGAGAAATGTTACTTCTAGCTTCAGTTTGAAAAATCTTGGGCAGGTATACATGGACAAACTGATAAAGTCAAGTTTTGGCTTTGGTTACTTTCCAACTCTAAGCTAATCACTGAGGCTGAAGGAACGAATTCCATGATTAGCCCTAAGTAAGTGGTTTTTGGTGGCTGACAGATCACCCACACTATAATCACATGTTTGGAGTAAGGGAAAGTAGGATAAGATGGATTATTGAATAGACAAAATGTCTGCTGCATAGAAGAACACATCTAAGAAGACTTTACTATGCTTTTTTCTCCTCTGCTAAGATATTTTTATATTTATTCGCTTGTGCTATGGACATAATAATGTATGACAATTATTATCTTAGAAGTAAATGCTGTTACCTGATTTAAAAACCTGTTTTGATCCTTAAAATAATTTAGGTCACTTTTTAATGTTCAATTTAAGTAGATTTTAGTACATAAATTAATTGGCCTGATTTCAGGTCTTTTGATTATTCAGAGGTGTCTTGGTCATGCAAAATAAAGCATTTAGAAATTAAGAAATGAGAACCTGCAGTTAATGGGAGTAAAGAGTTGAAATTCGCCCTAACCGGTTTGGCTCAGTGGATAGAGCGTCGGCCTGCGGACTGAAGGGTCCCAGGTTCGATTCCGGTCAAGGGCGTGTACCTTGGTTGTGGGCACTTCCCCAGTAGGGGGTGTGCAGAAGGCAGCTGATGGATGTTTCTCTCGTGATGTTTCTAACTCTCTATTCCCTCTCCCTTCTTCTCTGAAAAAAAAAATCAATAAAATACATTTTTTAAAAAAAGTTGAAATTCATTGTTAACTAGCTGAAATTAGACCTTTACTCTAAAGGAGTGATAATGGCAACATATAAAGGCTTAGTGATTCATAAATATCAGAGTGCAAAAAAACTGTAAGAAATATTTTCTTGATCTAATTCTTAATTAAAATGTGTAACTTTCAAGTAGCATATTAATACAGTATTATAGGTCAACTTATATATTCTTGAACGTTTATTGTAATGAAGTTTTAACATTACTATATTTTGTTAAAACAACTGTCATTGGTTTTTATTTAAAAATAACTGCTGGGTATTTTTCTTCAGGTATTTTTTAACAAGCTCATTATACTCAGAACATAATGTATTTATTCAGTACATAATTTGGGGTAGGTCAATGTAAGAAACTCATTTTTTGTAATAATTGAATTCAAATGCTTACTGGACATTTTTAGGTAGAACCACATGAAATTGCAGTTTCTAGGGAAAAGGAGCTTAGTGTGTCACTTCCTTGGGACCCCCTCCCTACGTGGGAGCCTGTATTTGTTTCCCAATAAATTTCCACCTTTCCAAATAAAAAATTTTGCAGTTTCTGTTATTTAAAATGGTCAAATATTAGTACAGTGGGGCCTTGGACTTACGAGTGTCCCGACTAACGAGTTTTTTGAGATACCAGCTGTCTCTCGGCCGATTTTTTGCTTTGAGTTGACAGAGTAATTTGAGTTAATGAGCTGCTTAATGAGCTCGGTCTCGGAACGAATTAAACTCGTAAGTCAAGGCCCCACTGTAATTTTATATGACTCAGGCTAATAGCATGGTTTCTTTAAGACCCCATCTACACATATTTCTTGAACTGCTGATCTTGTATGGCAGTATAATTGCTAAACAACTGCATTATAGACAGCTAATCATAAAGATTCCTCACAGACAAAAGATTTAAGGGCTAATGCTTTAATATGTAGCCTATTAATGAAGCAATATTGCTTATTAATAAACAAATTATGAGTGCCTACTCAGGATGGGTGGTATGCAAGTGGTCTGCTTGTTGGTGAGTACCTAGTACATCATATGCCAGGTTGTGTGCCAAAGTGCTTTAACTCTCATTCATCTTCTCCAAACTTCTATACAAATAGACATTGCTATTTTAGAGATGATGAAATAAACCTAGGAAATAGCGGGTCTAGATTGGATTAAAAGTAAGACTTCAAAATGATACGCTATTCAAGGAGGACATAATGTTCTTATTTCAGGATGGTATGTTTG
This sequence comes from Myotis daubentonii, assembly GCF_963259705.1. Classification (NCBI taxonomy): domain Eukaryota; kingdom Metazoa; phylum Chordata; class Mammalia; order Chiroptera; family Vespertilionidae; genus Myotis; species Myotis daubentonii. Next base: position 162,154,968 of record NC_081840.1, read on the forward strand.
AGCATTTGAATTGGATGTGTAAGTGTTGGATCTTTATGTTCCTTAAGCAAAGAGGGAAGTAGGCTGCATAAGTTAGCTTCTGGTTTCTCTTCTTTTTAGTGGGCTAGTTACACAATAGAGTTTATTGTGTAAGTTTTAGAACATAAGAAAATTCTGGGTTCATATAAGACTATGCTTGGTTCTTACAATAAAGTACATATATCTTGAGATGGTGTTAAAGTAGATTGTCATTATAATAAAAGTGGCTGATCATGGAATGCAAATAATTGTTATATAAGACTTGATCTAGCCTGTGAAAAAATCATTTGCCCAATAATGGATAGTTGATTAATTCAAGTTGCCAGTACACTTTTTACTTAATAAAACCAAACTAATACTTATTTCAGAATAAATTGATACTTTGTAAGTTGTTTCTTAAAAGTTGAAATATGGACGGTTTTTCTTAATCTATTTAACCCTGAGATAAGAGTTCCTGTAACTCCTACTGATCAGAATCAAAAGTGTTTGGAATGAATTTATGTTAAACATGAGAGTATACTTATGTAGGAAGCATAAGGGTCTGGTCTGATACTATATCATCCTAGCATTGTGAATCCTGGGATCTTTCTGGCTGTCTTGATTACCTTATAAGCAGTTGTGGTGTGACTTTCAGAAGCAAATTAGCAGAGTGTATCAGAACAACTTTTTCCAGGTTTTATTGAGATAATTAGCATAAAACATTGGTTTGTTGATGGACACATGATACTTGTGGTTATCATTTTAAAATATATATTAACCAAAGGAAAATTCTTTTTTTTTTTTTAATATATTTTATTGATTTTTTACAGAGAGGAAAGGAGAGGGATAGAGAGTTAGAAACATCGATCAGCTGCCTCCTGCACACTCCCCACTGGGGATGTGCCCGCAACCAAGGTACATGCCCTTGATCAGAATCTAACCTGGGACCCTTGAGTCCACAGGCCGACGCTCTATCCACTGAGCCAAACTGGTTAGGGCAAGAAAATTCTTGACTTTTTTTTTTTGTAATGGAGTAAATCCAGACTTACCATTCCTGAACAGTTGGCCATTTTCTTTTGTTTTTATTCCTCACTTGAAGATATTTTTCCAAATATTTTTAGAGAGAGTGAAAGGAGGGAGGGGAGAGGGAAAGAGAGAAACATTGATGTATGAGAGACACTGATTGGTTGCCTCCCACACATGGCTGACCAGGGCCAGGGATCAAGCCTGCAACCGAGGTATGTGCCCTTAACCAGAATGGAACCTGGGACCCTTCAGTCTGCAGGCCGACCCTCTATCCACTGAGTGAAACTGGCTAGGGTTTACCATTTGCTGAAGTGCATTTTGATCATATGATAAAGGCAAATATTTGTTCTAGTTATCTTTAGTTCTCATTCATCTAAAAAAGTCCAGTGTTATCTTGTGGGCCTATCCTATGAGGATTTATATATAACTAGAGGCCTGGTGCACAACAATTTGTGCACTTGGGGGGGGGGGGTGGGGGAAGGGGGGGGTCCCTCAGCCTGGCCTGTGCCCTCTCGCAGTCTGGGACCCCTCAGGGGATGACCACCTGCTGGCTTAGGCCCGCTCCCCAGGGGATTGGGCCTAAGATGGCAATCAGACATCCCTCTGGCAGCCCGGCAGCCCTTGGGGGATGTCCACTTGCCAGCGGGGAGCAGGCCTAAACTGCAGACGGACATCCTTAGCGCTGCTGAGGAGGCATGAGAGGCTCCCACCACCACTACTGTACTGGCAGCCATCAGCCTGGCTTGTGGCTGAGCAGAGCTCCTCCCATGTGAGAGCACCCTGACCACCAGGGGGCAGCTCCTGCATTGAGCGTCTGCCCCCTGGTGGTCAGTGTGTGTCATAGTGACCAGTCATTCCCAGTCCTTCTGCTGTTAGGGTCAGTTTGCATATTACCCGTTTACTATATAGGATAGAGGCCTGGTGCACGGGTGGGGACCGGCTGGTTTTCCCTGAAGGGTGTCCCGGATCAGGGTGGGGGTCCTGCTTGGGTGCCTGGCCAGCCTGGATGAGGGGATGATGGCTGTTTGCAGCTGGTCACACTCCCTTCAGGGTGGGGGTTCCCACTGGGGTGCCTGGCCAGCCTGGATGAGGGGATAATGGCTGTTTGCAGCTGGTCACACCCCCTTCAGGGTGGGGGTCACCACTGGGGTGCCTGGCTAATCTGGGTGAGGGGCTGAGGGCCGTTTTCAGGCTGGCAGGTGACTGAAACTCCCAACCTCTCCTTTTTTCTTTTTCTTTTTTTTATTCTGGGATTTATTTGCCTTCTATGGCTGTCACTGGAGCTGAGAGCCAGCTTTAGCTCTAAGGCTCGGCTCCAGCTCTGAGGCCCGGCTGGCTGAAAGCAGGTTTCTGGGTTTGTTTAGCTTCTGTAATTGCAACATTGTTTCTTAGACTGCAGCTCAGAGGCTGGCAGCTGCAGGCGGGGAACCTTGGCTTTCTCCATCACTGTTCGCTTCAGCTGCCTGGCTGCCAGCCGCCATCTTGGTTGGCAGTTAATTTGCATATAGCCCTTATTAGCCAATGGGAAATGTGTTGGGGGTACAGTTAATTACCATGTTTGTCTATTATTAGACAGGAAATATATCATCTTAATTTTTTTAAAACTTAGTAGTGAACTTTATTTTCACTAGACAAACCACATTTGTTATGCACAAGTCATGGAAGGGCCATGTGCATATCTTTTGTAAATAAAAGGTCAGATGGAATTATGGAAACTGCGTGTAAGTTGCTAAGAGCAGAATTCTACCTAGAGAGGTAGGTTCTTCTGGAGTTGTAATTTTACTCAACCTTGTTTTTTTTTGTTTTTTTTTTACTCAATACTAAGTTGAGGGAATTAAGGAGATCAAACCAAAATGAGGTTTTTTCAAGTGGAAAATGGGTTCTGGGTATAGTTTGATTCAGAAGAACAGAATTTAAGACAGTGAAAATGAAGGCCTCTGAGATGGTCTGGAAAATTCAGCACATGACATGAATCTTGAGAACTGCCTTATTTAGTTCTGAAGCTATGAAAATACCTGATTACAATTTTTTGGTTTGTAAAAGGACAGCTGTTCGGGTAATAAAAAATTTCAAATTGCTGTCTATATATACTTTTGTGAACTCACCTAGCCAAGGTGGTTGTCTTGGATGTGTCCAATAAGTAACCATTTTCCTCTTCTAATAGAGTATATGTATTATTGTGAACAGTGATTGTATGTTTCTAAAAGAATGAGGTGAAAATGAACTGGAAGCATTTGCTATTATATATCATCCTAGCATTGTGACTCCTGCGATCTTTCTGGCTGTCTTGATTACCTTATAAGCAGTTGTGGTGTGACTTTCAGAAGCAAATTAGCAGAGTGTATCAGAACAAATTTTTCCCAGGTTTTATTGAAAATGGGGTCTGGGTATAAGCAAATTGACTCTTTGCTTATTATAATTTGCTTATTATAATTTTCTGCTTTGGTGTAGGAACTTAGTGATTTGGCCCGTGACCCTCCAGCACAGTGTTCTGCAGGTCCAGTTGGGGATGATAGTAAGTAACTTTCAAGTTGATTTTTATGGCTAATTTCATAAAAGCTTTACATTTTTAGATAACTAGAGTTTTTTTTGTTTTGTTTTGATTTTAGTGTTTCATTGGCAAGCCACAATTATGGGACCTGTAAGTATTAACAATTTAAAATGTTGTGCTTAAAATTCAGCATCTATCTAGTTGTAATTTTTAACTTAGTCTTTACGTTTCTTGTATTACATTGTAATTCTGTTTTGAATATGCCATAGTTGTACTTTTCTTTTGAAAGAAAGAGTAATTAAATGAATTAATCATTTGTTATGTATACTATGTGGGTGTCCCTGTGGCCTAGAGTATAGCATCTCTTAACCTACCAAATATCTCTTCACATCAATCTAGTTTTCTTTCATAGCAGTATAAAGCATTGTCACAGAGTTTCCTGTTATTTGTACAGCCAATTAATTAACTGGCTCCAACAGGGTGTTACTCAAAAGATTATTCAGTTAACATCCCCAAATCTAGTTTTAATTGTATTATTTTTATATTTGATTCTTTCTGGAACTTTTGGTATTATACAAAATTTGAATATTTTTAGGTAGAAAGAGATATTTTGAATACAGCAAAATTCCTTTCTATCCTGGGTAGATAAGAAACTGTATATGCTGGATAATTGAATATTCAGAATTATGGATACCATCTAAGAATTTCACAGAATTAGAACGCAGTAAAACATCCTGGGGTAAGACTGTATCTTGAACAATACTTAACTTTTTTTTTTTTTACGTGGAAGGCACTTTCAGATTTCTATTCTATTCTCTGTATGTCTTAACTGAATTTTCTGTTTTCTTCCCTTTTTGATTTAATCTCAACATAAATGGCAATAAGGTATTAGGGAAGATAATGGTCAATAAGTAGATCTTTTTTTCTATCTCAGCCAATGTGAGCCCCCTGCCTGTGTGCTGTTAAGGATACAATAGACATAATTCCTCTCAAGCTTTAAGAAATTTAAATGTACTGGGAGAGGCAGGCAATTAAAACATGAGAAATAAGTAATACGTGACGTGCTTAGTAGGAGAAATAAATTGAGTTAGAGTAATTATGAAATGTTATGACCCTAGAGGTAAAGAGATTAAGAATCAAATCAAACTTGGGGGATTGTATTTAGTTTAATAATTTGAATATATGTGAGTTATACTAATATCTAACAAATCAGGATTATTCATTCCCAATATCAGGAGCAATTTTTACTGCTTTATTTTACTTTTAAAGTGATTCTTTCTGTCTGATTTGGTAAAAAAAATTGTTATATATATTTTTTTCAATATGTATAATTTACTAGCAGCTTTACCCACTTTGGTCCATGAAGTGTTTTAAAAGCTGACAATCTTCGCATTTAAAAAAACAAAACCCTGACTAGGCCCTCATTCCCACGAGCAAAAATGGCTTGGGACAGAGTGGCAGCTGGTTCCCTTTTTAATATGGGGTTTGTCGTAGTTCTACCAGATTCACTTTATTTTGCCTACCTAGATAGAACCTGTAGGCACTTGAAATTGCAATTTCTAGAATTTTCCCATTTTAGATCACCCAATTTTCAAAGCAAAGAATTCAGTAAAACTCATTATCATATCTATCAAATAAAGCTCATCTTTGATCCAGAGGGTGCTTTGAGATAATTTTATTGTAAAAATTAGTTGTCAGTATTAATACCCGAAAGAGTTGGTAATCAACTCTTTGGTGTGCATAATAAACCAACTCTTAAAACCAGTGTAATGTTTTTCTGCTTGACTTGAGATTTCACTTATTATTATTCTTTTCCAAAAGTAAGGAATATACCTATAGTAAAGTTAAAGTGAAACATAAATGAGTAGTTTATGCTAGTAATTTTTCAGCGAATAGAAGATAGAAAATTGCTTACCCTGACAATTTTTTAAACTCTTTACTTCATTGCTTTTATTTGCAAAAAAATCTTCATTTTATATATTTTAGATTATGGCTATTCTTGCTAAATTATTTTTCAGGAGCTGTTTGTTAATCCTCACCCCAGGATTCCCTTCCTCCCCCCTCCCCCCTTTGATTTTTAGAGAGTGGAAGAGAGTGAGGGGGAGAGAGAGGTAGAGAAACATCCTTGTGAGAGGAACACGTTGATTGGTTGCCTCCTGCGAGCCCTGATCAGGTCAGGAATCAAACCTGCAACAGAGATACATGCCCTGGCTTCAGCAGCCTTTTAATATAATATTAGTGACTAGTTGTTTTCTGCTTTTAAAAGGACAGTAATTTGGTTTTCAGAACTATTTAAATATTCCCTGATTAACAAAAGCAAAATATTTAAACCGCAACTACAGTTTTGCTTTGGCTGCATTATTTTCTGAAATGTACTTGTTTTCTAAGAGATTATTTCTTACTACTTGGATAATTTCAGGAAGTAGTCCAAGGTTACAAAAACTCACCCAAAATACCAATCTTGTCCTCTTTATAAGTAAGCACTGAAGTTTAAGTGCTGACTTGTAAGTAATTAATGATTATCATAGATAAAACAGCTCGTTATATTTTTGGCTTTTGATACCATCTTTATGTCAAAACATAATAATTTGACTAGGTAAATATACCTTATTTTGTTAGTACAGTGGGGCCTTGACTTACGAGTGTCCCGACTAACGAGTTTTTTGAGATACCAGCTGTCTCTCTGCTGATTTTTTGCTTTGAGTTGACAGTAATTTGAGTTAACGAACTCCTTAACGAGCTCAGTCTAGGAACAAATTAAGCTCGTAAGTCAAGGCCCCACTGTATGCCTACCTTATATGTGATACAGATGTGACCTAAAAGAACAGGGCAAGTGGTGACGTAACAACCCATAATTGCAGATTTGCTGGAAGAACAAATAGTAACAAAATTATTTTTGCTTGGAGTATTTTTTAGTTAAGTTAAAGTAATGACAGTGCCAAGGAACTCAAGATTTCTGACTTTTTAAGAAATAGAACATCTAATAAGTTTTAGTACAGAGTCACTGTTGAATTTTAGTGGATTATAGTCAGGAATAGCTGTTGGTCATTAGAAGTTACGAGGCAAAAACGTTTGGTTCTAATTGAGAGGTTCTCAACCTGTGGGCCGCGACCCCTTTGGGGGTCAAATGACCCTTTCATAGGGGTCGCCTAAGACCATCGAAAACACATATATAATTACATATTGTTTTTGTGATTAATCACTATGCTTTATGTTCAATTTGTAAACAATGAAAATACATCCTGCATATCAGATATTTACATTACAATTCATAACTAGCAAAACTACAGTTATGAAGTAGCAACGAAAATAATTTTATGGTTGGGGGTCACCACAACATGAGGAACTGTATTAAAGGGTCGTAGCATTAGGAAGGTTGAGAACCACTGTTCTAATTATATGTGTTAGCATATTCTTTTTGAAGGTAACATAAAAAGTAAACCTTTGAAAGAATTAACAGAGCATTGCTTAGTTAGGCAATTTTTAAAACTTTGGCTGGTAATTCCTATTAAGAATTGATGAGTTGAAAAATTAACTTGCCTATTGTTTCTGATATTTACATGCCTGATTTTTCTTTAATTGGAAATGGAGCTGTCAGAAAGATATTTTGAAATTCTTTGGAAAACCACACTGACTTCTACCTAATCTATGATGAAGCCATAGAAGAAAGTACAGGCATACCTCAGAGGTATTGTGGGTTAGATTCCAGACCACCTCAATAAAGCTGATATCACAATAAAGTGAGTCATAATCTTTTTGCTGGTAAGCTGTCTTGGCTTCAATTTGTTTTAAAAAACAAAGTGACATCCCTGAAGTGTAGTAAAACGAGGTATGGCTGTACCATAATTGTGAATAATGTAACCATTGGTAGCCTGAGCAAAATCAGCCACGAAAACCATCTGAAATAATTGGGTCATTGGTATTTTATTAGTTCATTTTCCATTTATATATTAGGTCATTTCTTGAAAAATCTAATGGATACATAAAAACTCTTCCCTTCAGTACCTTGCTCTTTAAGAAGCTTTGTAGCCCTAACTGGTTTAGCTCAATGGATAGAGCGTCGGCCTGCGGACTGAAGGGTCTCAGGTTCGATTCCGGTCAAGGGCATGTACCTTGGTTGTGGGCACATCCCCAGTAGGGGGTGTGTAGGAGGCAGCTGATCGATGTTTCTAACTCTCTATCCCTCTCCCTTCCTCTCTAGAAAAAAATCAATTATATATATATATATATATATATATATATATATATATATATATATATATATATATATATATGTATTTTTTTTTTTTTAAAGAAGCTTTGTAGTCTAGTGGAAAAGGGAACTACAAGTAAATAAGTTACAAGAATGTTGGGCATAGTAACTGTAGAGATGGGGGTATAAGAGAGGGGCAGCCAGCAGATTGGACTATAGGAAGGCAGTATTTAGGTATGGTCCTGCAGATAAAGAAGATAAGGACATGTCAGAATATTTCAAGTAGGGAGTAAAGGACATACGAAGCATACTTATTTATGTGCAGTAATGAGCATATTTTGGAGGAAAATTAAGCTGACTTCGTTGTGGGAACCAGATCATAAAGCACCTCGGGTGGTTTGGACTTTGAACTTTATCTTGAAAGCTGTACTAGATTTCAAGCAGAGTAATAACTTGTATCTTTTAAAAATATATATATTTTAAAGGTTTTTTACAGAGAGGAAGGGAGAGGGATAGAGAGTAAGAAACATCAATGGGAGAGAAACATCGATCAGCTGCCTCCTGCACACCCCCTACTGGGGATGTGCCTGCAACCAAGGTACATACCCTTGACTGGAATCAAACCTGGGACCCTTCAGTCCACAGGCCGACACTCTATCCACTGAGCCAAACGGGTTAGGGCTATAACTTGTATCTTTAAAAGACTACTTCAGCAACAGGGCAAAGATGTAGTGAAGGCAGGAATACCAGTGCCAAGTCATTGCCATAATGGTAGACAAAAGATGTAGTCCCCCGTTTTCCATGGCAGGGAATATCTTCCAAGATCCCCAGAGGATGCCTGGAGCCATAGAAAGTGCCCAACCCTATATATACTATGTGTTTTCCTATGCATACATCCCTGTGATAAAAATTAATTTGTAAATTAGACATTTACAACAGTAATAAAAGAACAATTATAACAGTACTAGAAGCCCGATGCACAAAATTTGTGCAAGGGTAGGCCTTCCTTCCCCCAGCTGCCAGCACCAGCTTCCCTCTGGCACCCAGGACCGGGGCTTCCCTGGCAGCCCTGGCTTCGTCTGGAAGGACATCGGTCTAATTAGCATATTACGCTTTTATTATTATAGTGTAGAAAAAACTATGTGGGTTTTCTCAAAATATCTTATTGTACTGTATTCACCTTTTCCCATAAAAGTGCTTTTGGCTTTACTTTGGCCTATACGAATTGCCACTGTCACCACTTTTGCCCTTTGGGCCCTTGAAGTAAAACAGATTACTTGAACACAAGTACCACAATACTGTGACATATCTGATACTAAGTGACTAATGAGCAGGAGATAAGCCTAGGTATGCTGGACAGAGAGGGATGCTTCATGTTATGGGTGGGATCGAGTGGGACAGCACACCTTAAGAACTGCATGCATCCCTAGCTGATTTGGCTCGGTGGATAGAGCAATCGGCCTGCAGACTGAAGTGTTCCAGGTTCGATTCCTGCCAGGGGCACATGCCCAGCCCAGCTTTCGGGCTCGAGCCCACAGTAAGGGGCGTGCAAGAGGCAGCCAATCAATGGTTCTCATCATTGATGTTTCTATCTCTCCCTTCCTTTCCCTTCCTCTCTGAAATCAATAAAAACATATTTTTTAAAATACTGCATGCAATTTAAAACAAGAATTGGTTATTTCTTGTCTTGAATTTTTCATTTAATATTTTCTGACTGGGTGGGTAACAAACTGCAGAAATGAAACCACAGCTAAGGAAGGGATCACTGTAGTAAGATCTTGAGCTAAGGTAATAGGGGCAGTGAGCATGTCAAAGGAGAGTAGGATAATTCAAGAGATTTTAAGGCTCATTACAATTTGTAACTACTTTGAGGAGATGAGACAGTCAGTGATGAGATCCTGATTTGTAACTGCTATTGTCATTTCAGTTTTGGACATATGAGACATCTAAGTAGGAATATTTGTAGGCATTTGAATATATGTCCTGGAATGAAAAACATCAGAGCAAGACTCAAGAGTATGGGTCAGGAGATAAAAGCAGAAGATGAATCTGTGTGAATGTTAACATTTTAGGCTTGCCATAGTGGAAGAGTATAGACACTGAGAAGGAGCAACTTGGCCTGATAGGAGCAAACCAGGGTAGAAGGTGTGGTGTCTAAAGCAGAGATTCAATAAAAATCCTGGGTTTCTAAGATTTGGGTCAGTTTACTGATCAAAGTATTCCTTTTTTTTTTTTCTTTGTTGTATTTTCTGTTTGACAATTTGGTAGAGAATTTCGGGTTTTTTTGATGGCATAGCTTATTACTCTGAATCTTGTGGTTATACCAGTTTTTCCTCTTTGTAGAATTTTAGTGTTACATTGTAACCTTGAAATATTTTCATTTCACGAATTTTTTTTTTTTTTTGAACAAATGAAATTTGGCTTTGCCTAAATCTCATCATTAGATTGCCTTTTCAGAAGCAGTCAGATAATAGCACTTGACTGTGAAACTTGGAATGAAGGCTTAAAAAACTTTTGGACTTGGATTTTATAAGAACTTTTTAGGATTATCTTTAAATTGTTAATTGTATGAAGTATAGACTAGATAGTACAAAAAGGAAAGAGTTCGGAGTACAAAAGACTCAGTTTAAATTGTTCTTTCATTTCCAATTTGCATGTTTCTTTGAACTTGATTTTTCATCAGTGAATTGATTTATTTTAAACCCCAGGTATATCCTGTTCAATTTTCCTCTCTGTAACATATCTCATTGCATGTCTCTTTACCAGACTGTAAGTCCATCAAGATAAGAAATTGTTCTGTCTATCCCTTATACATACCTCCTGTATAGAAGGGAGTTAGATTAATTCAACTAGTACTTAATTATTTTACAGAGCGCTGTGGGTTAAATGAGCTATATTAAAGTGTCAGAACTATAGAAGTTTTTATTTGCCTAACACCCAGAATGGGCAAGTGAAAAAACTCATTTTACGCTATGTACATACTCTAGTCACTCTAAATTTTCAAATAACATCTATGTCTATCCAAGGGCAATTAAGCAATTTTATGTTTTCTATTAACTTAAAATCCTGACTCTGTCATCATTCTTTGATTGGTGTTGATCAGTGGTTTTCATAAGATCTGGATTTAAATCTTGGTTCTGTGATACATTATTTGTGCACTGGAGAATTTTAAATTACTTCTTTAAGCCCCTCTTTATTCATCCATAAAATGGGGAACAATGATATCTTTTTCTTGGTATTGGTTAAATTAATGTCAAGTCCTAGCAAGTAGTTTCATGCAAATGTTGCTTCATACTAATGTATGTAATACTTATTTGCTAAGGGAGTTCTTCACAATCAAATTCTAATAAGCAAAACAACAAAGGAGAAAGAATACTGCTATAACTTGAAAATTTGTTTTCTGTTGAAATGTAAGAACAAATCCACATTGTTTTCCAAATCTAGTAATCCTGTGAATTGATTTGCTGTGGAGAATTCAGTATGCTTTTGAAGAAAAAACTTCCATGGTGTTAAGTGAGAAGTTTGAGGGGCCAATTTGGAATTAAACTGTCTTTAAAAAACCTATTTATTTCTGTTCTGCTTCTAGTGAAGGTAGTTGTATGTTACCTGCAATAGCTAACATTTTGGTTTGCCCGTGGCCAGGATGATACAAAACCATTTGTGTGTATATTACTATCATTCTACAAATGTAAGAATTTATTTTCAAATTATAGTTTGTTTAATAATATTGCATATTGACTTTATTGCTAAGTATATTTTTGTGAAAATCAAGACCTAGAACATCTGTTTCTGGATAAATTTTTAAATTCTTTGGTGACTTATGTAAAATGGGAAGTAGTAGGTAATTTTGTTTTGTTATTAGAGAAATGCTTAGAAAATAGAAGTGTTACATTTGGATTATTTAACAGTAATGTTTTAAGTATCAGTTAAGCATATTTTTTTCCCCACAGAATGACAGCCCATATCAAGGTGGTGTATTCTTTTTGACAATTCATTTTCCTACAGACTACCCCTTCAAACCACCTAAGGCAAGTATCTCCTCTCCCTCCCCCCAAAAATCTGTTAGTGTATAGATTTATATTTTATTTCAGAGGAATAAGAGCATTCTTAATAATAGAGAACAGACTGACAGCTGTCAGGGGAGGAGGGTTATCTGGCTGGATGAAAAAAAAGGTGAAGGAATTAAGAAAAAATAAACCTTGTAGGCACAGACAACAGTATGATGATTACCAGATTACCAGAGGAAAGGGGGGATGGGAGGAGGTAGAAGAGACTATAGGAGGGATAAATGGTAATGGAAAGAGATTTGGGATGGTGAACACATAAGATAATATATAGATGTTGTATTATAGAATTGTACACCTGAAACAATATAATTTTATTAGCCACTGACACCCCAATAACTTCAATAAAAAAGGAAATTAGGGTTTTGCATAATTAAGGCTAAAATTGATGTAATATATAATGGATAAGAATAATTGAGGCTGAATATATATATATATATATTAAATTGAGTCATTGATAAAGAATGCTGACTCTTAATCTTCAGTTAAAACAGAAGCTAGACCTGGATTTGAATTTTGTAAATGGAGGTAAGGAATACCTTATCTTTAATGTTGTCAGGCTCAAATACGCCATGTCGGATCCCCCCGCCCCCTTTATTGTTTTTATACAGATTTCAATTATTAACCCTACTATCTTGTAGTAGTAAGGTTTCTGGTGTTCAGTTACAGAATCCTTGTGCACATATTGCTGCAGCTTATACTATCACTGTGTTGGAGTTTAGGCAGAGTATAATTACTTTGGGAATTAGAGTTGCTTAATGCACTGACTGAGGTGGGCTGGTTTACAGGTGTCAGAAACATGTTCCTTTACTTTTCAAAGCAGTTGACACAAATTCAACCTATGCAAATAACTATAGGAGATAATATACATATAGAACATTGACACTTCACTATGACCATCTTCATCTTATGGGTGCAATATGACATTTACTTTAGATGAAACACCTAGGTGATATTCAAAGGTGTATACTGTATTTTATGTACAGTGGAAATGCAAAGTCAAATCTATACATTTGTAACTTGATACCTTAAATTAGCTGGTCTATAAATTTTGGTTTACAATCAGCAATTTCTTTATTTTTTAATGAGTGTTAAAATTAAATACTCTTCAAGTTACTCTTTGATACTTATGACATGGTAGGACCAAAGATAACCTTCGGAACATTCACTATTACTATTGAGACTACAGTGGACCTCATTTCTTGAACATCACCCATCTCGAACAATTCACTTCACAACATGATAGAGAACCCTTTCATGCTGATACCTGTATGATTAGTCACACATCTTTCAAGTTACAAAGAGAATATGCACTCAAATATGAGTTAAAATCTCAGGATATTAATTTATACTCTGAATATTTGTGTGCTTTTTGCTTATAATTGTTAAATTTTCATTTATTGTACATTTCCTTTGTTAGATTTTCATTCATATTTCATGTCCTTTTTGTTTTTTTAAGATTAAACAGTACAATAGACATGTACTGTATATAATAAAGATTAAAATGGAATCATTTGAGGCTCTGGGACATACTTAATTTACATTATTTCTAACAGGAAAAAATGATTCTGTTTTCGAACAGCCTACCAGAATGAATTAATTCGAGAAACGAGGTTCCACTGTAATACTCTTGCCCCAAAGTTATATTTTTCATTGTAATTAAAAAAGAGGGAACTCTTGAAGGATTTTTGATCAGAATATAAAAATCAGTTTCTGTAATTTTTGGTCTTTTTATGTATATAAATTAGGTTTTAGCGACTTGATTTTTTAAAACTATGATATTTTAAGCCTTGCTAAAAGTCTTCTACAGAACCTCTACCTAAGTTAGGATGCTTGTTTTTATTTAGGAGAAATGCCTAAAGGTTTATTTATTTATTTTAGGTTGCATTTACAACAAGAATTTATCATCCAAATATTAACAGTAATGGCAGCATTTGTCTCGATATTCTAAGATCACAGTGGTCTCCTGCATTAACTATTTCTAAAGGTAAACTAAAGGAATTGTCTTGAACTGCTCTGATTTTCTAATAGTTAAAGGAGTTTTAGTTTTGCACCTACTTGTCTGCGTATTATCCTGACTTTGGTAAGAGATGGGGAAGGAATAAGTTATATCATCTTTGCTCTTTTTGCATTATTGATTAAAGAGATTTGTGGGAAGAAGGTAAAATTCAAATTAGGGTGTTGGGGCATTGTTTTCAAATAATAAAAGCAAAGTGATTTCTGTAGTATTTTTCAGTCTTAAGCTACTTGTACTTCTCACTTGCTTGCTTACTTGCTGTCTTTGAACTAAAACGGCATACCTAAATTTAATAGAGCTTTTAAATTTTGAGGTTTCCAGTACAAGATAATTTTGATTTTGCTGTCATGTGTTTATTATTTAAGATTAAAAAACATTTTGATAAACCTTTATTAAGCCCTTTAAAAAAAAATTTAAGGTATGTGTTAGGAGAACATGATAGTTTGTTACTACTTAATAACAGTTGAAAATTAGAGAATCTTCTTGGAAATCTCTCTAGATCAGTTCTGCTTTTCTACCTTTAATAGGGATTTATTATGTGACATCTCTAATAGGTTGTCTGGTCTTTGTATGAATATTATAGATGGAGATATGGAGTATCTCTCCATCTTTATCTCCTTTTTTTATCTCACTTTTCACCCCACAGATAAAAATCACCTACCACAAAACTACTTAATGGGAAGGAAGTCTGCCTTCAAGTAATTTTCAGTTTTTGGTATTGGCTTAGCATTCCTTAGGTACACAAAATTAGGTTTTTAATGTTGTGAGTATGATAAATGCAAACTGAACCAGGATTTAAGACAGGATATCATAAATTTTTTCATATGTTTGTATAATGCATTTGAATCTCCTTAAGGGGTAGTACAGGATTTCTCAAACTTTTAACTAGAATCACTTTTGGGGGGAGAGAAGAACAATTTGCTGCCACAATTTTTTCAAGTGTGACCTAATTTTAAGACCTGTTTTCACCCTCTTGGAGGCATTTCCATTTTCTTTCAAGTTAGGCTCTCTTACCCACCTGGTACGTGGTATTTTGATTACCTTAAATAGTAGGTCCCAAGTTTTTTGCCATTGCTGGGAATGCACTATTATATTGAACATTATGTTTCTATGAAGTACAGGCTGAGTTTTATATCTCCTCTCTTGCACTTGGGTTTAAAATTATATTTTCTGTAATAATATATTACATTGATGTTTTTTTATGGTATTTTCTTTGTCTTCATCTAAAGATTGTCATACCCACTTCAAGTTTTTATATCTGAAAATTGCATAACACCTTGCACAATGTCTGGCACATCCTAGGCATTTAAAATGACAGATTCAATGATGCTTGGCATCTTCCATGTTGAATAGGATATGGGAAAGAGTTAGCATTGAAAGCTCATTTAGTAATAGACCACGGTGTTGTTTCATTTAGTCCGTACTTTTAGGTATGTGGCCTCTACCTTGTAAAGTCAAGGGAAGGAAACATAGTCAGTGGAGCAGTTAGGAGTTTTTGTGAAACTTAAGGGGAGGGCAGGATAGAATGGATTTTATTTTTTATTATACTGTACAGCTAAGAATAGTATGGTACGGATGTTCCCCAAATATATTCCTATTAAAGCTATTTTTCTCCCTCAGTACTAAGAAATTCTAGAGACTTAAATTCTAATGCCACCTAGTTAAAGAATAACAATGGCATTATTTGACTCTCTTGGAACTCTGGAGTTTGGCAATATTTTTATAGCTAGTACTAAACCCAACAAAGCTCTATTTTTAGCATGTTGTTTTTTTTTACCAGGACCTTGTCTCCTGTGAAGCAAAATATCTGTAAATATTTTTCTCATTAAGTTGAAGATATAAACTAATAAAAATCTTTTGAAGATTTAGGTTTATAATAGCTTTTGATTTCTAGTTTCATACTGTTGTGGTCAGAAAAGATGCTTTATAAAGTTTCAGTCTTGAATTAATTGAAACTTGTTTTATGGCCTACAGTGTTACCTGTCCTAGAGAATGTACCATGTACACTTAAAAAGAATGTGTATTCTGCAGTTTTTAGATGAAATGTTCTTAAATATATGTTAAGATCATCTGGTGAAATGTGACATTTCAAGCCATTGTTTTCTTACTGATTTTCTGTCTGGATGATCTATCCTTTGATGTAAGTGGGTATAGTAATGTTTTTAAATGCACTTTTAAAAATTCAAAATCCCGATGCTGGGTAACCACATTTGTTTTCTTGCAGTTCTTTTATCCATTTGTTCACTGCTATGTGATCCAAACCCAGATGACCCCCTAGTGCCAGAGATTGCACGGATCTATAAAACAGACAGAGATAAGTAAGTATATAGTAGTTTGTAATTTTTCTGGATGAGTTAGGTTTATACTCTGCTGTAAGTTGTGGCAATGCCAAGAAGACTTGGTGCTAATTTCTGGTAAGATGATAGTCATTAGTAGGTTTTAGTTATGTGACAGTGAATAATAGCCCCTATAAATGTTTTATTTTCTAACATGTTCAACACTTTGTCACTTTAATTATTAAGTTTTGGGGAAGAAAGCAAATTCTTCACCACAATTATGTTTTGAAAATAATATTGGTACTATTTTAAAACTTTGGTCTAAATTTCTCAAATATCTGAACTATTTTTATGTACAACTTTACCATTATAATTTTTGTATTTATAATTAACACTAAGTATACTTGTTCAATTAGGTACAATAGGTTAGCAAGAGAGTGGACAGAGAAATACGCTATGTTGTAGGGTAAGAGGATCTGCACTCTATGGTGCGCTTATTCATGGTACTGCCAGCACTTGAGTGCTGCATGCTTTAAGGCACTGTATTAACTAACAAACGGTAACCAATGTGGCAGTTTTCTGAAAACGGTTCTTTAACTGCTTGATCTCTGTTTAGCGTGAAAGAATACCCAGTAGTTATTGCTTGAGAGTATTTTTGCATGACAAAGTCGTTATATAGCACTAGTAAGAAATGGAAATTTAAATAATAATCTTTCAAACCTCCATGGTGTTTACATTTTAAAATTGGTATGTTTTAAACTTTGTACCAATACTGTATGGAATGTAATGATGTAGTTTATATTTTGCTGAGATAATAATGTAAGGGGGGAAACTTTTAATTAAGCCTATGCCTTTAATTAAGCCTATGCCTATAAACTAAATGTTCATTACTGACATGCATGCAGTAGTGTTAGCTCTACTTTGTGGCTCCGTATATGCTAAGTGAAACCTTTGTTTAAAAGTGCTGGCTTTTTGAGAGGGTATCCTTAAAGTAACCATGAATTGGTATAAAGAACTTCTATATGTTAAAGTTGAGAAAAGTGCTTGAACCATGTTTAGTTCTTGTTGAAATGAAGATAGTTAATACTTTATAAAGTTCAAAACTGTAGATATCTAAAAGTTCTGTGCCTTTTGACATATATTCATTTCTTAAGGTTATCATTATGTTTTTTGTTGCTAAGTAAGACTATGGAATGGGTGTAATGGAGAAATTGATGGCATTTATCAATATTAGTGATCTTCCTCAGCATAAATAACCTTGCTTTTGTGTGAATTACCTGTTGATTTTTTTTAAGCGAAGTTATTTCCCGTATAGAGGTCCTCAAACTTTTTAAACAGGGGGCCAGTTCACTGTCCCCCAGACATTCCACACATGCACACTGCGGGCCCAGGACGAGTCTGCTGCTAAGCAGGACAGGCAGCAGCGGCAAAAACACCCTGCGGGCCGGATAAATGTTTTCGGCGGGCCGCAGTTTGAGGACCCCTAGAGATTCCAATTCATCAGGTCTCAAGTGAGGCTTGTTATCTCCAATCACCGCACTATTTGAAAATAACCCACGTGGTTCTAATTGACACATACCACTCACACCCAGCTCTTGAAAACTACTCTTTTACCATCCTCTCCAATGTCTTAATCTTCTGCCTGTGCTTAAGTCTTTAAAGGCATTTTCTGATAATACTCAGGGTCAAAGTCTAGGATTCGAATAAAATGGTTTAGTTAACTGTTTTGTTCTGGCTTTGATGGAAATTTCTATAGATGTACAGAATGTGTGTGCTGTTCTGACAACTCCACGATGAACTGTAAACTTTTTTAAATGTTAAAATTAGTTGGAATGGATACTAATTGTAGATTTTCTATGAGAACGCTAGCTCAGTTGGTAGGGCAGATAAAAGGTCTTTGATTTTTGTTAGCTTCCCCAATCTCAGTGCCACTTTGTTGTGTTTATTAAAATACTACATTTAGTATTCTGGAGGCATAAGGTTCTTATTTTCCACAGTGCTTTGAATACCAATACTATTTCTCCCTGTTGGCTTTATTCTAATCACAGCCATTAAATGACTTTAAAATGAGTCTGGAGGTAAAATAGAAGTCTTTCCCTTTTAAGTATTAATTCTTTAACTTTTTAAATAACATGTTCTTTGTTTACAGGTACAACAGAATATCTCGGGAATGGACTCAGAAGTATGCCATGTGATGCTACCTTAAAGTCAGAATAACCTGCATTATAGCTGGAATAAACTTTAAATTACTGTTCCTTTTTTGATTTTCTTATCCGGCTGCTCCCCTATCAGACCTCATCTTTTTTAATTTTATTTTTTGTTTACCTCCCTCCATTCATTCACATGCTCATCTGAGAAGACTTAAGTTCTTCCAGCTTTGGACAATAACTGCTTTTAGAAACTGTAAAGTAGTTACAAGAGAACAGTTGCCCAAGATTCAGAATTTTTTTAAAAAATGGAGCATGTGTATTATGTGGCCAATGTCTTCACTCTAATTTGGTTATGAGACTAAAACCATTCCTCACTGCTCTAACATGCTGAAGAAATCATCTGAGGGGGAGGGAAATGGAGGCTCAGTTGTCGCATCAGAGGAAACAGCATTATTCTAGCAGCATCCATTCTTGTTTAAGCCTTCCACTGTTAGAGATCTGAGGTTACATGATATACTTTATGCTCATAACTGATGTGGCTGGAGAATTGGTATTGAATTTATAGCATCAGCAGAACAGAAAATGTGATGTATTTTATGCATGTCAATAAAGGAATGACCTGTTCTTGTTCTACAGAGAATGGAAATTGGAAGTCAAAACACCCTTTGTATTCCAAAATAGGGTCTCAAACATTTTGTAATTTTCATTTAAATTGTTAGGAGGCTTGGAGCTATTAGTTAATCTATCTTCCAATACACTGTTTAATATAGCACTGAATAAATGATGCAAGTTGTCAATGGATGAGTGATCAACTAATAGCTCTGCTAGTAATTGATTTATTTTTCTTCAATAAAGTTGCATAAACCAATGAGTTAGCTGCCTGGATTAATCAGTATGGGAAACAATCTTTTGTAAATGCAAAGCTGTTTTTGTATATACTGTTGGGATTTGCTTCATTGTTTGACATCAAATGATGATGTAAAGTTCAAAAGAGTGAATATTTTGCCATGTTCAGTTAAAAGTGCACAGTCTGTTACAGGTTGACACATTGATTGACCTGATTTATGCAGAATTAATAAGCTATTCAGATAGTGTAGCTTTAATATGCTGCACATGATACTGGCAACCCTGGAGTTCATAGATGGACTGGGGACCCAGCAGTTTTAAACATGTATATGGAGTTGAAGAAATTTATTTTCCAGGTGCAACCCCCATCTAACTAAATTTTTCTTCACCTTGTACACTTGACAGCTAAAAAAACCATAACATGGGAGTAATAATGGGTTTAAATTTACAAAATAAAGTACTGTTTGGTGTGGGAGTTGTCATGAGGCTATGTTGAAGTGACTTAACTATGTGGGACATTGAGTATCCATTGAAATGGGTTTGTTCAGCCATTTACATTAATGAGCATTTAAATGCAACAGATATCATTTCAGGTGACCTAACATGAATGAATAAAAGTCAATGCTATTGGATAATTTTTCGTTTGACAAGTGCTATGTGTGCCACTAATTTAACTTCTGTAGCAACAAGGGCATTATCATTCTTCACCCTTCCTAATTCTGACCATATAGTTTTACCCTTTTCCTAGTTACTTTGATTTGTCCATTGCTTTCTTATAATCTGTATCTGATTTCTAGCACGTCTGACCTTTCTCCACTTCCACATTTTTGCACTGCTTACACTTATGTGCAATCTTATTTCTTGTCTGCACACATGTGGAAAGCTAGATATAAAATAAATGTTAAAGCTTGATTTTTATAAACATTTTAATATGTAGTTTGGACATGATTTATTGACTGAGATTCTCTAAACTGGAAGTGAAATGCATGCCTTCCGAACATGTTCTGGCTTTGTTAATTCTGTAATAAGCATTTCATTGAGAAATATCAATCTAACGACAATTTTTTCCAATGAGTGATTTTTTTCAATTTAATTTTTTTGCTTAATTGACTCCTTAAGGGTAGGTGTCATACATTTCATACATTTAAAACTTTTGGATTCAAATTACAAATGAAAAGTTAACATACTGCTCTCTACAAGCTAAGATACACTGTCCTTTGGCTCTATTTTCAAAATATTTACTTTTGAGAATCTACTCTAAAAATAACAGCTTTAGTGGGCATATCATTATTTGAAAGCCAACCATCAAACACCTGCTGTTGGATCGCTAATTGGCTTTCAGATTGACCTTCTTAGCCATAGACAACTCTTAAGTACTGATAGAGATGACTTTCTTACACCATTGATTATTTAACATTAGATGTGTCCAGTTCTCTGTATCTGACTTGATTTCTACAACATTTCTATGTCACTTCTAAAGGAATGAGCCATAAAGGCTTCTCCAGGCTTAAGAGAACAGTAAAGTGCATACCTGGAAACCAACATTTTTGAGTGTATGGACACTGGACTTGAGATCATCTCCAATGAAACCTTTAAAAGAATCCAAAAATTTGCCCTTTTATTCCCATTTACGTTACTAGTGCCATGTGTAGGACTCACTTGAATATTGGCAGATTAAAAAATGATTTTGGTTCTTGTATATTTCCTATATCTTTTAATGCACAAACTCAAGTAGTTTCTGTAACCTATGAGAATTACAGTCCAGTGGACTTGCTAATAGTAAATTATATTGTGAGTGGACTCATTTTTGTTCCTGGGCAAGTTGGCAATGTGATACTCAGATTTTTTTTTTTTTTTTTTTAGAAATTCTAGTTTGTTTTCTCGTGTGGGTGTACTCACAATTTTTTAAAGTATGAATCACAACTAGTGGTCTCAGGGGTAGTGAACACTCACTTTTTTTTTTTAAAATGGCTTAGTTGAAATATGCTTCAGATACTTATGCTGTATTAGTGGTTTGGGGGGTGACTCAAATTAGCCATGTTTTGTATTGGCATAACAAAGCTGTTAAATGATTGTTGGTTACACTTTTAGGTGAATTTGTCTTCTATTTTATGAGGAACCCAGTGCAAGTCACTAAATATTGTCTAGTAACATCTGCATAACACTTGTAATAGCTAAGGTTAATTGAGCTTAAAGAAATTGTTACCATTAAAGTCTGTTTAAAGACACTTTGGTCTTACTCAGTAATTCCAGCTAACATGAAATTCACACTTTAACTTAATATTGTTTGTAAATTCTGTTTTGAACTTAGAAATTTAAAAGTATAAAGAATTTAGGATAATGATTCTCAAAAAGTGATCCCAAAACCAGTAATACCAGTATCATCTGGGATTTTTTTAATCTTCCCCTGAGGATATGTTTCTATTGATTTGAGAGAGGAACATTGGTCAGTTGTCTCCTGCAGGAGTCCTGACAGGATTAAACCAGCAACCTTTTTGGTGCACAGGACAATACTCTGACTAACCAAGCCACCCAGCCAGGGCCATTTGGGAAATTCTTTACAATGGAAATTTACTAGATGCCACTGCAGGACTATTACTGATTGAGAAACCATGGAGTGGCACCCAGTAGCCTGTTTTAAACCAAGCAGATTAATTCTGAAGTTTGTTCCTAGCTCTCTCCTTTATAATAATTCAGTAGTCCTTGGACCCTAGAGTTATTTTACAACTCCTATTTCATGGCTACAAGAACTTAGATTGTATGCCCAAGTAGTACATTTCCATATAATTGACAAATTTGTACTTTGAATTACAAATAATGTAGGCTGATTGACATTTAAAATAATATACTGTAATCTGAGTAACAAACATCCTGACGTTCAAATTCATAACTAAGACCTTGGGGGGAGCGGCAGGGCGGTATAAGTAATTCAATCAAGGTCTGGATAGTGTTGAAAAAGCAACTGAAAGTGCTAAATGTTGGTTATCTAGCTGAACAAGGATTTGAACCCTGCCCCCATTCTGTGGTTTTTACATTTTTTTTTTTTTTAACTGCAACAGTGAGTTGTCATGTTAGGGGTGTTTGCAGTGTTACTGAAATTAACATTAAATATAGCTTAAGGCAGTTGGTAAAACCTTTCAATGTAATGGGAAAAGTAAATGGTAAAGGTGTTCGGAAATGGGATTTAAAAGCATGGCAGCTTCTGCCCTGCCAAGTGATGGAGAAACTTAAAAAATCAAAACTACAGTTTTCTAGAAAGGCTAGAAAAGATTGAAGTTGGCTGAACACTTGTTTTCTTTAGGGCTTTAATAATGACCACCTGCATTATTTTCTGCTAACCTCTAAGTACTTTGTTGCCTCATTTTGAAGAATTTTTTATAACTCTAGAACAGTGCTTCTGATAATTATCTCCAAGTTGTACACTATTTCTAGATGAACTTTTTATTTTGAGCCCTCTTGATTTTTTCGTGTATTGTAGGAAATGGTTTTATGAATAACACTTTCATTTTTACATTTTATTGTCTGAGACTTTGTGTAATCTCGATTCCTTGTTTATCATATCAAATTTAAATGTCAAGGCCAAACAGTGGGAGTACTTTTATGCTCTGTTTACTTAACACAGTTAACCAACTGTCATTTGCTGACCCCCCAGCCATCTCTCCTGAACTGCTACCTGAAAGGGTACCTTTAAGATGTCTAAAGCTGACTTGATATCTACATACAGACATGTACACATGCATACCTGTTCTTGGCCTCAATAAATGACATTCAGTTGCACTGGCCCCAAAACTAGGTATCAACCTTGATTTCTCCACTCCTGTCAGTTCTAAATTGTATTCAGGACCTATCTGTTTACCATATTCACTGCTGCACAATGGTCTAAAGCTCCACCATCTCAGATTATTGCAATCGCTTACTGGGTGGTCTCCCAAATTCTTCCTTCACAGCAATCTACCACACAACACCTGGCATAATCCTTTTAAACTATGTCATATCATCCCTTTGCTACAAACCTAATGGTTTCCCATCTCATTCAGAGTAATAGCCAAAATATTAATAGCAATTTACAGGCTGTATTGACTTCCCACCACTTAATTTCTAATCACTGCTTGCCTCCACACCTTCCCCAACTCCCTCAGCTGTCACACAGGCCTCTGCTGAGACTTGAGATGTTTGCCCTTGTTCTTCCCTTGCCTAGAATGATCTTAACCTTAGATATCATATGGCTGTCTCCTAATTGTTAGGTCTATGTTCAAATGTCAACTTAGAGTGGCTTTTGACTATCCTATATAATAAAAGGCATATGCAAATTAGCCTGGTCTGGGAGTTTGACCAGGGGGTGGGGCTGGCCAGCCAACTCCCCACGGCCCCTCCTCCCATCCGGCACCGGCCCCCCCAACCCCATTTGGGGTAGGCTGGCCAGATCCCACCATTGCATGAATTCGTGCACCGGGCCTCTACACTGAGTGGCCAGATTATTATGACCACCTGACGTTTGTAGGCAACCTAGCTATAATTTTGTGCTGAAGTTGCCAGAGGGCCAGATCATTATAAACGTCTGAATAGCACAACATACCTAAGTATCGTTGCTGATCAAGTTCATCCTATCATGTGGATGGCGTATCCCAATGTAGATGACTTCTTCCAACAAGACAATGTGCCATGCCACGGTGCTCGCATTGTGCAGGAGTGGTTTCAAGAACATGAGGGAGACTTTACCTTGCTTAGGACGCCCCCACAATCACCAGATTTCAATCCAATTGAGCATTTGTGGGACGAAGTTAAAAGAGCCATCAGGCAGCTGGTTCTACAACCATCAAATCTCACAGAACTGGACAGTGCTATTCATCAGGCATGGTGTCAGACTCCTCACATCACCTTTCAACATCTCGTGGAGTCAATGCCAAGAAGAATCGCCGCAATATTGAAGGCAAAAGGTGGCCCAACGAAGTACTGATGGGTCACAATAATCAGGCCAGTCATAATAATCTGGCCACCCAGTGTAGTTCTACATAAAATAGCAACACAGCACCACCATTATAGAGTGCACCATGGCATATTCAGTATTAGCCACCTTACATGTAATATTTATTGTTTGTTTCTCCTCAACTTCACCCCAGAAGACAAAGTATAAAAACAGGGTTTTGGTCTGTGTTCTATATTCCTCAGTGACTAGATGAGGACCTTGCACATGGTTACAGTGCTCAGATATTTAATAATGAATGTGAGTTGCCGGGAGCCGGTGGCATATGGCGCCCGAACAGGGTTCCCCTAGGTAAGCGCCCCACACTCGGGACGGATAGGACTCCACCGTAGGAAGATGGTGGATAGTCTTCGCCGACTCCGTCCACACCTTTGGGAAGCCCTGGAACAGGATTCCCTTAGGTAAGCCCCCCCTCATTGAGAACCCCACACTCGGGACGGATCAGACTCCACCGTAGGAAGAGGGTGGATAGTCTTCGCCGACTCCGTCCACACCTTTGGGAATCCCTGGAACAGGATTCCCTTAGGTAAGCCCCCCCCCCTTGAAAACCCCCACACTCGGGACGGATAGGACTCCACCAGGGTGCTACAGACCCCCCTATAGAGGATAAATAGGGTAAGAAGGTGGATAGTACAGAACTTAGATTGAGAAGATGTGCCATACTGAGTCCAAAGAAAGAAGACTCTGTATTGATCTTTAGATTAAGAAGATGTGCCATACTGAGTCTAAAGAAATAAGACTCTGTATTGATCTTTTAACACATATGCTTGCTAGCAGAGGAATTAAGGTTACTCCCAGTCAGACAGAACGTTTTGTACAACAAATATGTCCATGCTTTTCTGAGGAAGGAAAGGTAAATGTAATGGCATGGGAGAAGGTAGGCCCAAGGAGCCTTATCCTTAACCCCACTGCAGCCTTTCTACCCTGGGAAAGTGCAGGATTGGCAAGCTCTCCCTGGGATGATAGATCAGGACTCAGGTAATAGGAGAAAGCGCCAATCCTACTCTTAAAATGGATACAAGAGAGCGTTTGAGGTTTTTCTTTTTAATGCCTGCTTTTAAAAAATAAAAAAGGGGGAATTTGCCGGGAGCCGGTCCATGCTTGCTGTTTCAAGGGACCTGGCATATATGGCATACTGTTCTTAATATGTTTGCTCACCTTCTTGGCACTATGTGTTTTAACCAAGGTCTCTGAGAAAGGTTGTTTTCCCCAGGTAGGGATTTTCCCCTGAAGTTAGGGAGGGAATAAAACCCCTCAACTAAGTGCCAGGCGGGTAATTAATCCCTTTAACTACGAGCAATCATGCTTAAACTACATAATCTTTTCTCCCTGGAATGGAGATAAGAAACGCCCTAACCTTTGTAATAGAGATTGATAGGATTGAATCAACTGGTATAAATACAGTTGTAACAAGACAGAAACACTCAGAACTCAGAACAAGACAGCAAGAGACAGAACTCAGACAGGGCTTGGAAGACAGGACCAAGAGAGACAGAGCCTAGGCACAGAATCTACACAGAACGTTCTCTAGAGACAGAAGGACTTCGCTGGAGAGAACATGGCAAAAGATCGTGGACTGAACCTGACTACAGAAATTGGCAAGAGAACCTGACTAGAACCTGGTGACTGAACCTGGCTGGAGATCTCAGACAGAACCTGGCTGGAGAACCTAGCGAGAGAACATGGCTACAGAACCTCGCTGGAGATCCGAAGCAGAACCTCTCTGGAGATCCGGGCTAGAGATCCTGGCTAGGCTGCTGATCAACTGAACGCTGTCTCCGTGTCATTCCTTCTTCGCCGACTCCGTCCACACCTTTGGGGACCCCTGGACCCGCTGGGGTTAGACCCCGGCAGTGAGTTTAATGGTAGACTTTGCCAAATGTATTTCTTGGCAACATGCTATAGAAAAAATAATAAATGGAACATTCTTTACTCTCTACTACAAGTTAAATACCACTGTAGCAAATAGATGGACATTTCCATTTCTATCAGTATGGATAATTACCCTGACCAACTGTCTTGTGAAAAAGCAATAAATCATGCTGAGGAAAACTTTTTAAATATATTTTTATTCATTTCAGAGAGGAGGGGAGAGGGAGAGCTAGAAACATCAATGATAAGAGAGAATCATTGACTGCCTCCTGCATGCTCCCCACCGGGAGTCGAGCCCACAACCTGGGCATGTGCCCTGACCAGGAATCAACAGTGACCACCTAGTTCATAAGTTGACACTCAACCACTGAGCCATGCTGGCTGGGCAAAAAAACTTTAAAAGGGAGTCTATAATAGGAGTACTGTCAAGCCAAAAATAAATTGAAACCAGTAACCCAAAGAGGAAGTAGAATATAACCAGAAGCCAGCTTACATCTTGAAAACAAGTCACTTAAAAAACTAAGTGAACAGTACCTTAATTTTTGCGACCCTAGCAAACCCCAGGATGCATCCAGAGTAGTGTCAAACAACAGAAATCTATCCCTAATATATACAAAGCAAAATTTGTGTAATTTGAACCTTAGTGGCAGGAGAATATGCAGCTCTCAGTATTTGTGAAGATTTGCAGCCCTAACCCAGAAAACTCAAACAGAATATTTAAAGTCCCAAATCAGAGCAACAATAAGCTGCAAGGAACTCGCAGTTGGGGCGGGAGGAGGGTGGAGGGGGGGAAGGGAGGGAGAGAGTACAAGGGAACTTAGCTTCATGAGTGGGAGCCATCTGACTTGTAAATATTGCAGACTTTAAAAGATTATCCAAATTGGAAAGGAAGAAGTAAAACTATATTCACAGATGACATGATATAGAAAATCCTAAAGAAAATAAAATTCTGGAGGAAATTGAATTCAACAAAGTTGCAGGATACAAAAGTCCATACCAAAAAAAATCAGTTTTATTTCTGTAACTATTAATGAACAATCCAAAAATGACATTAACAATAGCATCAGAAAGAATAAAATACTTAAGAATAAATTTAACCTAGGAAGTGCAAAACTTTTATACTGAAAACTACAAAACATTTCTGAAAGAAAGGAATCCTAAATAAGTAGGAAGACATCAGTCTCCGTTTTTGGCTAGTTGGGCAATCAGCAGAGGCAGTTAAGTAAGATCACCCTTGGTGAGAAAAAGCCCATGTTGTTAGGTCCATACATAGCCTCCATCCCTGCTCCAATGACCATTTTCTTCATGTGCTCAATGTGAAGTGCTGGAGTGGAGCATAGAAAGGCTGCCTAAAATCCACAGGACTATCTTTTTGTGTACTTGATTGTCAAGAGCCTGCTACATGGTACATGTTCTCTTGTGAGCATTAATGTGAGACACAAAGAAACTGATACATTGTGCCTACTCCGATAAGTGTCCATCCATATAATATCCACCCAGACCTCAATGTCACTTGTCTTCCAATTAAGACTTTCGGTTCTGCCAAAGAGTCAGTATATAACTGTAACTCAAACTACCTCTCCTTTCACATGAATTAAAAAATTAAACGTATGTCTCATAACTGTGCACTGGGAAAATTTCCCTTCACCAGTGTCATTCAAAGCCAATCCTAGGTGGAGCAATTATGTGGCAACAGTCTATTTATGGCTAGTTCTAATATATATCGCACTAGCCCACAGGTGAACCAGGCATAGATAGGTGAGCTGGTCATAAGGAACTCCCCATGAGGTCATCAGTGAGATCACCAGTGCAACAGAGATAAGTGACCCGGAAGGTTAGGTCACCTATTCATAGAATTCACATGGCTCTTCTGGTCTTCGCTTGAGTCTCAGTGTATCACTTCCTACATACACGGAAACGTTGCTGCCCTTGCCCAGCTTTATTACTTGGTTGACTGGATAATCCTGCAGAGTCACTTAGTGTACAGTGGTCAGATGTTTGGTCTTTACTAAAACCCAGTAGCACACTAGGACCAATTTTTTTTTTAACAGAGTAGTTCACTATGGTGAAATGCATAGCCTTGCTCCAGAATATAAGGGCCTATATCGTGACTCTTCTACTGGAGCTTGCCTCAAATTCCATATATCTCTCATGGATATCCAGCACTATCAGATCTTCAGGATCATATGACGTAAATGTGACTTTTCAGGCCTGACCATAGACAACTACAAAGGCTTTCTTTACCTGAGAGGCCTCGTAAGGGCAAGCTGTCCTTCCCTCACCAGACCTGGTGCACAGCCCAAGTATTATAACTTCCAAAGGGAGTAGTAGTGAAGTACTATTGATGACCCTCTGCCTGCTCATGCTTTTCACATATTTACCTTCCTAGCCCCAGTGCCTTCATTACGAGGTAGCTTTATCTGAGGCATTAGGCAGGGGTCTTCCTCAGGTGTTTCGGCTGAAATCTCCTAATGGTGGAGGAAAGTGGAAAACGTTGAATACATTTGTCCCTACTTAGACTCAGGACCCAGTAATTTTCTGCTTCTGGCCCTTCCTCCTCATTCTTCACACCTCCACCCCCACCCATTCTTCACACCTCCACCCCCACCCCAGGGTCTATAAAACAGCCGTGACCTTTTGTTAAGGGCTCTTTCAACAGTGAACCAACCCCCACATCTGTGCTGATTCACCTGACCCTTGACCAGTGTGCCTGCCATTTTACAGGGAAAATGAAACAGGAGAGTTGGCATCTTATCCAGTTTTTAGCCTCCTGCTTATACTATCGCAGTAAGGGAGTCATGGCTTCACTATTACTTTTATTTTTTACTCCTTGTTGCTTTTTTAAAAAAAATATTTTATTGGTTTTTTACAGAGAGGAAAGGAGAGGGATGGAGAGTTAGAAACATCGATCAGCTGCCTCCT
This sequence comes from Myotis daubentonii, assembly GCF_963259705.1. Lineage (NCBI taxonomy): Eukaryota > Metazoa > Chordata > Mammalia > Chiroptera > Vespertilionidae > Myotis > Myotis daubentonii. The sequence continues at coordinate 162,183,805 of NC_081840.1, forward strand.
GCACACCCCCTACTGGGGATGTGCCCGCAACCAAGGTACATGCCCCTGACCGGAATCGAACCCGGGACCCTTCAGTCTGCAGGGCAATGCTCCATCCACTGAGCCAAACCGGTCAGGGAACTCCTTGTTGCTTTAATTAGCTGCTCCACCACCTGACAGCTCAGCTCTCCCTCCCAGCTAAAAACTAGCTTTTGATAAGGTAGGGTTAAACCTCCAACTTTGTTCTTCTTCTTCAGTATTATGTTAGTTATTCTGGATCTTTTACTTTTCCATATAAACTTTAGAATCAGTTTGTCAAATCCACAAAATAACTGGCTTGGGTTTGATTGGGACTGCCTTGAATCTAGAGATTAAGTTGGGAATAGCTGACATCTTGACAATATTGAGTCTTCCTATCTGTGAACATGGAATGTCTCTTAATTTATTTGGTTCTTCTTTCATTACTTTCGTCCAAGTTTTGTAGTTTTCCTCATATATTTCTTATACATTTTTGTTAAATGTATACTTAAGTGTTTCATTTTCTTCTGGGGTGCTAAAGTAAACAGTGTTGTGTTTTTAATTTCAAATTCCAATTCTTCATTGCTGGTACATAGGAAAATGATAGACTTTTGTGTATTAACCTTGTATGCTGCAACCTTGTTATAAATTGCTTATTAGTGCCAAGAGTTTTATTGATTCTTTCAGGTTTTCAACATACACAACCCTGTCATCTGCAAACAAAGTTAGTTTTACAACTTCCTTCCCAATCTGTATACTATTTACTTTCTTTTATTGTTTTATTGCATTAGCTAGGGCTTCCAGTATGATGCTGGAAAGGAGTGGTGAGAAAGGACATAGTTGTCTTATTACTGATCTTAGCAGAAAAGCTTTTAGTTTCTCACCATTGAGTATAACAAGTGTAGTCTTGTGTAGATATACTTTATAAAGTTGAGGAAAAGATTAATAAAATCAATAAACATCTGGCCCTTTATTCCTAATTTGCAGAGAATTTTTATCATAAATGGATGTTGAGTTTTGTCGAATGCTTTTCCTGTATCTACTGATATAACAATGTGATTTTTATTTTTTAGCCTGTTGAAGTGATGAATTACATTAATTGATTTTGAATGGTGAATCCGCCTTGAATACCCAGAATAAATCCCACTTGGTCATGAGTGTATAATTCTTTTTATACATTATTGATTTCCTAGTATTCTGTTATGGATTTTTCCATTTGTGTTCATGAGAGATCTTGGTTTGTAGTTCTCTTTTCTTGTAATGTCTTTATCTAGTTTTGGTATAGGGCAATGCTGACCCCATAGCATGACCCAGGAAGTATTCCCTCTGTTTTTATCTTCTGGAAGAGACTGTAGAGAATTGGTATAATTTCTTCCTTAAATGTTTGGTGGAATTTAGCAGTGAACCCATCTGGGTTTGATGCTTTCTGTTATTGAAGGTTATTAATTATTTATTCAATTTCTTAAATAGATAATGGCCTATTCAGATTACCCCTTTCTCCTTGTGTGAGTTTTGGTATGTTGTGTATTTCAAGGAATTTGTTCATTTGAAATAGGCTATCAAATTTGTGGGCATAGAGTTGTTCATAGTATTTATGTCCATATCTATGTGATCTGTAGTGATGTTATTTCTTTCATTTCTGAAATTAGCTATTTGTGTCGTCTATCTTTTTCCCCTTAGTTAGCTTGGCTAGATGCTTATTGATTTTATTAATCTTTTCAAAAAAACAGATTTTGGTTTTGTTGATTTTCTCTGTTGATTTGCTATTTTCTATTTCATTTGTTTCTCCTCTGATTTTTATTATTTCTTTTCTTTGGCTAACTTTGGATTTAATTAGCTCTTCTTTTTCTAGTTTTCTAAGGTGGAACATCAGATAATTAATTTTAGATCTTTCTTTTTTTCTAATATGTGCATTTTTCAATTATGCAAATTTCCCTCTAAGCACTGCTTTCACTACATCTCACAGATTTTGATAAGCTGTATTTCTATTTAGTTCAAAATACTTAAATTTCTCTTGATTATTCATCTTTGAGCTATGTGCTACTTAGAAATGCGTTGTTTAATTGCACAGCATTTTGAGATTTTCTAGCTATCTTTTGGTTATAGATTTCTAGATGAATTCTATTGTGGTCTAGGTGTATATATTGTATAATTTCTATTATTTTAAATATGCTAAAGTGTGTTCTATGATCCAAAATATGGTCTACCTTGGTAAATGTCCTGTGTGAACTTGAGCAAAATGTGTAACTGCTGCCATTGAAGAAAGTAGTCTATACATATCAATTATATCTAGTTGAGTAATGGTGCCATTGAGTTCAACTATACCCTTCCTGTTCTGCTTGCTAGATCTGTCCATTATTAATAGGTGGGTGCCAACAATATTAGTGGATTCATCTTTTCCCCTCTCCAGTTATGTTAGATTTTGACTCATATTTTGGTGCTCTGTTGTTAGGCACATCACGTTAAGGATTGTTATATCTTCATGGAGAATCATCTCCTTTATCATTATTTAATGCCTCTCTTTACCATGATAATTTTCTTTTCTCTGAAGTCTGTTCACTATGAGGTTAATATAGATACTCCAGCATTCTTTTGCTTGGTATTAGCATGGTATGTCTTTTTCTATTCGTTTACTTTTAATCTATATCTGTCTTTATATTTAAAATAGGTTTCTTGCCCTAACCGGTTTGGCTCAGCAGATGAAGCGTCAGCCTGTGGACTCACAGGTCCCAGGTTCGATTCCGGTCAAGGGCATGTACCTTGTTTGCAGGCACATCCCCAGTAGGGGGCGTGCAAGAGGCGGCTGATCGAAGTTTCTCTCTCATCGATGTTTCTAACTATCCCTCTCCCCTCCTATCTGTAAAAAATCAATAAAAATATTTTTTTAAAAAATGACACAGAACCTAGACACAGAACCTACACAGAACCTAGAGACAGAAGAACTTCGCTGGAGAGAACATGGCAAAAGATCCTGGACAGAAACTGGCCACAGAACCTAGAGACAGAACCTAGCGAGAGAACCTGGCTGAAGAACCTAGAGACAGAACCTGGCTACAGAACCTGGATAGAACATGGCAAGAGAACCTGACTGAACCTGGCTGGAGAACCTGGACAGAACCTGGCTACAGAACTTGGTTGGAGAACCTAGACAGAACCTGGCTACCGAACCTGGCTGGAGAACCTAGCAAGAGAACATGGCTACAGAACCTGGCTGGAGATCCTAGACAGAACTTGGCTGGAGAACTGGCTACAGAACCTGGCTGGAGACCCTGACAAGAGAACCCGGCTATGATGATCACCTGAAAAAAAAAATATATATATATATATATTTAAAAAATAATAAAATAATAAAATAGGTCTCTTGTAGATAGTATATACTTGGCCTTGTTTTTTGATATGCTCTGACAGTCTCTGCCTTTTAATTGGTGTATTTAGATCATTGGCACTTAAACTCATTATTAATATAGTTGGATTAATATCTACAATATTTTTTTAAATATATTTTTATTGATTTTTTACAGAGAGGAAGGGAGAGAGATAGAGAGCTAGAAACATCGATGAGAGAGAAACATCGATCAGCTGCCTCCTGCACATCTCCTACTGGGGATGTGCTTGCAACCCAGGTACATGCCCCTGACCGGAATCGAACCTGGGACCTTTCAGTCCGCAGGCTGACGCTCTATCCACTGAGCCAAACCGGTTTTGGCAATTTCTACAATATTTGCTTCTGTTTTCTATTCATTGCCTTTGTTCCTGTATTTTTCTTCCATTCCCTTTCTAACTTTTGTGGTTTTAACTGAGCATTTAATATAATTCTGTTTTATCTTCTTAGCATATCCATTATTATTTTTTTTAATTTCCTTAGTGGTTGCCCTATAGTTTGCAATAAGCCTTTACAAATCCACTGTCAGAGTCCACTTTTGAATGCCATTGTGTAGCTTCATGGGTAGTGCAAGTGCCTTATAATAAAAAAGTATTCCTTTCTTCTAGTCCCTTGTGTCACTACTCTCAGTTATTTTACATGTATAAACTATGATCTTTATTTATTGTTGCTGCTATTGTTTTGAACAAACTGCTCTGTTAGATCAATTATGAATAAGAAAAATAAGTTTTCACTTTATTCTTTTTCTAATCCCCTCCCTCCTTCCCTCCCTCCCTCCCTCTCTGTCTCCCTTCCTTCCTTTCTTTCTTTCTTTCTTTCTTTCTTTCTTTCTTTCTTTCTTTCTTTCTTTCTTTCTTTCGTTCGTTCGTTCTTTCTTTCTTTCCCAGTTTTTTATCTATATGATTTTCTTTCTCCCTGTTAAAGTTCTTAAATATTTCTTAAAAGGCAAGTGTATTGGCAACATAGTCCCTCACTTTTTGTTTTTTTGAGGACGTCTTTATTTCTTCTCTTTGAAGGATAATTTTGCTGGGTACAGAATTCTATATTAGTGATTATTTTTCTTTCAACACTTTAAATATTTCAGCCCCCTATCTTTTTGCTTGTGTGGTTTCTGTGAAGAAATTGTGTGTAATTCTTATTTTCACTCCTTATAGGTAATGTGTTTTGTTACTTTTGTTTCTTTTTTTTTTTTTTGCTTTTTTTTTTAATTAAATCTTTATTGTTCAGATTATTACATTTGTTCCTCTTTTTTTCCCCCCCATAACTCCCCTCCTCCCAGTTCCCGCCCCACCCTCCGCCCTCACTCCCCACCCACTGTCCTCATCCATAGGTGCATGATTTTTGTCCAGTCTCTTCCCACATCTCCCACACCCCTTTCCCCCCCAAGAATAGTCAGTCCATTCCCTTTCTATGTCCCTGATTCTATTATAATCAACAGTTCATTCTGTTCATCAGATTATTTATTCACTTGATTCTTAGATTCACTTGTTGATAGATGCATATTTGTTGTTCATAATTTGTATCTTTACCTTTTTCTTCCTCTTCCTCTTCTTAAAGGATACCTTTCAGCATTTCATATAATCCTGGTTTGGTGGTGATGAACTCCTTTAGCTTTTCCTTATCTGTGAAGCTCTTTATCTGACCTTCAATTCTGAATGATAGCTTTGCTGGATAAAGTAATCTTGGTTGTAGGTTCTTGGCATTCATCACTTTGAATATTTCTTGCCACTCTCTTCTGGCCTGCAAAGTTTCTGTTGAGAAATCAGCTGACAGTCGTATGGGTATTCCCTTGTAGGTAACTGAGTTTCTTTCTCTTGCTGTTTTTAAGATTCTTTCTTTATCTTTTGCTCTTGGCATTTTAATTATGATGTGTCTTGGTGTGGTCCTCTTTGGATTCCTTTTGTTTGGGGTTCTCCGCACTTCTTGGACCTGTAAGTCCATTTCTTTCACCAGGTGGGGGAAGTTTTCTGTCATTATTTCTTCAAATAGGTTTTCAATATCTTGCTCTCTCTCATCTTCTGGCACCCCTATAATTCTGATGTTGGTACGCTTGAAGCTGTCCCAGAGGCTCCTTACACTATCCTCGCATTTTTGGATTCTTTTTTCATTTTGCTTTTCCGGTTGGATGTTTTTTGCTTCCTCGCATTTCAAATCATTGACTTGATTCTTGGGCTCCTCTGGTCTGCTGTCGGGCGTCTGTATAATATTCGTTATTTCAGTCCGTGTATGCTTAATTTCTAGTTGGTTCCCCAATATAAGATCGAGGGTCTTATTAGTTTTCGTGTAGATCTCATTAAGTTTATCGGCAGCTTCTAAACAGTTCTTGAGAGACCTTAAAAGTGTGGTTCTGAACTCTATATCTTCCTTTGACAATTTTGTCCTGTTTCTTTGTCTCCGCATTTTGTTATGCTTCCTTGGTTCACCCCCTAGTGGTCTTTGTTCGCAGTCTTATAGTTAAATCTTGATTGTTGTAGCTAATTCCAGGGAGGGTTTGACCTCCAGGCCAAGTGGCTATGAGAATCAGCTGTGTCAGCAGTGAGAGAACTTCTGTCCTCTAGGGAGGTGCTAATCTAGCCTTTGCCTGAGGCTATCCGGCAAATGCCTCTGTGCAGGGCGTGGGCAGGGCGGGTCGCACAGGATCAACAGGGTGGGCCGGAGAGAGCAGTTATGGCGGCTCTCAGTCCTGTCCCCAGGGGCTCTGCCTCTCTGAGTCCCAGCACCCGCTGCAAAGCTGGGAGAGAAAGCTGCACTCGCTCTGACTGAAGCCAGACAGTCCCGCTTCTCCCGTTTGAGTCTGGGTCCTTAAAGACTCGCCTGTATCTGGAGCTCAGAGTCTGCGACTCCCTCCCAATTGAAAACAACAACCTCGCCCTCCGCCGCCAGCCCGCTCCTCGAACTCTGCACCTCAGAATTTGACTTCAGCACTGCGCCTCCTCTGAGTGTCCGTGTGCGTTTCTCTTTCCTCCTAGTTGTAGGACTTCCACTCAGCCAGCGTTCCTGTGGTTCTGGGTGATGTCCCTTCCGTTTTTTGGTTTCACTTTTGAAGTAGTTGTTCAAAGCAGCAAACTCCGGCATTAACCTATGCCGCCATCTTGGTTCTCCACTTTTGTTTCTTTCAAGATTTTTTTCTGTATGTTTGGTGTTCTTAAGTCTGAGTATGATATGCCTAGATGTAGGTGGTTGTTTTTTGTTTGGTTGTTTTTTTTTTTTTTTGCATTTATTCTGCTTGGTGTTTTCTGAGCTTCCTTGATGTGTGGTTTGTGCTTTGAAATCAATTTAGAAGAAATTCTTAGTCATTTATTGCTTCAAATATTACTTGTTTTTCTCTCTTTCTTTGTATGCCTTTTGTAGTTGTCCCACAGTCTTTGGATATTCTGTTCCATGTTCCTCCAATCTTTTTCCTTGGCTTTTCAATTCTGAAAGTTTCTGTTGACATATCCTCAAGCTCAGAGAATTTCTCTCCTCAATTCTATTAGTGAGCCCATCAAAGGCATTCTTCATTTTTGTATTGTTTTTGACCTCTAGTATTTCTTTTTTTTTTTCCTTAGAATTTCCATCTCTGTGCCCATTTGTTCTAGTATGCTTTCTACTTTATTCATTACAGCCCTTGACATATTAATAATTGTTATTTTAAATTCCTGGCCTAATAATCCAAAATCCCTGCCATGTTTTAGTCTGGTTCTAGTACTTACTCTCTCTTTAAATGTATTTTTTTCTTTTTGCTTTGTAATTTTTTTTTTTGAAAGCCATACATGATATACTGAAAGAAAATGTGCAAATAGGCCTTTAATGATGTGGTGGGAGGGTATGGGGTGAGGGGAAGCTTTCCATAAAGTCCTGTGATGAGGTCTCAGTCTTTCAGTGAGCTGTGTCCTGGACTGTAAAATTCACAAGTGCTTCTCTCTTTATTTTTCACCCCCTTAGGTGGGGAAGGACAGCTAGAGGGGGCTAGAGTTTGTTATCTCCCTTCTTCCAGGTTGGTTAGGCTCTGATAAAACCCCAGCAAGCAAGGCTGATAAAGTAATTTCTCTTGGGGGCATATCTTAAGAAAAACAGAATGTTCTGGTATATTTTAATATGGTTCCTTTCCCCCTCCCCTTGATAAAATTATGAGGGAATTGTTCTCCAGTCTTCAATATGAGAACTTGATAGGCTCCTGGAGGCAAAACTCAAAAAAGTGTGGGTGACCCCGGAGACTGGGCACCTTTGAAGTTTTTAACTCTCAGACTTGTCCAAACCAAACCTCCAGCTATTCATGAGTTACAGCTTAGGTTTCCTTAACTTAGTACCGGCTACTGTGGAGCTTCCAGCTCATGGGTTTCTGCTTTGGTAAATGGTGAATCTCTGTATTCACCTGTCTATCTCTCCAGTTATGGAGGCAGCACATTTCCCTGTCATCTCAATTCTCTGATGAATGTAAGAAGAGCTATTGATTTTGTTTGTTCAACTTTTCACCTTTGTAAAACAAACTTTTTTTAGGATGGAGTGACAACTTTAAGCTCCTTACATGGCAAAACATTACTTAGAAGTCTTTTATTTCTTTGACCCATGGATTTTTGAAATATACATGTATAATTTTTTTAAGGAACTTTATTTTTTAGAGCAATTTTAAATTAACAGAAAAATTGAATAGCTAATACATAGCGTTTCCATATTCCCCTGTCCCCCACACATGCAAAGCCTCACCCATTATCAATATCCTCCACAAGAGTGGTACATTTGTGAACTTGCTTCAACACATCATCATCACCCAAAGTCTATGTAGTTTACAGCTTACTCATAGTGTTGTATATTCTATAGTTTTTGACAAATATATAATGACTAGAGGCCCGGTGCACAAAAATTTGTGCATTCGGGAGGGTTTCTCAGCCCGGCCTGCAGCCTCTCGCAGTCCGGGACCTGTCGGGGGATGTCCACCTGCCAGCTTAGACCTGCTCCCCAGGGGATCAGGCCTAAGCTGGCAGTCAGACATCCCTCTGGCAGCCTGGGAGCCCTCGGGGGATGTTCAATTAATGTCTTAGGCCCAGTCCCCATGGGGAGTGGGTCTAAGCCATTAGTCGGACATCCTTAGTGCTACTGCGGAGGCGGGAGAGGCTCCCACCACTGCCGCTACCCTGGCCAGCCATGAGCCAACTTCTGGCTGAATGGCGCTCCCCCTATGGAAGTGCACTGACCACCAGGGGGCAGCTCCTGCATTGAGCGTCTGCCCCCTGGTGGTCAGTGCATGTTATAGTGACTGGTCATTCCCAGTTGTTCGGCCATTAGGGTCAACTTGCATATTACCCTTTTATTATATAGGACTAGAGGCCCGGTGCACAAAAATTTGTGCACTTGGGGGGGCGGGGGGGGGGGTCCCTCAACCTGGCCTGTGCCCTCTCGCAGTCTGGGACCCCTCAGGAGATAACGACCTGCTGGCTTAGGCCTGCTCCCGAGTGGCAGAGGGCAGGTCCAATCCCTAGGTGCAGCCCCTGGTCGGGCTCAGAGCAGGGCCGATTGGGGAGTTGGGGCGCCGCCCCCTGTCATGCACAGAGCAGGGGGATCGGGAGGTTGTGATGCCACCCTCAGTCACGCTCAGGGCAGGGCCGATTGGGGGTTTGGGGCACCGTCCCCTGTCACACTCAAGGCAGGGTCGATGGGGAGGTTGCGGCACCACCCCCTGTCACGCACAGAGCAGGGCCAATCAGGGGGTTGGGGCACTGCCCCCTGTCACTCACAGAGCAGGGCCCTTCAGGGGGTTTGGGGCGCCGCACCCTGTCACACACAGAGCAGGGCCGATCAGGGGGTTGGGGCGCCTTCCCCTGTCACGAACAGAGCAGGGTGGATAGGGAGGTTGTGGCCCCGCCCCCTGTCACACACAGAGCCACAGGGCGATCAGGGGGTTTGGGCGCTGCCCCCTGTCACGCTGATCCTGGTGCCGGGAGGCCTCGTGGCTCCGCTGATCCCGGTGCTGGGGGGCATATTACCCTTTTACTATATAGGGTAGAGGCCTGGTGCACGGGTGGGTGCTGGCTGGTTTGCCCTGAAGGGTGTCCTGGATCAGGGTGGGTGTCCCCACTGGGGTGCCTGGCCAGCCTGGGTGAGGGGATGATGGCTGTTTGCAGCTGGTCACACATCCTTCAGGGTGGGGGTCCCCACTGGGGTGCCTGGCCAGTCTGGGTGAGGGGCAGAGGGCTGTTTTCAGGCTGGGGGTGACTGAAGCTCCTAACCGCTCCTTTCTTTCTTTCTTTCTTTCTTTTTTTTTTTTTTATTCTGGGCCAGCTTTAGCTTTGAGGCTTGGCTCCAGCTCGTAGGCCTCCGCTGCTGAAAGTAGGTTTCTGGCCTTTGCTTACAATGTTGCGATCCTGCTGGCTGAAGCCTGGCATGTTTCTGGGGTTTTGTTTAGCTTCTATGTTTGTTACATAGTTGCTTGCAGCTCAGAGGCCTGCAGTGGCAGGCGGAGAACGTTGGTGTCCTCCGTCACTGAAGCAAGCAAGCCTCATGTTAGTTTCAAGCTGCCTGGCTGCCGGCCGCCATCTTGGCTGGCAGTTAATTTGCATATCGCCCTGATTAGCCAATGGGAAGGGTAGCGGTCGTTCGCCAATTACCATGTTTCTCTTTTATTAGATAGGATATGTATCTACAGAGAAGCTACAGAGTAGCTTCACCACTCTAAAAATCCTCTCTTCTTTGCCTACATATCCTTTTCTAAACCCTGGCAATTATCGATCCTTTTACTGTCTCCATAGTTTTGCCTTTTTAAGAATGTCATTTAGTTGGAATCATACAATAAGTAGCCTTTACAGATTGTCTCCTTTCCCTTTGTAATATGCACTTAAGTTTCCTCCCTGTATTTTTATGACTTGATAGTTCATTTCTTCTTAGCACTGAATATTATTCCATTGTCTAAATATACCACAGTACATTTATCCACTTAACTATTGAAGGGTACGTTGGTTGCTTCCAGGTGTTAACAATTGTGAATTAAACTGCTATAAACATCCATGGGAGTGTTTTCGTGTGGACATTACTTTTCAACTCCTTTGGGTAAATACCAAGTGGTGTGATTGCTGGATCATTTATTAAGTGCATGTTTAATTTTGTAAGAAGCTACCAAAATGTCTTCTATAAAGTGGCTTTACCATTTTGCATTCCCATTAGCATAAATAAAGAGTTTTGTTGCTCCACATCTTTGCCAGCATTTGGTTGTCAGTGTTTCAAATTTTTACTATTCTAGTAGTTGTGCAGTTGTTTTAATTTACATTTCCTTGATGACATATGATGGGGAACATCTTTTTTTATTTTTTTATTTTTAAAATATATTTTATTGATTTTTCACAGAGAGGAAGGGAGAGGGATAGAGAGTTGGAAACATTTATGAGAGAGAAACATTGATCAGCTGCCTCCTGCATACCCCCCACTGGGGATGTGCCCACAACCGAGGTACATGTCCTTAGCCGGACCCAAACCTGGGACCCTTCAGTCCGCAGGCCGATGCTCTATCCACTGAGCCAAACTGGTTAGGGCAGGGAACATCTTTTCATATGCCTATTTGCCATCTGTTTATCTTCTTTTTTTTTTAATTTATAAAAAACGTTGACACTATTACCAATGTCCCCATCCCCTCCACCCATCCCTTGGCCTTCACTACTCTGTTGTCCGTGTCCATGGGCTATGCATATATGTTTTTTGGCTCATCTCTTCACCTTCTTTCATCCAGTTCCTCCCCCCGCACCTCTGACCTCTGTTAATCTGTCCATGTATCCAGGCCTCTGCTTCTATTTTGTTTGTCAGTTTATTTTGTTCATTAGATTCCACATATGAGTGAAATCATATAGTATTTGTCTTTCTCTAACTGACATTTCATTTAGCATATAATCCCCAGGTCCACCCATGTTGTGGCACAGGATAAGAAATATTTTTACATTCACAAAAATATTCCTTCTTTTTCACAGCTGTGGTACTATTGTGTATATGTACCAGAGCTTTTAAAAAATATACAGTTTTTAGAGATGAAGGAAAAGAGAGGGAGACAGAGATAGAATGATGACAGAGAGTCATCAGTCAGCTCCCTCCTGTACACCCACTCCTGGGGATTGAGCCCGCAACCCAGGCATCAAACCTGTGCCTGACTGGGAATCGAACCTATGACCTCTTGGTGCATGGGTGGATGCTAACTGCTGAGCCACACCAGCCAGGCTACCACAGATTTTTTATCTACTCATCTACTGATGGATACTTGGGCTATTTCCAGATCTTGGCTATTGTAAATAATGCTGCTATGAATATATGCATATATTCTTTCTGATTGGTGTTTTGGGATTCTTAGGGTATGATCTCATAAGTGGGACCACTGGGTCATAAGGCAGATCCATTTTTTTTGTGTGTGTGTGTGAAACTTCCATACTGTTTTTCCCACTACCAGTGCCTGAGAGTTCTTTTTTCTCCACATCCTGGCCAGCATCTGTTTATTTTATTAGTGATAGCCACTCTGACAGTTGTGAGATGATATCTCACTGTGGTTTCATGTATATTCGTTAGCTCATTTTTTAGTTGAGTCGTTTGTGTTCTTATTTTGGGGTTTAAGTGTTCTTTAACCTTCAAAGGGGACATTTATGACCTATTGTCCCTAGCTTTGGGGATTAAGCAGACACTCTGAGTCATTTTTCTTCTCTTTATTATACTTTATGTGATTATCTCATGGGATTGGAACATCCTTAGCCTTGGTATACCATGGCATTCCAATGAGTTTACTTACCAACTTCATACACTTAGAGATGAAGGAAATAGTGTCAGATGGACCAAAAGTCCCTATTGGCCTCCTGCCGCAGAACATTGACCCTGCATGTCATTTAACCTCTGTTAGGCTTTCTTTGTCTCTTTAAACCAGGGAGCTATCAGTTGATCTATTTAATCTGAATTCTGGGGAGCATGAAATGAGATGATCAAAATGGGATCCATTTATACAGTATAAAGCTATAGAAACAGGTGACTTTTAAAAAATTGTATTTCATATTGTGCCTTTAAATTACATAAGTTGACAAATTATATAAGTATTTCAAAATAAGATTTATTCTTCCTAGAAATTGTGAACAAAAAATTATCCTATAACAAAATGAAAACTTTGTCATATCACCTGTGCCAATGCCAGTTTTAGACAGAATACTTGTTAGGGCTTTGCATTTGCTTTAAGTTCTCTGTTTTCAAAGTGACATAATCCAAATGATGTCATGTTTGTGTCCAGGAATGAAAGGAGGAATGATGTTTCATTCTTTAAAGTATTTCTTTAAAAAATATATTTTTTATTGATTTCAGAGAGGAAGGGAGAGAGAGAGAAACATCAATGATGAGAGGATCATTGATGGACTGCCTCCTACACGCCCACTACTACAGATTGAGCCTGAAACCTGGGCATGTGCCCTGACCTGGAATCCAACTGTGACCTCCTGGTTCATAGGTCGATGCTCAACTACTGAGCCACACCGGCTGGGCTAAAATATTTCTTAATAGAATAACAGAATATATCTAAACACATTTGCTGGCATGACCTTTCCTTTGACTTTGCTTAATGGGATCTCTGGGATTTACAAAAAAATTCCTTTGCCATTCTTGCAGCCATAGTCATGTTATCAGTTTGAACAGACCAGGGCTGGCTATTTCCATGCATTATGGTATATTATTTGAATTAGAATTTTGTTCCTATCAAAAGTAAGAATGCTTCTGGAGTGAGGAAGCCTTTGAATCAGCCAGAAACTTTCCGCTTAAATATTAACATGTTCAACTGCAAGGAGACTAAGAGCCAGAAGAGGAGTGTTTTGGTCCTATCTGCCACTACCGTATATAACAGACAAATCACCCGACTTGTTTGGACCCTTTTACCTCAAAGGCTTGGGCTGTATAACCCATAATGTCCATAACGCCAAAATCTAGGTTTATGAAAAATACTAATTCTTAAAAGGTAAAATATTGTCCTGTGTCTATTGATTCACACACTTTCAGTGCCATTATAAAGCAAAACAATTTGGATTTGTGAGGAAAGAACTTCTCTTCAAAGACTGTCTCCTAAATAAGGAAATAAGGCAGATAAGATCAACACAAGAATAAGCCAGTCTATTTTATGCAATGTGAAATTCTCTGTCAGCTTCCTAGGATCAGAGTAACATTTTATTGCAAAAATGGGAGTCGAGAGGCCACGTGACTACTATGTTATTTTTTGGGCACCCTCGCATTGTTCCGGACGACCATCTACTTATTTATTTTTTTAAATACATTTTTATTGATTTCAGAGAGGAAGGGAAAGGGAGAGAGAAAGCGAGAGAAACACCAATGATGAGAGAGAGTCATTGATCGGCTGCCTCCTGCACACCCCACAAGGAATGGAGCCCGCAACCCCTGCAGGTGCCCTGACCTCCTGGTTCATAGGTCAACGCTCAACCACCCAGCCAGCCAGCCGGGCAGGCCAACCATCTATTTAACTCATTTGATGCTTCTAACGACCTGAAAAAGTACTTTCTACATTTTTTTTTCTTCAGTTCAGGAAACGGAGGTATTAGAGAATTCGTGGTTTGCGGAGTCCCATTGATCGCGGCAGAAGATTTTAAATTTGCCTGCGCGTGTAGGGAAGGTTTCAGGGCCCTAGGAGCCCCCTCTGCGGGGCTTCACGAAACAGAAGGTCTTAGTCCACTAAGATGACTGGCTAACGGGCAGGTCGCTCTCTGGACCGGGCCCCATGCTGCGCGCTGTACACGGATTTCTCAGCCCTGAAAACAACCCCACGAATGAGGTATTTCTAGTAATTGCTTACTCCTTCAAGGGCGGGGTACTTGGAGGCCACCGGGGAGCTGCAGGAGGTGGGGGTCTGGGGAAATCTGGGGAACGGAAGAGGTGGGGTGTCTCGGTGTTTCGCTTCTCTGAAGCAGAGAGAAGCCTCTCTCGCTGTGGTCTCCGCAAGCTGTTCGGTCCCAGAGCTCCCCCGGACTGTGCGCCACTTTGCCCCCAGGGCCTGTGCGCACCCATCACCGCGCACCGTTGCGTCTCCCGTTCCGATACCCGAGCAGCAGGCATGAGCGCTGAGGCGGGCGCAGAGCGCAGCGCCAGGAGCCCGAGCTGTGCCAAGGGGCTGGCGTTCCGCACCCGCGCCCACACCGCGTCCCTGCTGCTCAGCTGACCTGCGGGCGGGGCGGGGCGGGGGCCGGGGGCGGGGCCGCGGCTGGAAGGGCTGGCGCCTCGGCTCTCCGCACGCTCGCCGTGGCTTCCGTGGCCTCCCGCAGCGCGGGCACCGACACCTCCCTCCGGGTCCCAGCATGCGGCCCTGCCTGCTGCTGCTGCTCGCGCTGTGCGGTGCGGACCCCACGGCCGCCGCGCGCAGCTTTAGCTTGCGGGGAAGTTGGAGGATCCGCAACGGGAACGGCTCCTTGGAGCTGCCCGGGGAGGTCCCCGGCTGCGTGCACACCGCCTTGCTCCAGCGCAACCTCATCCAGGTACCCTGTGTGGCCGCCCCCGCGAGCCTGCGCCCGCCTTCCCTTCGTGGAGGGAGGCCCGGGACCCGCCTGTGAGTCCCCTGCCCGGGCTCTTCTCCTCTGTTGGGCACTGACTTCCCCTGTGCAGCTGGTGGTCTTTGAGGGGAACTGCCAAGGCAGCGTATGTGCTGTTGAAGAAGCGCACCACTGGGGCCCCGGCTGGATGGAGGCTGACCCGCGCCCCGACCTCCGTAACTGTAAAGCGGAAGTTTCCTTAGGGCACAGGCCTCGCTACTTGTGGTGCACTTACCGCCTCAGTTCTCCACTGAAGCGTGGATGGGAAGGACGTGCTGTCACCTATAGAGCCTAAGGCGGGGGATTACTGGTTCAGCTACCTGGATACTGCCTGCAGGGGACTATTGTGTTTTGCTAAGTAAATGCTAACTATGTTTAGTAACGTGTCTCAGGGCGTCAGATTTGGGGTTTTGCCGCACATGGGTTGAGGAGACAGACCTACAAGTGTAAGGTTAGGGATGGTCAGTGCAGGTGTGAAGGCTGCATAACTTTGAAAGCTGATTGGGATATGAGGAAAGTTGCTCTTTCTTCTCAAGGCATGCGATGTGCGTGTGTTTAGTAGATGCTCTAATTTATAGACGTGTGGAGGACATTTTCCTGGTTGATTGCCAGTGCGTGCAGATGTTTGCAGACTCTCACCTTCCGCTGTCTTCATGGTTCCACCTGCTGCAGGTCATTTTCCCATTCTATGATTATCTTTGGCTGGGACAAGATGTACATTTAAAAAGATATATATTTTTATTGACTTCAGAGAAGAAGGGAGAGGGAGAGAGAGCTAGAAACATCCATGATGAGAGAATCATTGATCAGCTGTCTCCTGCACACCCACACTGGGGAAGGAGCCAGCAACGTAGGCATGTGCCCTGACTGGGAATCCAGCCCTGACCTCCTGGTTTATAGGTCTGTGCTCAACCACTGAATCAGGCTGGCGGGACAAGGTGTACTTACTAAGTAGTTTGCATGCATAGTCTCATTCCTTATAAGAACTCTATGGAAGGCGTCTTTGCATTAGCCGGGAGCAGTTAGGAGAACTTATCCAAGATCACACCGCAGCAAAGTGGCAGAAATGGAATTCTAACCCAGGCTGGCCTGACTCCATAGCCGGGGTTCTGTACTATTCTGCTCTCAACGCTGGTGTTTTGAAAAGCCATGTATTTTTGAAGCACTGTGGTTCACAGTCAGGAGTTTCATTGAAATTTTACTTAAATGACAAGATGGTCAACTAGGGTTATTTTCTGCATTAGCTTTTTTTCAAGAATGCAAGTCAGAAAGGAAGTTTATCTGACACTGTCTACCATCCAGTTCATTTTTTAAGTAAATAATTCTCTAACTTATGTACTTTATTTTTAGTTACTCCATCTGTGGCATAGGCCACGGCTCACTTTGGCGCCCCGAGGCTTCACTTACACATGCCTTGAGAACGCCTGTGTGCATCGCAGGGCCTCTCCTTGCCTCTTTGCACTGGTGGAATTAAGCCAATGGGAAATCATTAGTGACGTTAGCAAAGCAGATCCTGCTACAGGGCCACATATCAGGAAACAGTGTTCAGTAACTAGTCAGTGAGAATGAGGTTACTCATAATATGAAATAACTGAAGTTTCCTCATGGGAATAGCTTACAGTGCCTATTAAATCTGTTCATAAATTCTTAGGAAAACTTTGTTTCAATAAGGTGGATGCGGGTCTTAAATGGTAGGGGGATGAGAGATGGGGAAGCTTTCTGGGGCTTGGAGAACTCCAGGCCAGTTGGCAGTAATCATCGACATCAGTGTCATTGTTAAATACTGTGATGTTATAACACCTGCTTTATTACATTCCTTTTCGGTGTTGACCTCAGGAGATATTCTAGAGTTTAGAGCAGACACTAGCCCAGATACTGTGTTTACATGAGAACCTGAAGCACATCTTGCCGAAGTCATTCATTCATTTATTCATTCACCTAATTATCTCATAAGTATTTATTCAATAACTCCAAGGTGGCAGGCACTGTTCCAAGTGCTTGATAGTGAATGTTTAAGAAAACGAAGTCTTTGCCCAATAGAAAAATCTCTAGTGGAAGAAAGACAATAAACAGATTAGTAGATAATATAATGACAGGTGGTACCCTGAAGAAAAATAAAGCAGGTTAAAGGAAGAGAAAGTGAAGGTCGATTGGGAAGGGTTGCTACTTTTAAAAAGTGGTTAAAGAGAGGCATTTGATAAAGCGACTTTTTAAAGCAGAAGTCTTTTTGATGAGGTCAGTTTTAGGAAGTGCATTCCCAGCAAAGAGAGAAAAAAAAAGACAGGGATAGGGAAGGGAGCATGCTTGAAAGTTCCAGGAATAGTAAGCAGGCCAGTGTGGCAGGAGCCTGTGAGCCAAGAGGGTGGGAGGATGAGTTCAAAGGAGGCGGGGAGGCAGGTGATGCCGGGCTTGTAAGCCATGGGGAACACTTTGGATTTTAATCTACAGGTGATGGCAAGTTATTGGGTGTTTTGAGCTTGGACTTGCATGATTAGATTTGCGTTTTAGAAGGTATTTTTGACTATTGTGTGAAGACCACAATGCATCAGAGTGGAAGCATGGAGGCCAGGTAGGGGATTATTACAGTTGTCTGGGCAAGAGGTAATTCCTGGCTTGGGCCAGGGTGGTAGCAGGGAAGTGATTGTGAGAACACATTTTAAACATGGAACACACAAGATTTGTTCAGCTGGATTAGTTGATAGATTGAATGTGAGGTGTGAGAGAAAGAGGAGTCAAGGAAAAGTTAAGGAGTTGCCAGTCTGAGTAGTTGGTTAAATGGAATTGGTATTTACTGAGAGGCTCTGTGGCCAGCCTTGGGTGTTCGTAAGTGATTGTGTATTTCCTATACAGAATCTAAACCTTAGGTGTCTTAGCCTCTCCTAAAGGTAACCATTCATTCATTCATCCTCCTGTTATGCCATACACTAAAAGAGGCATTAAAAAAACAAGGGGGACTCAGGCTCTGTTTTGTGGGAGGCCACATGGTAGTGAGGCAGAAAACCTAATTAATAACCTTATGATAGCCGAACCGGTTTGGCTCAGTGGATAGAGCGTCGGCCTGCGGACTCAAGGGTCCCAGGTTCGATTCCGGTCAAGGGCATGTGCCTTGGTTGCGGGCACATCCTCACTGGGGGGCGTGCAGGAGGCAGCCGATCGATGTTTCTCTCTCATCGATGTTTCTAGCTCTCTATCCCTCTCCCTTCTTCCCTGTAAAAAATCAATAAAATATATATTTTAAAAAAAATAACCTTATGATAAGCGCATAGATTAGGGGACGCTTGGGAATGCTCTCAGCTTTTCCGTGCAATTCCTTGGTGGTGTAACTTTGGAAAGCCTTTCTAAAAAAAAAAAAAAAAAGAAAGATTTTCAGCCCTAACTGGTTTGACTCAGTGGATAGAGCGTCGGCCTACAGACTGAAGGGTCCCAGGTTCGATTCTGGTCAAGGGCGTGTACCTTGGTTGTGGCACATCCCCAGTGTGGGTTGTGCAGGAGGCAGCTAATCAATGTTTCTCTCTCATCGATGTTTCTGTAAAAAAACATCCCTTCCTCTCTGTAAAAAAAATCAATAAAAAATATATTAAAAAAAAAGATTTTCAGTGTGCCAAAATTAGAAAATATAGAAAAGTGAGAAGAAGAGAACTTGGAAACCTGACTTCCAGAGATATTACTAATATTAAAATTTAAAAATACACTACATCCATTTGGAAGTTTTCGGTGTAAACAGATTTATCGTAAGTATTTATATATTCAGTTTAACAACCTTTTTATACTAAACTAGGGGCCCGGTGCACGAAATTCGTGCACTGGGTGTGTGTGGGGGGGGCGGGGGGGAGTGTCCCTCAGCCCAGCCTGACCCCTCTCACATACTGGGAAGCCCTCAGGCGTTGACCCCCATCACCCTCCAATCGCAGGATCGGCCCCTTGCCCAGGCCTGACGCCTCTGGCCTAGGCGTCCGGCCCGGGCAGCGGGGACCTGCAGTGGCAGCGGGGGGGCGCCGCGATTGCGCGGGCTCCGCCCCTGCCCCTGCAGGATGCCTCTGGCTGAGGTGTCCAGCCCGGGCAGCGGGGACCCACAGCTGCAGCGGCCCCGCGATCGTGGGCTTTGCTTTAGGCCCAGGCCAGAGACCCCTAGCTCCTGGGACTGCCGGCTTCGACCGTGCCCAGCTCCCATCGCTGGCTTCACCCCTACTTCCTGCTATCACTGTCCAGGTCGGAAAAGGTGCCTGATTCTCCGATCATGGCTGGGGGGCAGGGCAAAGGCGGCCCCAGGGCCGCCTTTGCCCTGCCCCCCAGCTCTTAGCTCCCCCCTGGGTTTCCGATCACTGTCAGTGGCAGGGGGCTTCTTCCTGCTTTCCCTTTCGCCTCCCTGCATTGTGCCTACATATGCAAATTAACCGCCATCTTGTTGGCAGTTAACTGCCAATCTTAGTTGGCAGTTAATTTGCATATAGTCCTGTTTAGCCAATGAAAAGGGTATCGTCGTACGCCAATTACCATTTTTCTCTTTTATTTGTGTAGATATTTTGTGACAGTTTTATGTGCAGTAAAGATATTTCTACAAACCATGTTTAATGGCTCTTTTAAAAAGTCCATTGTGTACATTTGCCATCATTTATTTTCTTAGACAAATTTTTAGAAGTGGAATTGCTGATTCAGAGGGTATGCACTTTTTTAGTCTGTTAATATGAACTTCCAAGTTTGTTCTCCATAAAAGCTGTACTAGCTTTATACTCTCATCATCATTTTAGCAGAATGCTTATTTTAGGTGCAGATTTGGATATTACTTAAAAAAATCAAAACAAAACAATGTACTTTCTAGTGGGGTTAAACATATTTTATATTTTTAATATGTTTATTGGTGATTTGGGGTTACTCATTTATGGGTTTTAATCTATTTTTCTATTGGCTATTCATCTTTAAAACAGATTGGTTAGACCTCTTGTTATTTAATTTAAAAAAAACTTTCACATTTGTTAATGATTATTTTGTCATACTTTTAAAGTTCTACATATTGAAATCTTACAAAGTTTTTTTCTTTTATGATTGTTTCTGTCTTTGGGATTATGCTTTGAAAGTAATCCCCTCTCTTCCAATTAAATAAATATTTGCATATGTTTTATCCTTTTAATATCTTTATAGTTCCTTTCTTATATTTAAAAAAGTTTTAATTTTATATATTTTTATTGATTTCAGAGAGGAAGGGAGAGAGAGAGAGATAGAAACTTCAATGATGAGAGGGAATCATTGATCAGCTGCCTCCTATACGCCCCTTACTGGGGATCGAGCCCACAACCTGGTATGTGCCCTTGATCCAAATCAAACTTGGCCCTTCAGTCCGCAGGCTGATGCTGTATCCACTGAGCCAAACTAGCTAGGGCTATATTTAATTTTTAAATTTTTTAAATTTATTTTATTATTTTTTCAATCTTTAATTTGTTTATTGATTAAGGTATTACATATGGGTCCACATCCCCCCATTAACCCCCAACCCCCTCACTATGCTCTCACCCCCCTGTTGTCTGTGTCCATTGGTTGGGCTTATATGCATGCATACAAGTCCTTTGGTTGATCTCTCCCCCTTACCCCCACCATCTCTTACTATTCCTCTGAGGTTTGACAGTCTGATCGCTGCTTCTCTGTCTCTGGATCTGTTTTTGTTCATCAGTTTATGTTGTTCACTATATCCCATAAATGAGTGAGGTCATGTGTTATTTATCTTTCTCTGACTGGCTTATTTCACTTAGCATAATGCTCTCCAGTTCCATCCATGCTGTTGCAAATGATAAGAATTCCTTCTTAGAGAGAACCAAGATGGCGGCGATATAGGCAGACGTGTCCCAGGTCGTGTCCCGGAGCAAATGGAACGAGCAGCTGAAGCTAGTAACACTCACACCGAATTGGCGAAATTGCTCAGCTGGTGAGAGGGTTTCCAGCCGGGAAGAGCAGAACTCCCCTGGAAAGGTAAAAAAAAACCAGGGATTTGGGCAGGAAAGTTTGCCTGACCTCTGAGCCCAGAGAGTCGGAGGGAGACCGCGTGGCAGACAGCCGCGTCCCTTGGGACAGGCACAGCCCCTGACCGGGGGGGGGGGGGGGGGGGGGGGGGGAGGGGGGGGCCAGGGAAATTGAGAGCTGGGTTCTGTGATCACGGAGGACTGAGCCTAAAGGGGGCAGCCTGAAGAGCTGACCTGACCATGCAGTCCCGGTAAGAGAAGAAGCTTACAGAAACCAAGCCTTCCCCGTTTCTGCGGCCGGCATTTGTTTGTTTGTTTGTTTTCACTGAATCCTGTTCATGGGACATTTCGGATACAGACACTCACCTGTGCTGAAGAGAGGGAGAGTGTGCTGGGGAGTGGAATCTGGGGAGAGACTGGGGAAAGAGGGGGAGCCGGGAGAGGTGGTAGTGAATTGAGTGCTGAGACACCCCAGAGCCCGGGACTGGGGCAGCCACCCGCTCCTGAGAGGGAGTCTCCTCCCCCCAGCCCCCAGGCAAGGAGCACAGCCACACCCAGATTCCACCCTGTACGAGATCAAGGATTAAAATAACCTGATCAGTCCCTGGGAGTTAACAGGGTCTGGCCTATAGGGGGATTTTCAATCCCAGCAACAACATAGCGCCGGTAACTAACTATTACGCAGTCAGCTCTGGGCAGTGAACTTCCACTGGACAGAGAGGCCCTATAGCCTCAGAGGCCAACCCCAGAACACTGCCACCCAGAGGCTGACCCACAAACTGACTCTTTGCTAAACACAAAATAAGGCAGTCTGGGAAATAAATGCGGCATGCTTTAAAATAAGGACTGTGGTTTACAACACAGAGGAACAGTATATCGCAGGGAAACTCAACACTCTCCTGAATACCTGGAAGGTCTAAGGCGAGCCACACTGAAGAATAGAAGAAACGAAGGACCTTCACTACTGCAATTTTTTTTCTTTTTTCACTTTTTAACTAAGAAACCAATTTTTTTTTTCATTCTTTTTTTTTCTGTTCTTTTTTTTTTCTTTCTTTTCTTCTTTTTCCATCACCTGATTTTACCCTTTTAATTACTACCTTCTTATTTTTAACCAGTATTATTACTGCTACCATTTTACCATTTTTTAAAGTGCCATTTTATTTTTTCTTTATTTTATTTTGGGATTAGTGTTCACCATTCTATTTTCATCGTTATATTATTGGTTGTTTCTAGTTTGCATTCATATCCAGGGAGCTGTTGCTGGAATTTGTTGGGATTAATGGCTGTTCTATAGGAGTATTCTCCTCATATAAAAAGTCTCTTCCCTCTTCCACTTCATTCTCTCTTTTCGCTCTTTTTTTTTTTTCTTTTTCTTTTCTTTTCTCGCTTTTATTTTCCCCCTTCCTTTTTCCCAATTTCATTTTTGCACTCCCTTTTTTTGGTCCCTACTTTTCTTTTCCTTTTTCTCTTTTATCTTTTTCTCTTCCTTCTTCCTTATCCCCTAATTCTCTTAATTCAGGTGGTCACCTTTAATTGGGGTTATTAATATCGTGAATATATTTGTGTATAGTGCCTGGTACGTGGTGCCTTGTTGTGTTGTATTTTGTGCCTTTAAATCAACGCAGCAGATCCAAGCAACAGCAACCTCCTGAGCACCTCATCCTCTGCTGAGGAACAGCAGCTGTACGTGAAACCTCGCCCCACCAGCCGGAAGAGCCACCACAGCTGTGAACAGCACCCACCAGAGGAGCTGCTGCCAACTGAAGAGCAGCTGCTACCACAACCGCCCGAAGAGCAACCACAGACCAAGGAGTCACTGCCACCAAGGGAGCAACCACTGAAAAACTCAACGTCTAGATATGTCACTGAGATCAAACATGGGTAGACAAAGAAACCCCCAAAGGAAAGAGAAGGAGGACTCTCCAGAAAAGCAGCTAAGTAATACAGAGGCATGCAACATGACAGATAAAGAATTCAGAATAAGGATCCTAGAGTGCATAAACCGGATGGAGGAAAAAATCGACAACCTCTGCAAGAAGCAAGAAGAAACAGATGAAAAAATTGATAACATATGGAAGAAGCTAGAAGAAACAGATGAAAAAATCGATAACATATGGAAGAAGCTAGAAGAAACAGATGAAAAAATCAACAACCTAAGTAAGACCCAAGAAGAAATGAAGAGTGATATAGCTGCAATGAAAAACTCCATTGAAAGTATCAACAGTAGACTAGGAGAAGCAGAGGACCGAATAAGTGAATTAGAAGACAAGGAAGCAAAACACACCCAAAATGTACTGCAATTGGAGAAAAAAATTAAAAGACAGGAGGAGAGCCTAAGGGAGCTTTGGGACAACATGAAATGAAACAACATACGAATAATAGGAGTACCAGAACAACAGAAAGATGAACAAGGATTAGAAAACCTACTCGAAGAAATAATATCAGAAAACTTTCCTG
Source organism: Myotis daubentonii (assembly GCF_963259705.1). Classification (NCBI taxonomy): domain Eukaryota; kingdom Metazoa; phylum Chordata; class Mammalia; order Chiroptera; family Vespertilionidae; genus Myotis; species Myotis daubentonii. The sequence continues at coordinate 162,207,102 of NC_081840.1, forward strand.
AGGTGGGGAAGAAAAAAGTCACACAAGCCCAGAGAGTCCCAAACAAGGTGAACCCGAAAAGACCCACACCAAGACACATCATAATCACCATGGCAAATGTTCAGGACAAAGAGAGAATCTTACAGGCTGCAAGAGAGAGACGGAAAGTTACATACAAGGGATCTCCCATTAGATTGTCAAATGACTTCTCAACAGAAACACATCAGGCCAGAAAAGAATGGACTGAAATTTACAAAGTGATGCAAAGCAAAGGACTGAATCCAAGAATACTCTATCCAGCAAGGCTATCATTCAAACTTGAAGGGGAAATAAGAAGCTTCACAGACAAAAAAAGACTAAGGGAGTTT